>NC_080164.1:80952099-81300000 GCF_950295315.1 Erinaceus europaeus | reverse complement strand
CCCAACTCCCAAGCATTTATTTCTGAAGTTTACCTTGAGTTTATAAAGATGATTCCAATATCCAGTGTTCAGTTAGCTTAACATTTTGTAAATGGAATCGATGTATCTAAAGTTAATGGTGAGAGAGAGAGACAGAAGGACAGAATGAGACAGAAACATCAGGGTTATAGCTGGGGTTATAGCTTGGACTTGTTGGACTTGTTGTTACATTGTTCCCAGAGGCCATTTTCCTCTTTCCCTCCCCCCCCTTTTTTTTGACAATAGACAGGGAGATAAATAGAGGGATAGTGAGTAACCAAGAGAGAGGAGAGATACCTGCAACACAGCTCCACTGCTCATGATGCTTCCCCCCTTACAGGTGGGGCCAGGGACTTTACCCAGCTCTTCATATATGGTGACATGTGTGTTCTACTGGGTGAGCCACTACCTGGTCCCTAGAGTCAATGATTTTAATACATCAACATGAGAATAAAACACCAAGAGACCATCTTCGGCCTGAGCCCTGTCCATAGAACCTACTATAGTGAATAATTCTACTTTGGTATCTGCTTGTCACAAAGGTGGTCTGAGCACCAGGCAGCCAGGCCTGTGTCCTATGTCAGTTACATTACAGAATTTCTAGGAAGCAGGCAAATCATATATACATGTGCATGGACTAAGCTCAAACAATTCAAGTTTAGTATTTTTTAACTTGCCCGGCAGGATTAGGTTGCAGCTTACCCAGTAGAATATACACATTACCATGCACAAGTCTCAAGTCCCTGGACCCCACCAGCAGGAAGGATGTTTCATGAGAGGTGAAGAAGTGCTGCAGGTTTCTCTTTCTTTTCTTTCTTTCTTTTTTTTTTTTTAAACTTAGCAAACTCAAAACAGAGCAAACTCTGTTAAGTTTCCAAAATGTTAGCTCTTGGCCTCAAGTTTATCTAACTGTATATTCAAAGTATCTGTGCTATTATAGAGAAGAAGGTGGGGGGGAAGACAAAAAAGGATAATTGGATTTTTTTTGTCTGAGGTGAGACCTGAGGACCTGTCAGTAGAGAGAAGGAAGAACTTGGCCTTTTTCATAGGTTAGCTTAGTTCCCTCCCATGACCAAACGTGGAGCCAGTGAAGTCTAGGGGCTATCCCAACCAGGCTCTGTCCCCCTCTGTCCTGTGACTGGTCTGCACCAGTTTTGACTTCATCGATGGTGTCTGGAGCTGCCTAGTGTAATATGATCAAGATTTTTGGGGGGAGGGATTTAGGGTCAAGGTAGAGCACACACATCACTGTGTGTGAAGACTTCAGTTCAAGTCCCAGCTCCCCCAACCCAGAGGGGGAGAAAAAACTTCATGAGTGACGGTGCAGTGCTACAAGTGTCTTTCTTTCTCTCCCCCCCTCCATCTCCATCTCTATCTCTTCTTCTCTATCCCTCTCTGTCTCTTACCCTCTAGCAAAGAAAAGAAAGGGATAAAAATGACTACCAGGAATGATGGAGTCATTCCGCTGGCACTGAACCCAGACAGTTACTCTGTTGGCAAAAAGGGAGTTTTTTTTTTTTTGGTTAAAGTTTTTTTTATATACAATACCAGGCCCTTATGCATATCAAGGATGAGTTCTACAAGTAAGCCTCCCCACATATATATATACATATACATATTTGTTGGTATGCTTCTAAAAACCCCTTCTGTTTCATTAGTTTAATACCCCCTGCTTAACACTGTATTCTATTTACATAACTACTGTATTCTATTTACATAACCACTGCTGCGGTATATTTACATAAATCACTTTTACATTTACATAAAGCACCACCCTCCCTCCAGGGCATTGGTGATTCAGTGGTAGAATTCTTGCTTGCTCCGCCCCCTCTCCTTGTCACACCCTGATTTTCACCAGTCACTTTTCTCTCCACCCTCTGTATGTCACATCTTGCTTACACCCTACTTGGAAAGTATGTAAGGACAACATTGTTCGTTTTAGTTAGTTGGTAGTTGTTTTAGTTTTAGTCTAGCTTGGTATAGATTGCGCTGCGTCCTGCATGAATAAAGAGATACTGCGTACAGCTCAACCATGAGTCCCTGGTCATCTGTTACCCGCCCGTGAAGCCAGCCCGTCGAAAACAACATGTATTGTAACTGGAGCTTTACTGCTCCAAGATGACTTTTTCAAATAGAAAGACTGAAATCGAGAAAGAAAGCTTCCCTCAGTGAGCTGGGGTCTGGGTTCAACCCTGGGTTATACCCATGACAAAGCAGTACAGTATCCAAAGGAGTTATTTTTCTGGCCTAGCCTAATTTTTTTGGCCCTCCAGGGTTATCACTGGGACTAGGTGGCTGCACTACGAATCCACTGCTCCTGGAGGCGATTTTTTCCCTTTTGTTGCCCTTGTTGTTTATCATTGTTGTCATTATTATTGTTGTTGCTATTTCTGTCGTTGTTGGATAGGACAGAGAGAAATCAAGCGAGGAGGGGAGGACAGAGACAGGGAGAGACAGGTAGACACCTGCAGACCTACCTCACTGCTTGTGAGGCGACCCCCCTGCAGGTGGGGAGCTGGGGGCTTGAACCAGGATCCTTGAGCTGGTGCTTGCGCTTTGTGCTATGTGCACTTAACCCATTGTGCTACCACCCAACGCCCAGCCTAATGTTTTTAAAGTTGACTTTTATGAGAAAGAAGTAACAAAACACCTGACCACAGCCATGGAGCTCCACCCATTTTTGTCTTTGTTGCTCTCATGTGGTGCCAAGGATAAAACCAGGATCTCACACATGGAAGGCATGTGTGCTAAACTACCTCCCCAACATCTACCAGACCTTTAGAGTTATTTATTTATTTATTTAGCCACCAGGGTTATTCCTGGAGTCAGTGGCTACCCTACTCTACCATTTCCAGTGGCCATTTTTTTCTTTCTGCTAAATAGAAGATAAGAAATAAAGAGAGAGATATAGGAGAGAGACCACAGCGCCACTCTGTTGTTCATTAAACTTTCCCACCTTCACGTACTTTCATGTAACTGTCCTGAGTTCAAACAGGGGTCCTCGTGCACAGTGATATGTATACCACCTTCTTGGCTCCCTGTCTGTCTACTTTTTTCTCTCCCTTTTGTTGCCCTTGTTGTTGTAGCCTTGTTGTGGTTAGTATTGTTGATGTCGTTCATTGTTGGATAGGAGAAATGGAGAGAGGAGGGGAAGACAGAGAGGGGGAGAGAAAGATAGACTCCTGCAGATCTGCTTCACTGCCTGAGAAGCGACTCCCTTGCAGGTGGGGAGCCGGGGCTCGAACCAGGATCCTTATGCCCTTTCACTTTGCGCCATGTGCATGTTTTGTTTTTACAGAGCTTCCTATTTATGTGTTATGTGGATGACTTCAGTAAACACACTTTATTCCACTTTCCCACACCTTGGCCAGTGGGAAGTGCTTCCTTTGTGCTCACTGTGTGAGAGACTGCCAGATACCTCACTTAATCTCAAGAGTTAGCAGAGAGCTGTGTACCAGGTCCAGTTCATAGGGTGGGAAACAGAGGCATAGAAAAGCCAATGTGTACAACCTACATGCCCACCTTCAAACCCTTGGAAGTCCAAGACCTGGCTCAAACACCAGTCTGCTTTCTCTGCTCTTGGAGCCTGCCTCTTAAAGAAGTTAAATTTCTCAGATAACTTTTTTTTTTGTCTCCAGGGTTATCTTTAAGGTTCAGTGCCTGCATGACCCCACCCTTCCTGGTGATCATTTTCCATAGAGTGTTAGAGACAGAGAGAAATAGAGAGGGAGAGTGAAAGAGGCAGCTCTGGCTTGGGGTGGCCTTATAACTCCTTCTGATCCAGCTCTCCCATTCTTGAAGACCATTTTCTCACACACTGGAGAGACAATTAAATATGTCTTTCCCTGGTCCCTAACAATGTCAAGGAAATAAAATTAATGGCATGGAACAAGGGGTTCACCTGTCTGTGAAGATGGTGCTGTAAAAATGATGATCAATGACTGTAGCTGAGGATACCAGATGTCCCTAAAACCCAGGGTTTGGAATGGCAAAAGTCTCTAACCAGAAAATGGCTAACAGTGGCCCCCCCAAACTCTGCACTCGAGGGAATGGCAAGTGGGTGAGCAAGAAAGTGTCCCAGCTTACACCTGCAAAGTGTGTAAAAAAAAAAAAATCTTACACAGCCCCAAAGCACATCAGCTGAAAACAAAATCAGAGGGGGGGCTGGTAATGGTGAACTTGGTAGAGCACATGCATAGACATGTTTGAGGAACTGGGTTCAAGTCTTTGACCCCACATTCTGAGAGGAAGCTTTATGACAGTACAACAGTGTTGCAAGTATCTCTCCTTGTCTATCTCTATATTTCTGCCTCTGACTCTTTATTAAAGAATAGTTTCTAGGAGCAGTGGAGTCATGTAGGCACCAGGCCTCAGTGATAACCCTGCTGGCAAAAAAAAAAAATACATATTCATTCATTGGGCATGCTTTTTGTGCATGTGATCTGTATCATCCCAGGGTCTGGAATGCAACATAGGGTAATGCAGAACAAGCACAGACTGTGGACCTACCCTAGGGACCAACTGTCTAGGGTTCCCATGCTGACTTGTAGTTAGAGCCAGTTAAAACTGATGGAGACATGCTACTTGGACCCTTGGAGTCAGAGTGATGCATGAGTTCTGGGTCCATGTTTTTCATCTCAACTCTCTGTGAGAGTCTGAGGAGCAAGACTTGTGCCAATCCCTTGGGCCCCCACCGTGTGCTCAAGGTCAGCTAGGGTATCACCCCTGCCACTTGCATGGAAGCCACTGTCACTAAGTGCTGCCTCCCAACACAAAGGCAGCACATTTGTCAAAGCCCGCCGCAGTGTGAATCCTGGAGAGAGATGGAGTCCCTGCATGCCTGAACACCCAAGTTTCTGCGGGCTAGTACATTAAGCCCCCAGTAAGAGCTCTGTGCTACTTCTGAGTAATGAGCCATGAAATTGACATTACAAGTTTTAATTATTATTAATGCCTCACTGGGGCGGCTGGTATTAATTATCCTGTAGGCATCCCAGATGCCTTTTCCCTTTCCCTTTTATTTCTTCCCTCTAATGTCTTGAGCTCATATAACGGCCATGTTTGAATACAATCCCTCCCAAAGGGGACATGCTCTGTGTGGGAAGTTGATGGGGGCAGTCTGAGGACAGAAGGAGGTGACTGCAGAGAAGCCCACTAGGCTGGGGAGGCTGGAGTTTCAAAGGCACTCTTTGTTGGCCTCTTAAATTTGCAGGAGAATCTCCCCAGCTTAGCAGTGTTGGCCTGCCTCTGGATCCTTGTCATGGGCTAATTAGTTAATCTGATAAAGGGCTTTCAAGAAGGGAGATGTCCTCAATGTCCCTCCATCTAAATGTTTCCAGCAGTGAGGATCAGCTAGCTTCTGAATGCTTGAACCCTCTGAATGAACTGCCTCATGACAGTGTCATGACCTTTGGTTTTTGTCTTCAGAGCTATGTCTTGTGTCTTTTTTTTCCTTTTTTGCCACCTCGGTTATTAGTGGGACTCAGTGCCTGTACAATTATACCATTCCTGGTGCTCATTTTTGGATGAGAAAACTTAGGAGAGAGGAGGAGAGAGGGAGGGAGGGAAGGGGAAAGAGAGAGAAAGAGGGGGGGAAGAGGGAGAGAGAGAGAGAAGGAAGAGGCACCTGCAGCACTGCTCATATGCTTATGAAGCTGCTTCCCTGCATGTGTGGGCTGGGGCTTGAACCCAGGTCCTCATGCATGGTGACATATGCTCTTGACCAGAGGAGCGACCACCCAACCCCATATCAGAACAGGTGGGAGACCCCTCTCGGCTTTGTGTTGATAGATGCTGCTTTGGGCGACCTGAGGGAGACGGACAGCCTCTCCTCTCCCCTCACCTTCTCCAGGTCATTCTCTTTCAGCTCACTTGTCCTTGTCACACACATGAGCAGGTGGCCACTGACTGCCTTAGCTCAGGAACCTTGTGGGTTGTCTTCTCAGTTGCTCTGTGCCACCTCAGTGTCACTCACTGGCCCCCTCCTGGCCCTGTTCTCTCTGTTCTGGAAATTAGCTGGTCCTCTCCTCCATGGTCCACAAAGAGACCATGGTTCTTCAGCTCCTCATGTGGGGCTAGTGGCACCTTTTCCCTGGTGGACATAGGTCATCTGACCCTGTTGGATCTGACATATCCAGTACTCTCACCCCATAATTAAGGCCACTTAAATGACAGCATTGGGAGCTGGGCCTCTTCAGCCTGGGTTGCCTGGCACACACTTAGTCTCCTGCTCTGAAAACTGGTGTAAATGAGGCCATGGAGGAAAGGGTAGAGCAGGGGGAGCAGGAAAGGTCCAGGGAGTCCAGGGTGCAGAACCAGGGGATGTGGCTGGAAGGCATGTGGAGGCCAGTGTGGGGTGTTGTGGTCAGAAGCTGGGGACTCTCTCTGAGGGTTCTAGGCAGGTTGAGGCTTGGGATGTAGGTAGGATCAGCTGTGGGAGAGGGGGCTTCAGATACCACCTGGGTGTCACCACAGAAGCTCACAGTGATTCAGGCAGCAGGAGTGGGGGGCAAACAGGCTTTGAGCTGAAGTGTGGACTCCACAGGATTCAAGGATGAGTGCTGAGAGCAAAAATAAGCGGGGGCTTATTTACTGTGGTTTTGTTTGATGCTGTAGTTGAGACCAGTCTTCAAGGTTAACAGGTTAAAGATCAATTTTTACTATTTCTTTTTTTAAAAGATTTTTATGAGTGGAACCATCACATAAATACCTTTCATCTCTTTGCTTATTTTCCTAAACACAATCATCTCCAGTACCATCCATTTTGTCTCAAAGGACACAATATCATCTCTTTTGATTGCAGAGTAATATTCCATGGAATATATATAACACAACTTCTTTAGAGAGTCATCTGTTGGTGGGAATTTAGGCTGCTTCCAATTTGGGGCTATTGTGAATAATATAGCTATGAATTTAGGGGTGCAAGTATCCCTTTGATTAGTGTTCATGGTTTCAACCATATGTAGAATCTAGAGAACTGAAACACGTTAAAAAAAAAAAAACATCCAGAGAAGTACCTATGGAGTTTCAGGCATACAAGTCTGGTGTTCTACTCCTATACTATTTCCCTAACTTTTTTCTTATTAATGCTTAACCCATCTTACCTCCCTAGGTATCTCAACTTGTCCACGTGATCAGTTGTGACAATACGCTCATCATGAAAATCAATGTGAAGTTTACAGAGTTTCCACTGGGCCTTTGCTGCCTGTGTGATTCTACCACTCCTGATGGTGTTCTTTGACAAGAGGGTGAGAGATAAAGAGATGGAGGGGGAGATAAGGGAGGAAGAGAGAGATAAGGAGAAGGAAAGACACTTTCACCACCACTCCACTGCTTGTGAAACTTTTCCTCTGCATGAAGATACCAGGAACTGGGAACTCTTGCTTGGTAATTGTGAACCATCACTAGCCTGTAAATGGAATATTTTAACTCCTGACATGTAGTAACAGTTCAAGTAGAAGGAAAAGGTTATTCTGTCTTACAAATGTAACTGAAGTGGCTGGTCAGGGGTCCTCATCCCCAATGTTCTCAGTGTTCCAAAGGGGGCCCTCCTCTGTAGTGGGGGCTGTCTGTGCACTGTAGTCTTTTTGAAACACCCCTGGCGTCCACACAATAGATGCCAGTAATACCCAAACTGTCTTTATCATGGTGATTTATTTTGGTTGTCATTACTTCATTACTCTGGGCTGACAAGTTCAGATACAAAGAGAAAGAAAAACACCTAGCTCAAACTTATGTCATGTGCAGGGCAGAGCAGGTACACTATCCAGGGGAAATCTATTTTGCTGAACCAAAATGCCAATTCCTTTTTTAAAATTTTTTTATTATCTTTATTGATTGCATAGAGACAGCCAGAAATCGAGAGGGCAGGGGAGATAGAGAAGGAGAGAGACAGAAAGACACCTGCAGCAGTGCTTCAACACTTGCGAGCTTTCCTCCTGCAGGTGGGGACTGGGGGCTTGAACCCGGGTCCTTGAGCACTGTAACATGTGTGCTCAACCAGGTGTGCCACCACCTGCCCCCCCCAAACTGCCAATTTCTTTTTCCATAAAGTTTATTGCTTTAGCTTGGTGCCTTACATGGCTTTATCACCACCGGTAACCAGTTCTTTCTTTCCCTCCCCCTATTTCTTCCTTCCTTCCTTCCTTTCTTTCTTTCTTTCTCTTCCTCCCTCTTCTTTCTTTCTATCTTTCTTTCTCTTCCTCCCTCTTCTTCCTTTCTTTCTTTCTCTTCCTCCCTCTTCTTTCTTTCTATCTTTCTTTCTCTTCCTCCTTCTTCTTTCTTTCTTTCTCCTTTTCCTCTTCTTTATTTCTTTCTTTCTCCCTCTTCTTTCTTTTTTAGAGTATGAGAGAGATAGAGAGGGAGACAGAGAAGAGATACCTGTAGCACTACTTCACTGTTTTGAAGCTTCCCTTCTACAGGTGGACACCAGGGACTTGAACCTGGGTTCTTGCACATGGTAACTTTGGATTCTACTATGTTTAGATGTTGCCTGATGTCTCCTGCAGGACAGTATGTCCCTGGTTGACAATGCTTGAGTTTGGGACTGATGGACCCTATGTGACTATGGTATTCTTCTGGTGGCCCTTCGCCAACCCTTCCATTCTCGTCTTCTCTGATCACAGTACTTGTATTGCAAATGATCCTTCGGTTCCCCTCTCTAAAATTGAGGCTGATTAAGTCCATTGTGCTTACAGTACAAAGCTACCCAGGATGGTGTCATTGGAAACAAACTGTTTTTTTCCCTCCTCTAGTTCTTCAGTGAAACATTCTCTCTTGTTGCCATTTAATTGGTTGGTGATGGCTGTTTGTCACTTTGCCAGAAGGTTGTCTCTTAACTGTTGTCGTTTGATGTGGCTGAGACATAAATGTGGAGTGATTGAGCTGCCAACATGCTATTAAACCCTCTACAAAGAGCCTTTCCATGTACCACTGCTTCAGGCTTTTGTCGCCATCGACTGATTCAGACACTAAAGAAATCCTGGGCATGGGCAGCCCTGGTGGGAAAATGTGGCTTCTGTTAGGAAAAGTGCTGGGTATTAACACAAGGACCATGGGAAGTTTTGGATTGGTTTTCCTCTGGCACGGAGCCCACCTTTGGCAAAGCTGACTCTGTTGGTTACCTGGAAGGGGAAGGAAGCCAGGCAACCATTGGTCTTTATGACCTTTCTGTTGAAGGAGTCCAGTACGTGGGCACTGGTGTCAAATCAAGTTTTGGGGTAGTTCACAGAGTCCTTACTACCAAGCAGAAAAAGATTACTGAGAGGACCAGACATTGCTTGTGCCTGGAGACAGATGTTGGGTTGCTTTGGGGTGGGCAGGTTAACCTTTTGACAGACTGACAGGAACAGCCTATGATGTGAAGAGGATGCACTGGTTGCTCTTGAAAGAGTATCCTATGGTTTTGTCAATGCTTCCTTTTTATAAATAAAAAAATTAAAAAATAAATAAATAAAACAAAATAAAAAAGAAAGAGTATTCTAGAGGACCTAGGTTCAAGCCCTTAGTCCCCATCTGCAGGAGGAAGAAGCTTCACATCTCATTCTCTCACTCTATCAAAAAAGAAAGGAAAAGGAAAACATTCACCTCCATAAATGGTAAATGGTAAAGACATGCAGCAGTAACCCAGGTGGCCAAAAAGAGAGGGATCTAGATAGTCTGCTGTAGGAGTTTAAAAGCTACATTTTGTGGTGTGTGTGTGTGGGGGGGGCTTTCTGACATTTAGGTATCCCTGTTTGATATTCCAGCACATTGGGGACCAGCAGCTTTGGGAGTGACCTGCACCTTCCATGGCCACGCTTGTCCTCATTTGGATACATTGTCAAGTTGTAATGCAGCCAAGTAGAAAAGGCTCTGTCCAGTGTAGGTGTTTCTCCTCACTTTGGACATGCCATGCCTCTGACCCATGTTCTTATTAGCCATAAGGTTCACTATACAAAGGAAGGATTCTTTATTCTCTGCCAGGATTATTGCTGGGACCCTGTACCTACACGACTCTGATGTTCTCTTTCCTTTTTTTCCTTTTTGACAGAAAGTGAGGAACAGAGGGGAATAGAAATGAGAGAGAGAAAGAGGAGAAACACCTGCAGGACTGCACCAGTGGTCAGGAAACATCCCTCCTGCAGGTGTTCCCATATGGGGACATGGCTCCTTGCACATGGTAATATATGTGTTCTGTGAGGTTGCTATGATCAGGTCCTGGTAAGGACATTGACACTGGATGATAATTGCTTGAAATCAACTTGAAATAGTTCACAGTAGAGGATGATGTAGCACTGTGTACTGGCAGGGATGTCCTGGAACCAGGCCCCCTGGTGGGAACAGTATGAACCTGGTAGGTAGTGAGCTGTAGACCAGGGCCACATTTCATCTTGGTTTTCTTGCCTGTGACAGATGACTTAGTCTGCTTCAGAGCCTTATTCAACACAGTGAAATTCAGCCCGTGTAGAATACCTAGGACAGTGCCTGAGCGCCCCTCTCCTCATAAGCTGGGTTTGAGATGGCCCTAGACTGGGCCAGGCCATGGGCATGTGTGATCATGGGACAGGTGTCTGTCCCTTTAAGTGGCTCCCCCTAGAGGTCAGTTGGGGTGCAGCAGGACTTACTCCAGTGACCTGGTGCTGCCTTTTCCTCCTTGCAGAACCTCTCCCCACTCCCCTGCGGCAAAGCCCTCTACAGCTATGAGGGGAAGGAGCCTGGAGACCTCAAGTTTAACAAGGGTGATGTGATCATCCTGCGGCGCCGCGTGGACGAGCACTGGTTCCAAGGAGAGCTGCATGGCGCCCACGGCTTCCTGCCTGCTAGCTACGTGCAGTGCCTACACCCCTTGCCACAGGCCCCACCCCAGGGCAAAGCACTCTACGATTTCGAGATGAAGGACAGAGACCAGGACCAGGACTGCCTGACCTTCACCAAGGTAGGACAGGACCAGGTGGCCATTTTTTCTGGGACCCTGGCTGGAGATCCCAGGCACCACATACAGCCTGGGGTGCAGGGTCAACTGCTGGGGGTGAGGGAGGTGGGAGAGCCCGAGGAAAGGAGATACACCACAGCACAGCTGCTCCATTCATGGAGCTTCCTTCCTTAATGCCATGCCAGGGGTTCAAACCTGGGTCCTCAGACAGAATGCATAAGCTTTGTCCCAGCCACCAGACAGTATTTAATGTTGGAATTGTCCTGGAGGCCAAGTTCATTCTGCTTCCTGAGCTTGTGCTGGATGGAATGAGAGACACATAGCCACCCTTTCTTCCTTCCTTTCTCTCTTTCTTTCTGTCTCCAGGGTTATTGCTGGGGCTCAGTACCTACACTGCTCCTGTGGCCACTTTTTCAATCTTCTTCTTTTCTTTTCTCTTTCTTTTTTTGGTGGGGGATAGGACAGAGAGAAATTGAGAGAGGAGGGGAAGACAGAGAGGGAGAAAGATAGACACCTGTAGACCTTCTTCACCACTTGTGAAGCACCCCCACTGCAGTGGGGCCCAAACTAGGATCCTTGTGCTGGTCCTTGTTCTTCATACAATGTGCGCTTAACCTGGTGCACCACCTCCCGGCCCCCACAGAACCACATTTCCCATCTGGAGCTGACAGTGATCTTGATAGCTGATGTTCACAGGGGCCCTGATATCCTAGGGTGTAGCCTCTGAATTGGGAGCCAGGTACAGAGGGATAAAATCTTCCAGAAGTCATAGACCGTTAGGCAGATTCCTGAGAAAGCTGTGTGTGTGTGTTGGGGGGGGGGGGGTTGTCAAGGCTGGTCCTAGAGCACCAACGGGGACTTGACACAGTGCTCTAGGCTATTGGGAGGAACCCCCTGTGGGGGACAAATCAAATAGTATTTTTTATGCCACCAAAGTCCCACACCTATACAATTCCACAACTTTTTTTTTTCTCTCTCAATTCCAGATAGAGATAGGGGTAGAGGTGCGGTAGGGTTGGGATGGAGACAGTAGTACTGCTCCATTGTCCATGGATTAGTTACTTGTGCTGGGGTTGGCGAAATGACTCACTTGAATAATGGGTCACTTTGCCATGTGCACAACCCAAGTTCAAACCTGTTCCTCACTGCATTGAAAAAAGGAAGCTTCAACGTGTGGTCTCTTCCACTCTGTCTGCAACTCTGCCTCTCTATCCCTATCTTAATATATATATGCTGTATGCTTTATCAAACTTGTATACTTTTTATGGGGTTTCACCACTCCAGGCCAACTTTTTTAGACAGAGCTAGAGATACACATAGAGAAAGAGAGTGATATCACGTCACTTAATCTCCCCACAGTGCAGTAGGGGCTGGGCTTGAACTTGAGTTATGCATAAGGCAAAGCAAATGCACTGTCCAGATGAGCTATCTTGCAGGCCTAAACTTGTGCTTTGTCTTCAAAATTGCCAGGCTTCCAGGAAGCATAGCTGGGGCCTGTCTTAACTTCTCATGTTGGGACCAGAGTTCAGGGAGATACTCTTGCTTGATTACCTAAGGCTGGTGGTTCAGCCTTTCTGTCCTTGCACTGCCATCTCCTGTCTCCTATCTGTCCCTCTTTCTGTCGAAACTGAGAGAAATCTCAGTTTCTCTGCCTCATCCCCCTCCCCCCGCTTTTTAGCCTGCTGCTTGAATACCATGTACACCATTTCTTTTTTTTTTTTTATAAAAAGGAAACATTGACAGAACCATAGGATAAGAAGGGTACAACTCCACACAATTCCCATCACCAGAACTCTGTATCCCATCCCCTCCCCAAATAGCTTTCCTATTCTTTAACCCTCTGGGAGCATGGACCCAAGGTCATTATAGGGTGCAGAAGGTAGAAGGTCTGGCTTCTGTAATTGCTTCCCTGCTGAACATGGGCTTTGAAAGGTTGATCCATACTCCCAGCCTGCCTCTCTCTTTCCCTAGTGGGGTGGGGCTCTGGGGAAGCAGAGCTATATGATACATTGGTGGGGTTATCTGTCCATGGAAGTCAGGTTCCAGATGCATCATGGTAGCATCTGGAACCTAGTGGCTGAAAAGAGAGTTAACATATAAAGTCAAACAAGTTGTTGACTAATCATGGACCTAAAAGCTGGAGTAGTGTAGGTGAAGAGTTGGGGGGGGGGTCTCCATTTTGTAGATAGCTAGTAGGCATATTTTAGTTATATTCCAGAGGGCCTGTGGCTATACTAGGTTGTTTTTTGGTTTTTTTTTCCCCGAGCCTGAAATCTGAAAATGCAGGTGGATCCAAGTTATTGTCTGGGCAGATGATGTTATGGCTGCATAAAGGACCAGAAAGCTAGATCAGGGAAGAGAGCAGCTCCCAAATACGGGAAAGGTGTATAGATATTATTGACTGTAAACCCCATGGATTTGATCTGGGGCCCATATTCAGCTTAGGACCCTATGTGACCTCTGCATCCCTGTAGATCTGAGCTTACATTCTGTGGTCCTGAGCAGGAACATTCCAAGCTGCACACCATTTCTGAGCAGAACTGACAAACCCTGTGCCTAGCTGCTATTTATGTCTCCTTCTATTGTTCAGCACAACAGTGAATGGTCTATTTTCATTCAGGGAATCAAAGGTTTCTTCTCTCCTTTCATCAAGTTGTTCCATTGCTAATTCTAATTGTCACCTGGTGGGGGGGAGCAGCTGCCAGGAAGCCAACACCCAGACCTTCTCTCTTTCTCTCCAAACTCTCCTTAACTCCATCCTGCAGAGTTAATGGGAATGTGGTGTCAGGCTATCACTTGTGACCAAGAGCACACAGACTCTGGGTATGGCCAGGTCCTTGCTAAGGAGACAGACCCCTATGACTCTGAGCATGACTGACACTTGGCCAGACAGAGCATATAAGGAGGAGAGCTCACTGAACTGAGTACTTCAGGGTCTGGGCCTCTCACCTCTCTGAACCTGCCTCCCTCCCTACTCCACCAAGGCCTGTTCTACTCTCCTGCTGTCTGGCAGCTCCACTCAGAGGTGGAGGGTGGGGCACACAAGCACTGACAGAGGAGCATGGCTTTGTACTGGAGGCTGACTCGCTGGGGGGTCACATTGCAGACACCAGTGCCTGGTAGGAGAGGCAGGCAGTGATAGATCATGTGAGCACAAGAATGTTTCAGGGAATGGCCAGTGACCAGCTGTGCCATTCGTTTGGGAGGCAGACTAGGCATTGAGGAAGGACTCCAAGTATTCAGTGAAGAAATTTGGTATTTAATGTTGCAAAAGAATGTTAAAATGCTCCTAGTGAGAAATTCTGTTTCAACTGTGAGGCTCCCCTTAGACTCATTCTGCCCTGAATGTTTCTTTGGTTTGAATTTTGAGGAGTATGTCATGCCCACACTGAGTCTGAATGTTCACATGGGATGTGTCATGAGGTCTCTTTGGGCCAAGATTGAGGCAGCAAGAGGTTGTGAGAGGCCCACAGGCTGGTAACTGTTCTTATAGGAAGCTGAGTGCAGTGTGTCGTGTCTTAGGCTATTTTTATGAATTCTTTCTTTTTTTTTTATCACACTCTTCAAGGACCCAGTATTTTGAACATGCTGGCCAGGCTAGCCTGGCTTTGCCTCTTGCTTCTGTTGTTTGGACACATTCTGTTCTAGAGTCAGCAAGGAAAAGGAGCCCCCGTGGGCACTGATAACATACCTTTAGAAAATCTCTTTGTGCTGGGATTGATTGGCTTGAAAAGGCTGGAAGCAGGTGAATCAAAGCAAGGTTTCTACCTGCCACAAGGGCTTCTGACTAGTCCTGTTAAAGTTGCATGAATTAAAGTCATTTTAAAGCCAAACGCTTTGTTTCATTTTAAAAAGGGAATGGATAATTGCTTTTTTCAAAGCAACTATAAAAAGCATATCTTGTTACTTCTTAGGGTTCCCACTCCAAAGAGCTGGGCATGTGAAATGAACAGATTCAGAGAGGAAACTGCAGTGTCTTTGGGTGCTGTCAGTTGGCCTCTTAGACACCCTCTCTTGATGCAGGCTGGCCTTCATCTCCATGAAGCGGGACTGTGGGGGTTGACAGACTGGGATCTTATACACTGACCTGCACTAGACCACCACACCTTGAGTTCAAGGTCTGGACAGATCCCCATACTGAGGTGTTGGTTTCAAGGGCTAAGTAATACTGTAGTGATACTAAATGATGGTCTACTTCTTTCTTTTTCTTTAAGATAGAGACAGAGAAGGAGAGAGAGGGGAAAGGGGGAGAAGGTAAGAATGACGGAGAGACAGACAGAAACCAGAACACTGAAGCTTCCTTCAATGTGCTGAGAGTCAAGCTTGAAATTGGCTTGTGTATGTGGCAAGGCAGCACACTATCCAGTGAGCTGTTTCACCAGCTTCTGAGTGAGGCTTCAGGTCACCTTGTTTTCAGTCAGCAGTAAGAGCCCACAATATTCTTCATGCCTCAGCTTTGTCTCTTGCAATAAGTGAGAATGCCATGAGCTTGCCAGAGCTGCATGGGGTGGAAAGGGCCTGGGCTAAGGTCGTTGTAGTGCTCATGAGATTTCCTTGGAGTCCTTGGCTGTCTCTGAGCCACGATCACCCCCAATTTGCAGGATCCCCAGCCTCACCATGTTGGCCTGAATTCCTGCCATGTTTTCCACCTGGGTTCTGTGATATCCTCTTCTGACCTTTAGCTTATACCTTCCCAGATTTCCAGGGCTAACGGGATGCTTTGAGCTCACAAAACCCCTTATAAGATGTCCCTGTAAGTGTCAGATGGTGAGTCAGCTTGTATAGTGCACACATGGCCATGCACAAGGACCTGGGTTCAAGCCCCAGGGAACAATTCACAAGTCATGGAGCAGTGCTGCAGGTGTTTTCCTCTCCCTCTTTATCTCCCACTCTCTTCCTCTTTATTTCCCTTTGTCTCTATCAGGAAGAAAAAGGCCTCCAGGTTTGATGGAGTCATCATGGAGACACAAAGCTCAGTGATAATCCCAGTGGCTACAAAATAAAATAAAAATAAAGCACCACTACACTTTGTACTAATCAAATCCAAATTTTATCTTGTTGGTGCCACACTGCGATCTTCCCTCACTATTTTATGCTGCCAGAGATTTAGTCATTGCTTTCCCCAGATGATGAGAATCCTCTCCTTTGTGAACTAACCCAGCATAAAGCCAAACTTGGGTCTTCCTGATCTATGGAACACAAAGAGTGATAAAAATTTTTTTAATAAAGCAGGGAGGCAGTGGGCTCTCTAGTCAGGAAGACACAAAGTGGAATCATGACACATTTATTTTACAATATACTCTGATGTTGGAAGAGTTACTTAGACATTGATTTCACTTTAAAAAAAACTATAATGTAGAGCTGATAATGTAATTCAGTGAGCAAATGTATTTAGGAAACAGAGCTCAAGATAGGTATCCAGTAAGCATTTGCTCTTTGCCTTCTGCTGTGTCCTGTGTTGGGAACTGTCACAGTTTAGTCAAATACATGTCATTTTTATTTTATTTTATTTTATTTTATTTTATTTTATTTATAAAAAGGAAATGCTGACAAAACCATAGAATAAGAGGGGTACAACTCCACACAATTCCCACCACTAGAACTTCATATTCTATCCCCTCCCCCAATAGCTTTCCTATTCTTTAACCCTCTGGGAGTATGGACCCAAGGTCATTGTGGGATGCAGAAGGTGGAAGGTCTGGCTTCTGTAATTGCTTCTCTGCTGAACATGGGCATTGACAGGTCAATCCATACTCCCAGCCTGCCTCTCTCTTTCCCTAGTAGGGTGGGGCTTTGGGGAAGCAGAGCTATAGGATACATTGGTGGGGTTGTCTGTCCATGGAAGTCTGGTTGGCATCATGATAGTATCTGGAATCTGGTGGCTAAAAGAGAGTTAACATATAAAGCCAAACAAGTTGTTGACTCATCATGAACCTAAAGGTTGGAGTATTGTAGGTGAAGAGTTGGGGGGGGGGGGTGTCTCCATTTTGTAGATAGCTAGTAGGCATATTTTAGTTATATTCCAGAGGGCCTGTGGCTATACTAGGTTTTTTTTTTTTCCCTAAGCCTGAAATCTGAAATGCAGGTGGATCCAAGTTATTGTCTGGGCAGATGATGTTATGGCTGCATAAAGGACCAGAAAGCTAGATCAGGGAAGAGAGTAGCTCCCAAATATGGGAACGGTGTATAGATATTGTTGACTGTAAACCCCATGGATTTGATCTGGGGCCCATATTCAGCTTGGGACCCTATGTGACCTCTGCATCCCTGTAGATCTGAGCTCACATTCTGTGGTCATGAGTAGGAACATTCCAAGCTGCCCCTGATTATCAAGACCCACCTTCCTCAGGTGTAGCATAGAGTATGTTGTCCAGCCTCTCTTTGGAAGATGGAACATTCTCTACCATTGTTGATCCAAGTTGAGAGCAAGGTCCTATCGGGGCCCACAAAGGGGTCTATTTTGTTGTTCCTGATAGAGATGACCGGTAACAATGGAGGGAATTTGAGGTCTAGGCCCATCATGTCTGTTTAGGAATCTCAGGACTCTCTGATTAGGGACCCAGCTGATGGGGTAGCCTGATAGTGACTAAAGAGTCATTGTTAAAGTATGCCAGTCTCTTGTCCTTATTCAGCTTTTGCAGTTCTTGCTTTGATAAGGTTAGCTTTGGAGTGAGTGAGAGAACTGTAGTAGGAAGTAGGTGAGGAGGGTATCTAAGTCTAATTAGACACTATTTAATTATTCATTTCACAGAGACTCACTGCAGACTATTGTGTACTTCTACTTTCAGGTATATATTTTGCCCTAATTTATGGATACATGTGAACATATGCCCTATCTCATGGAACCTGGTCTACATCTAGGTTTTGGGACTTTGTTAGGAAGTGAATCACCTGGAATGGAATTAGATAATACTATGAAAGGAAAGGTCTCACCCAAGTAATGAGGCTGAAGGGCTGACGTTTCTGGACACAGTCTGAAGTGAAGCATACCTAGGTGGTACTCATTGTTTTGATTAGGTTGGGATCAGCTTTTTTTTTTCCCACCAGGGTTATTGCTGGGGCTCAGTACCTGCACCAATATTCCAAGTAGCCATTTCCTCTCTCTCTCTCTCTCTCTCTCTTTCTTTCTTTCTGATAGAAGGTGAGAGACAGAGGTAGAGAGGAAGAGGAGAGAAGGGGGAGGGGAAAGGAGAGCGAGAGAGAAACCTGCAGCACTGCCCCATAGCTTGTGAACCTCCCCCCCAACACACACACACAGGCTAAGGGATATGCAGGGATACTTCCAGGACTGGAGAAGCCTGCCACTACTAGTGATGGCAAGATGCACTGACTCATCCCATCCTTCCTAGAAATTGTGTTACCTTGTAAAAATGAGCAGAAAAACTCAGCCCATGTGCTGGAACTGCTGAGTTCTCCTCCCAACTGACCGCACCTCCGTAGACCCCCAAATGCTGCCTGGTGCCTAGCTCAAGTGGAGGGGGTTCCCTAACTAGGGAGACCCACACTGGAAGTGTGGCATACTGGGGTCTACAAAGGTCTGACCCTGCTCATTCATTCTTCTTTCTTCTCCTTCTCCTTCTTCTTCTTCTTCTTTTTCTCCTTCTCCTGCTCCTTCTCCTCCTCCTCATCCTCCTCCTCCTCCTCCTTCTTCTTCTCCTTCTCCTCCTCCTCTTTCTCCTCCTTCTCCTCCTCCTTCTCCCTCTCTTCCTCCTCCTCCCTATCTTTCTCCTCCTCCTCCTTTCTTAAACATGTATTATTTGTTTGTTTATTTATTTAAGAAAGAGAGGAGAAAACCAGAACATCTCTCTGGCACATACAATTCCATGGATCAAACCTGGGGCCTCATGCTTGAGAGCCTAGTGGTTACCCCACTTCTACTAGCCCTGCCTTAGGTTCTAAGAGGGGATAACAGGCCTCCCCAGATAATCCTCTTGGCTTTTAGGTGAGGCCTGAGCTATGGCTCTGTTGGGAGATACTTTGGGCCCTGCCCAGGGAAATTATGTTTGTGACAGGCCTCACACTTTCTGTGCTTAGCTCAGACTGTCTCCCTATGGGAGCCCCAGAGTAGAGTGAGCCTTTCCCCTATGTCAAGTGATAAACCCTCCCCTCACCTCATTCAGAACCCCACTGGCCTCTCCTCTTTCCCAGCAGATATCAAAGTCTGTTTTGCTTACCTTGGGCCCCACACTTGCTCCCCCATGATACTATATGTAGCTCTTGGCCCTGGCACAGTCCACTTCAGGCCTGGGGCTCCCTGAGGGCCTCTGCAGCCTGGACAACCCCCATCCCTGCTGCACACCCCACTGCATTGGATCTCTGCTCACATGGGCTGGCCTCCTGAGAGAGCTCACACCCTGCCCTTCATGCCCTGAGAGAGCTCACACCATGCCCTTCCTCGCTCTCTTGAATGTGTTCCTGTCTACACGGGACAGTTTACAAGTGAGAGTCAGCCATCCTCCATCCCCTGGCTGTCCTCAGCAGGGGACAGTGAAGGCCTATGGGGCTTGGAGTATGCCCTAGGCAGGGAAGCTGAGCACAGCCATCTGCCTGGGCCTGGGCTGGGCCTCAGCAGTTTTCTGTTGAGAGTGTAGCTTTATGCTTCTACAACCACCTTGGCTGTCATTTACTCTGCTGATGGTTATCAGCATTGAATTCTGTTCCAGAGGCTGACTGGGGTCAGGGACAGAGAGTGCATGGAGCTCCCACCCCAGATACTTCAATCCTCTGGCCTCAGCTCACGAGAGTATATGTTCATGGGGTATCTGCTGTGTCGTGTAGGGATGCCTCTGGTGTGCAGATGCATGTATATGGGCTGGAGGGGGTGCCTGTGGTATGTGCTCTGTATGTAATGTGTACCTGTGGCTTGTGGAGGGTACTGTGTGTACTTTTGCTCTGCATTGTGTGCTATGTAGTCTCTGCGTCGTCTGCATGTATGCATAAGGCATGAGGTTCGTGTGTGGTGTGTGGGATGCACCTGTGGTCTGCATTTGTGTGGGGTATGTGTGGTTCACGTGTATAGCATATGGATGTATCTGGTATGCCTGTAGTTTGTACAGGTGTGGTATGTTGGGTATGGGGGTTCGCTTGTGATTTACATGCATGCGAGTGGGGCTGACTGTGTGTGGTATGTGGGGTGCACCTGTGTTTTGCATGTATGTGATATATGGAATGTTTGCTATATGCATGTGAAGGGTGAAGGGGGAGTGATTCCTATGGTCTGTGTGTGCACATATACACATAGGATGAGTGTAGGTGGAGAGCACCATCACTGAGGCAGTGTGTCCTCTGCACTTCTCCTGTGATATCTGCCAGCCTCCAGGGAACATGACTCTTTGAGTAGCCCCAGACTTCTGGGCTTGAGACAAGGTGAAAATACAGGAGAGTGTGGCAGAGACCCAGGCTTCAGAGAGCCCATGACCTCCATTGTTTTTCCAGCATGACAGAAGAAGGTGAATGGCAGCTACTACTCCTCTAAGAGCCTCTCCCAGAACTTCTGATTGCTATCAGAGGAACAATTTTGTGTTATTTCTGCAACTAAAGGCTAAGAGAATCTGAGATTTTTCCCTTTAAATTTCCCTCTTGTTTTGATAGAGGGTGAAAGATACACAGAAAGGGAGAGAAACTAGGGGACAGAAGGGGGTGATTGAGAGAACTGTAGCACTACCCCACCATTGTGATGTTTTCCCTCTACAGGTGGGGGTCAGGGGCTTGAACCTGGATCCTGGTACATGGTAAAGTGCACTCTGCCAGCAGGCCCCTAATTTCTCCTTTTTACTGTAAAGGGATAACTTGGTGTTACCTATGACTGACCTGCCTCTAACTGCAAGAGCTGTAGTATCAGGGCTTCTACCGTGAATGAAGGCCAGCACTGAAGCCCGGCTGGTGAACTGTGCTGCTGAGTGTCTAGACTGTGATCTCTGCTCCCTGGCTCACTTCTGCTTCTCAGGAGCCTTGACAGCAGTGACAGAGGAGAGGAGTGAAATGGCACTCCAGGTCCTGTGGGGACTGTTGATTTTGAATCTGTCTTGCTTTTCTAATATATGCATCTCATGTTAAAAAGTTTCGTACCAGGGACCTCCAGGAAGTGGCACACCTGGTTAAGCACACACATCACAGTGCACAAGGATGCAGGTTCAAGTAAATAAATAACAAATAAATAAAAATTCCCAATAACAAATAAATAAAATATTTTCTAAAAAAGTTTTGCACCATTAGCCAGGGAAATGGCTCAGCTGGTAGAGCAGTAGACTTGCATGCCTTAGGTTACTGGTTTGACCCCCAGGGCCACAACTAGAGCAGTGGTCTGGTTTTTCTCTTCTTCTCTCTCTTGTGAAACTCTGTATATCACAGTAAATAAATGTTCTAAAAGGAAAAATATCTTTTAATTATACTAAATATTGTCTTCCATAAAATCCACAAACTTGATAAATTGTGTTTTCACTTTCATTTACATTTGTATAAAAATATTTTGACATCTGTTTAGATCTTTTTGAGCCAAATGTTACAACTGTGTTACTTAATTTTCATTTATTTGGGGGATTTTTCTAGTTAAATTTCTTGTTATTGATTTTTAGTTGAAGTCTGAGACCAGATATGATTTCTATTTACTTAAGCTTGTTAAATATTTTTTCTGGCTCTGAGTGTGGCCTGTCTTGTTGAGTATTCAGCATGAGCTTGAGAAGACTGTGTTCCTCTTTGGGGGTTGGGGGGGCTGCCCATGTATATCACATACAGATGACTGATGCTGGTGTTGTGCTCAGAGACACCCTTACTGCCTGCTGGATCTGTTCATTTCTGTTGAGAAATGTTGACTCTATCACCACTGTGATAAAGTATTTCTGTCTCTGTCCTTGCAATTACATCAGTCTCACCTCATGTCTTTTTACTCCTTCTAATTAAGCCTATATGCATTAAAAACTGTGATGTCTTCTTGGAGAATTATTCCCTTTGTCTCTGTGTAATGCCCATCTATGTATATAACAATACTCCTTGCTCTGAATTCTACTCTACCCAAAATTAATACAGCTACTCCTATGAGTGTCTTAGGAATGGCATAAGGAAAAAGTCATTGAGGTGTTTAATTTAATTTATGACTTCAGGGGGTTTGCCAAGGGTGAAGAGGTTACAGGAATCAACAAGGCTGTTGAGATGAGCATGGAGGAGGAGGCATTGAGGAACTTCTAGATGTGGCTCCTGAGGAATGAATAAATGAGCACTTGCTAGAGCTAAAGCAAAAACTCATAGCAGAGAGAGAGGCACACAAAGAGAAAAGTTCAGATGAAGAATTAAAAAAGGCAAGAAAATATTCAGAGTGAAAGTTTAGCTGGAATTTTTATAGACCTCAACAAGCTCTTTAGAAATTTCTCGAGAATATGAACTTCAACACCCAAGGAATTTCAGCAGGCAGGAATGCTCATGTTATATTAATCTGTTTATAATCCAGTCCATGGTGAAAGAAGAAACAAACCAAGCAAACCATTGTGGGCATATTTCTGAAATAACAAACACCTCACTAGGAAGAGCCTAGGAAGAGACATCTGGAGCACTGCTCCACCACTTGTGAAATTTCCTGCCCTGCAGGTGGGAACTAGGGGATTAAACCTGGGTCCTTGTATAAAGTGATATGTACACACTGCTGGTTGAGCCACCAATCAGCCCTTACTTAAATTTTGGGGGGAAAATGTAGATAGGTAGATATAGATATGTAAATGTGTAGCTATAGAGATAGATAGATAGATAGATAGATAGATAGATAGATAGATAGATAGATAGATATAACTATCCTAGGCCTTCACATTTATTCACCAGTCACTCACCAGAGCAACTTCCAACCCTGCAGTCTCATTTAAGGGGTTATACTTCTTTGATAATGTGTTTTTGCTGTGCCTTTTCTATGTTTAGATGGGTTTAGGTACACAGATGCCATTGTGTTATAACCACCTACAGTATTAAGTACAGAACAAATGGTATAAACTCATAGCCTGGGAGCAATAGCCTAGACCATAAAGCCTGGAGATTTAGTAGACTGTACCACCTTGGCTTGTATTACATACCTTCTTTGTGTTTTTGGAGTGGCAGAATGTCTAGATCATATTCTCATAGTTAGTTTTATGTTACTCTATATGGTGGCATATGACTTTATATGTGTACTGTATATGTAGTATGTGACATATACAAAGCAATCAAATTTAAAACCATTTCAGTTCTCATCTTAAATACACTTATTTTTAGATAAATTAAAAATAAGAAAAATTTTTACCACAAGGGTTATCACTGGGGCTCAATGCCTGTGCCAATCCTCTACTTCTGGCACCCACCCTCTCTTTTTGTAAAATTTTTTTATAGTGATTGATAGATACAGACAGAGAGGGAGAAAGAGTGAGTGGGAGACAGAAGAGACATCTGCAGTACTTCCCCACTGATTGTGAAATTTCCTCCCTGCATGTGGGTCCAGGTGCTTGAATTCCAGTCCTCATGCCAGGTAACATATGAACTTTGCCAAGTGAGTCATATAAAACACCAAAAAAATAAAAATTTGATATTAATTTCACTAATTCTTTCTACAGCATTTTCCCTTTCTTTGTGCATATTCTGGTTTTTCACCTATACTTCTTTCCTTCCTCTACTTAGAAGGTCTAATGTTTCCTGCTAGGCTCTTCTCATTGGCAACTAATGCCCTCAAATTTTGTTTGTCTGAAGATGTTGATTTCTTCCTTTTGACTGAAAGATAGTTTCACAGGGTACAGAATTTCAGATTGGTGGGTTATTTCTCTCATCAATTTAAATATTTCACTCTACACTTTTCTTATGCATTTGATTTTGATAGGTTAGAGTGATTTCTCATCTCTGCCTTAGTCTACAGGTATTTTTCTCCTTTGGTCTTTTCCTTACATTTGCTTTTCTGTAGGTTAAAAATGATAAAGTAGAGGCTGGGTGATGTCTCACTGGATAGAGCACACACATTACTATGTGCAAAGACCTATGTTCAAGCCCCTGGTCTCCACCTGTAGGGGGAAGCTTCATGAACAGTGGAGTACTGCTGCAGATGTCTCTTCTCTTTGTCTCTCACCCTCATCAAAGAAAATGGGAAAAATAACTAGGAGTGGTTTAATACTCATGGTCATCATGCCAGCACTGAGCCCCGTCAATGGTATATGGGACTCTGGTAAAGGAAGCCAAACTATGGGGTTGATTTGTTTGTTCATTTTTGGTATTTATCTTTCTAGGTGTTTCCTCTGAACTTCCTTAATCTGAAATCAGTTTGCAACAAATTCTTGGTTATTATTAGTCAGATATTTCTTCTCCTTTTGGGATTCCCATCACACATATGTTACAGCTTCTGCAGCTGTTCCCACAGTCCTCAGATATTCTGTTTCCCAGTCTTTGTTCTTTTCTCTTGGCTTTTTGGTTTTGGACATTCCTGTTTCAATGCCCTTAACCTCGGAGATTTCTCCCTCCCCAGTGGCCAGTTTTCTTGTAAGTCTATCAAAGTCCTTTTTCTATTTCTGTCACAGTGTTTTTGATCTCTGGTACCACTGATTTTCTGCATTTCCCCTCTCCCAACTTAGACTACCCATCTGTTCTTGCGTGCTGTTGGCCATGTCCACAGAGCAGATTATTCACAATTGTAAACACGTGTCTGATAATTGCAACATCCCTCCTGTGTTGGGTTTTGATGCTCTCGGTATGGTTTCAAACTGTGTCTCTTGTCTTTTAGTGATTCTGTTCATTTGTTTTGATAGCCTGGCATGATGTACCAGGTAAAGCTCTAGGAATGTGATAAGCAGGTGTGGGGAAGGGGACGTTCCATAGTCTTTAGGTCCAGTAGCTAGGTGTTTTTTGTTTTAACCAGGGCAATGCTTAGTTCTAGTTTATGGAGGTGCAGGGTACTGAACTTGGGACTTTGGAGCCTTTGGCATCAGAGTCTCTTTGCATAACCATTGTGCTCTCTCCCCCTGTCCAGTTAGGTGTCTTTTAAGGACACTGTACACCTAAAATATGAATGCCACGTGCCCTTCATTTCTTCCCTACCTTTCTCCCTTCTTTTTTGTCTTTTTGCATTGCTGGGGCCTGAAGTGTGCATGACTCCATGGCACCTGATCTGTTTTTTTTTTTTGCATTCTTTTGATTTCAGATAATGAGAGATACAGACAGAGAGTGAAAGAGAGACTGAGAGTGGGGAGAAGAAGCACCATATCACTATCACACCATTGTAGAGCTTCCTTAGGGCACTAAGGTGCTTCCATGTGGTACTAAGGATTTGTACATGGTAAGGCAAACACACTACTGGGTCAGCTGTTGCCTGCTCCCTGCCCCACATGTTTGCTTCTTTTGTTTCTTCTCTTTGAGTAGGATATGAGAGTATGAACCAGGGCTGACGATAGTAGGTTATTGCTAAGGCTTGGTACCGGCATGACAACTCCACCACCCCCACAATCATTGTTCCCCCTCTCTCCCTCTCTTCTTCCCTCCCTCTTTTTGTTCTTTCTTCTCTCCAATCCTTCCTTCCTCCCTCCCTCCCTCCCTTTCTTTCTCCTTTTCTTTCTTTCTTCCTTCCTTCCTTTCTTTTTTTCTTTCTTTCTTGATAAAGACAAAGATAAATATAGAGGAGGAGAGAGGGGAACACAGGCAGTACTTCTCCACCTCTTAGGAAGCTTCCCTTCTACCGATGTGATCTCTGTGGTCTGGTATGGTAGAGAACACCATACCCTGTTTAGTTAACCCTCATTGTCTAGTTTCTTTTCCATCTGAAGAAACATTGTAGTAAATACCCTCTGAGAGAATTTTTTAAACTTTTTAAAATTAGGATAGAGTCCCTGTATGTGATGCTACATCAGTGAGTATACAGCTACATCAGTGAGTATACAAGTTTTGATGTTTTAGAGGAATGGAGAAATTACCTGACATAAATACATATCCCAGGACTGGGCAGTGGCACACTTGGTTGAGCACACACAGTATCATGTGCAAGGACCCAGGCTCAAGCTCTGGTCCCTGTCTGCAGGGGGAAAGCTTTGCAGGTGGTGAAGCAATACTGTAGTTATCTCCTTGTCTCTCTATCTCCTCCTTGTCTCTAGATTTCTACCTGTCTCTGTCAAGTAAATGAAGTTTTAAAAAGTACATACCCCACTTAAAACAATAGATGTCTACTTACCTTATGACCAACACTATGAGTTGGATTTGCATTCATCTTTCTAACTCAATAGAACAAAAGAGCAAAGAAAAAAAGGCACCTTCTTACTTAAAATCACATGTATTTGATCATTCATCAGATACAAAAATTTTATGTTTAAAAGGAAATATGCTTTCCTTTTTGTGAGATATCTGCATTTTGGCTTTAGCACATAAGGCATTTTTTCCAACACTATATCTTTAAATATTTTTTTTAAATTATTATTATTATCTTATCATATTTTTATTTATTGGGAAGAGACAGCCAGATATTGAGAGGAAGAGGAAACTGATGAGAGAGGCGGAGAAACACCTGCAGCACTGCTGCATTACTATTTTTAAAGATTTAGTTTTAATTATCTTTATTTATTTGTGGGTAGAGACAGCCAGAAATCAAGAGGGAAGGGTGTGACAGAAAGAGAGAGAGAGACAGAGATACACATGCAACACTGCTTCACCATTTGCAAAGATTTCCCCCTGCAGGTGGAAACCAGGGCCTTGAACCTGGGTCCTTCTGTCCTATAACATGTGCACTCAAATAGGTGTGTCACCACCTGGTCCCACTTCACCACCTGTGAAGCTTTCTCCCTGCAGGGAGAGACTGGGGACTTGAGCCCAGATCTTTGCACATTGTAACATGTGTGCTTAGCCAGGGACTCCACCACCTGGCTCTTATCTTTAAGTCTTTATATATTAACCTTAAACCTTTATCTATCATATACCCAATGAGTATCTGCCTAATTTATTTGCTTTTTTACTTGGTGTCTACTGTTCTCCCTCTCCCCCCTCCCTCAAATAGAGACAGGCAGGCAAAAGTGAAAGAAAATGAAAGAGCCAGTAGCAGAGAAGCTTCAATGCATTGGGAGGTGGACTCATACCTAGGTCATGCATATGGCAAAGCAGTCTAGTGTCCAAATGAACTATTTTTCTGACACCCCTCTATACCTACTATTTTTATTGGGAGCATTAATGTCTTACAGTAAATACAGTTGTTGATACATGTATAAAATTTCTCACTTTCCTGCAAAGCACTGCCACCTCCAGCCTGGGTCCTCCTTCACCACCATGCTCTGGGACCTTAAGCCCTGACCCCCAGAGTCCTTTACTTTGGTGTAACACCAAACTCCGTCTAAATTCTGATTTGTGTTTTACATTCCTGTTCTTATTTCTCAACTTCTATTTATGAGTGAGATCATTCCATATTCATCCTTCTCTTTCTGGCTTATTTCACTTAACATGATTCCTTCAAACCCCATTCAAATGAGGTGAAGAAGGTGAATTCATCATGCAGAAAGTTTTGTTTACACTCCCCCCCCATACAACCTCTCCAGCATTTGTTGCTGCTACCTTTTCTGATGCATGACATTTTCACAGGAGTGAAGTGGTATCTCATTGTTGTTTTTATTTGCATTTCTCTGACCATAAATGACTTGAAACATTTCTTCATATGTCTGTTGGCCTTTTTGGATCTCTTTTTTGGTGAATATTCTGTTCATATCCTCTCCCCATTTTTGTGTGGGGTCATCTGTATAATTTGTTGCTGATTTTGGTGAGCTCTTTTATGTATTTTGGTTATTAGCCTTTTGTCTGATGTATGGCATGTAAAAATCTTTTCCCTTCCTGTAAGGGGTCTCTTTTGGTGGTGTTTTCTTTTGCTGTAGTCACATTGATTTATTTTTTATTTTGTCTTCCTTGCAATTGGTTTTGAACCATTGAGGATGCCTATTAAATTTAGAAAAGAGTTCTGCTAATAATATCCTATAATTATTGTTTAGTACATGGAATTTTCCTGACATTATCTCTTCTAGTATGCTTTCTTCCCCTTCCTCTCTTTATCTGGAAAGCCAATAATCCATATATTCTTCTTCTGATGACATCCCATATGTCTCTATTGCTGTTTTCAGTGTCTCTTAGCCTCTCTCTCTCTCTCTCTCTGTTCTCTGCTTCTTTCTTGGTTTTCTCTAATTCATCCTCAACCTTGTTACTTCTGCTTTCTGCCTCAGTTGTTTTACTCTTGTTTCTCTCAGGTGCATTATTTAATTCGGCTATTTTGTTACCATGCTTAGTTATTGTATTAGCTTGTTCATCTAGTTGAGCTCTTAACTCAGCTATTTCACCTTTAACTCTGATTACCTTAGATAATTTGTGTTCTCATCCACAGTCTCATCTATTGTTTTTCCATTTCTAATTATAATTCCATACAAGGCTTTCCTCACATCTATGATTATGACATTAATGTTTGGATGTTTTCATCGTTCTTATTTGACCCAAGTTCAAACCCAGCCCCCGCTGTATTGAAGAAAGTGTCAGTGTTCTTTTACGCTGTCTTTCTGCCCTTCTGTTTCTGTTTTTGTTTTTTTAGAGTTCCACTTTTGTACAGTGAAGAAAACCTGTGTGTCTGACATGCCAAAAAATTTAAGATGGTAGAGGAGCCAGGTGGTGCCTCATATGGTAGATTACACATGCTGCAGGTCTCTCTGTCCCTTTCTTGTCTTTCATCCATTGTCTCAAAAAGCAAGAAAAAGGAAAAGAAAAAAAATGCATCCAAGAGTGGTAGTCATGACCCTGGTGAAATAACTTTGGTGGCAAAAAAATGTTTTTGTTTGCTTGTTTGTTTTTTTTACCAGAGCACTGCACACAGCTCTGGCTTGTGAGGGAAAATGTGTGGTGGGAAAAAAAATTTTTTTTTGTGGGTGCAGCACCCATTCTTTTTTTTTTTTTTTTTTTTTTTTTCTTCTAGGGTTAATTGCTGGGGCTTGGTGTCTGCACTATGAGTCCACTGCTCCTGGTGGCTATTTTTCCCTTTTGTTGCCCTTGTTGTTTTTATTATTGTTGTTATTGCTGCCATTGTTATTGGATAGGACAGAGAGAAATCATTGTTATTGGATAGGACAGAGAGAGGAAGGGAAAACAGGGAGAGAGAATGATAGACATCTGCAAATTACTTGTGAAGTGACCCCCATGTAGATGGGGAGCTGGGATTCTTAAGCCAATCCTTGCACTTTGCACCATGTGCACTTAACCTGGTATAATACCACCTGACCCCTGGGATGAAAATTTTTTAAAAATGAATTTTAAAAAGGTTTTTTTATTAGAGATTTAATGATGATTTACAATATTGTATGATAACAGGGGTACAGTTCCACACAATTCTCACCACCAGAGTTCCATGTCCCATACCCTCTATTGGAAATTTCCCTATTCTTTATCCCTCTAGGAGTATGAACTAATATTCTTTTGGAGGAGTATAGAGGGTAGGAGTTCTGGTTTCTATAATTGATTCTCTACTGAGATGCATGGGCACTAGCAGGAAGAGGAAGATCACATCAGGTGACTTTATCACACATATCTGCAAGCTCCTAATTGTTTGATTCATGAGAAAGGTAGGGGAGGGAGGGAAGGAGGAGGGAGAGAGAGAGAGAGAGAGAGAGAGAGAGAATATATTCCCAGCCTGTTTCTATCTTTCCCTAGTGGGTTAGGGAAAAGAGGGAGAGGTAAGACTTTGGGACACACTAGTGAGGTCATCTGCCCTGGGAAGTCGGGTTAAATCCTAGTAGCATCTTCAACTTTGTAGCTGAAAGGTGGTAAGATCTAAAGCAGGACAAAATGTTTAATAAATGGGAACCCAAAGATAGAAATAGATCGGATGAAATTAAGGTTCTTCTTGTGGGAAGAAGCTAGGAAGTCTATTTTAGACACATTCCAAGGGGCCTAAAACTTTAGTAATTTTTGCCTGAGCTTGACAGCTTACATGCAGGTGGACTAAAATATTGTCTGGGAAGATGGTGTTAGAACTGAGAATCTTTAGAAAAAATACTGAATATAATTGGCCAAGAGATATACTGTCAAAAGTATATATCAACTAAAGGACAATTATTGTCCTCTATGACAACCTCTCTTATAATCATCAAGCAAGTAAATGCAGTAAAAGTTAAGGTTAACTTAGATCCTACTTAAACCCTATCCCTATTCCCTCTCCAACTTGAGGCCAGACTCCATAACCCCAATACCAGTTTAGATCCAACAAATGACACTCAACGCCTTATCTAAGGTCATCAGGCAAGAGAGTGACTTGCTTAATGATGGCTTTTTGGGGGCCATCATCTGGGGACTTAGGGAATCCTTAGATTCCCCCATAGACATGATGGGCCAAGACCTCTAATAGATCCCTCTCTCCACCATCACTAGTCACTTCCATCAGTAACATCATTATGAGACTTCCTATGGGCCTCTCCAGGAGTTTGCCTTCAGTGTGGAGCAACAATGGTAGGGACTGCCCCACTCTCCAAAGGGAGGCTGGGGCAGCCTACTTTGCCACTCATGGAAGTCTGGTCCTGAGATGAGTGCAGCCTAGAATGTTCCCAGCTGTGACCATGGACTGTGAACTCAGACTAACAGGGACTCACAGGTGACACAGGCTCCTGTGCTGAATATGAACAGATATGGACCCTGGGTCAGATCAAAGGGAGTTCACAGTTAATGATATTTATATACTTTCCTCATCTTTGGGAGCTACTCTCTGCCCTAATCCAGCTTTCTAGCAAGCTGAATTTGTGTAATGCTGGCTTGTTGCCAGTCACCATGCAATTCCAGCTATAATCATTGTATAAGAGATGGGGGTCTTGGGGGCTGGGTGAAGATTTCATATGTCCTATCACAAATGAACAAGAAACTATCTTTTTTCTTAATTTATTTCTTCTTTATAAAATGGAAACACTTAACAAGACCATAGGATAAGAGGTGTACAATTCCACATAATTCCCACCACCTCATATCCCGTCACCTCCCCTGATAGCTTTCCTATTCTTTAACCCTGTGGGAGTATGGACCCAGGATCATTATGGGGTGCAAAAGGTGGAAGGTCTGGCTTCTGTAATTGCTTCCCCACTGAACATGGTCATTAGCAGGTTGATCCATATTCCCAGCCTGTCTCTCTCTTTCCATAGTGGAACAGAGCTCTGGGGAAGAGGGGCTCCAGGGCACATTGGTGGGAACAGTCTTTTAGAAATCGTTGCCTGTGGTCTTTCCTTCATTTCAGCAACACTGACCAGTCTCTTATTTTCTTCTTTGTGGTATGTCCATGGCTATGCTCATTTATGTACTGGGTCTTGCCAATTTCAGGATGAAGTCCTAACTGTCATCAGAAGAGTGGACGACAACTGGGCTGAAGGGATGCTGGGAGGCAAGATCGGAATCTTCCCCCTGCTGTACGTGGAGGTAAGTGCGCTTGTGCTTCTATGGTTACCTCCACAGCCCTGGAGTTTCCTGCCAGACCAGGAGTCACCAGACCTCAGAGACCCCTTTGCTAAGAGAGGAAGGGGTCACTGCTCATGAGTCTAAGGTTAGAGGAGATCCCCATCTGGGGACTTAGTGAAACCCCTTGTCAGGGCTGAGAATTGCCTGGGCCCTTTGGAGCAGGCCAGGCTATGTGAGTCATGCCCTGAAGAAAGATGTCCATGTGGATACACCCCATTTCACAATCAGTTTCTCCATTTCTCCCAGATCTTTCTGAGTCCTTCTGATCTTGTCTGGCTAGTGCCAGAAGATAAGAAAAAGGTCACTCCCCAGGCCTTATTGCACTTGATATTATAGACAAAGGAAAGGGAGCCCTAGGATCTCTCAAAATGTTACTCCAGCCTCAGGCCACTAATTGGAAGCCTCTTCATTTCCTGTTGCTTTTCTGATTAAGAAGCATTAGGTGGCCCTGGGAATGGCACAGTGGTTAAAGTTTTAGACTCTAGTGTAATTGACTTGTAGTCTCAGACACAGGAACAACTGATTACACAGAGACTCAAGTCTGACCTTTTGAGAAGCCTGGGTTGGCTGAACACTGAGGATCTACATCCTGAGGGACAGTGTGTGGTGCAGCACCAACCACTGGGTTTCTTATCTTTTATTAATTAGTTACAAGATAGATCAAAGAACTTTTAAAACAGACTGAATTAGCAGAAGTCAAAATAGTCTGTTTAAGGGGAACAAATAAATTAGGAAAATCTGCATACAGTGGTGCAAAGGCTAGTAAAACTATAAGAGTCTCTTCTAACTAAGATTCTTTTTTTAAGGTCTTTCCTTTTTTTATTTATTAATTTAATAATGATCGACAAGACCATAGGATAAGACGGGTGCAATTCCACATAATTCCCACCACCAGAATTCTGTGTCCCATCTCCCACCATTGGAAGCTTCCCTATTCTTTATCCTCTGGGAGTATGGACCCAGGACAATTATGGGGTACCGAAGGTGGAAGGTCTGGCTTCTGTAATTGCTTCTCCACTGGACATGGGCATTTACAGGTCGATCCATACCCCCAGCCTGTTTCTATCTTACCATAGTGGGGCAGGGCTCTGGAGAGGTGGGGTTCCAGGACAAATTGGTGAGGTCAGCTGCCCAGGGAATTCATGTTGGTGTCATGGTAGTATCTGCAGTTTGGTGGCTGAAAAGCATTAAGATATAAAATAAAGCAAATTGTTTAATAATCAGAAACCTAAAGGTAAGAGTATAGCAGATGAGATTTGGGGTCTTCATTTTGGAAAAAGCTAGGAAGTCTATTTTAGGTATGTTCCAAAGGGCCCTTAACTTTACTGATTTTTGCCTGAGCCAGACAGCTAACATATAAGTGGGCTAAAGGTGTTGTCTGGGGATATGGTGTCAGAGTTGGAAACAGGACTAGAAAACTCTATCAGGGCAGAGTAGCCCCCAAATATGGGAAAAGTATATATATCATCAGCTGTAAATTCCACCCATATGAACTGGGGCCCGTATTCATTACAGGAGTCTCTGTAACCTCTACATCTTGTAGGTCTGAGCTTGCATCCCGTAGTCATAGCTGGGACATTCTAAGCTGCACTTATTTCAGGACCCGTCTTCCTCAAGTGTCAGAGTGTGTTAACCCAGCCTCCCTTTGGAGAGTGGGGTAGTCTTTACCATTATTGTTCCACATTGAGGGCAAGGTTCTGTAGAGGCCCCCAAGAGGGTCCACAATGTTCCTGATGGAGATGGCCAGCGACAGTGGAGAGGAGGATCTGTGCCAGTCCCTTTTAGGGTGCCAGATGCCAAGCTAGCTTCTCAGGCAGGAGAGAGACGACCAGGGACTCATGGCTGAGCTGGGAACTCAGTTCAGTCTTTATTGATGAGCAGGGATGCAGTGCAATCTATCTAATCTCTTTTCATTAGAAAATCCTGTCTTTTATATCTCCTGAGGCAGAAGTGTCAGGAAGAGGAAGTATGTAGGATAGGGGGTGGGGAGAAGGAAAAAAGCACTCAAACCAGTGGGGATTAAACAGTGGAAAGCAGGATGTGACTAGGAAAGGGGGCTGGAGTGGAAAAAGAGCACGAACCAGTGGGGATTAAACCAGTGCAGGTCTCAAACAAAACAATGATTATGTAAATAGACCACAGCATTAAGCAATGCAAGCAAACCTAACGTGATGATCAAAACAGAAGGCCTTAGAAGCAGAATTAGAAACAGACCAACAGATCTGTAAGGTATCTAGGCCCATCATATCTATGTGAGAATCCCAGGATTCCCTGACTAAGGCCCCAGATGATGGGATGGCCTGGTAGTGACCAAAAGAGTCATCATTAAAGTATTCCTGTCTCTTGCCTTTAAGGTCTTTTCTAATTAGCACTCCTAAGGGACTTCTAGGAGATGTCTGGCTGCTATGGTTAACAAAGCAGTAGCCCTTCATGCACATCAGGTATCAAGTTGGCAGTTGCCTGGAGCTTTAGTATCCATTGGCACCTATCAGTGTTAGAGAAGTTACAGATCCCTGCTGGCCATGCAGAATAATTAGGCCATGGGTTTCACAAGCCTGTGGCATAATGAATTAGATATCTTTCTTGGACGTTTCCTGTTTCTCTACAGACTCTCAAATATAAGACCTTGAGTTTGATCCCAGGCATCACATGTGCCAGAGTGATGCTGTAGTTCTCTCTTTTTCATTAATTAATAAATACATAATTTAAAAATAAATAAATGAAGCACTAGGCTGCAAATAACTATATTTTGGGTAGTTGCTGAATTGGGGGATATCTTGGTATGTTTGATCTTTATTTTTTAAAAATGTATTCACTTATTTGTGAGTGAGTGAGTGAGTGAGTGAGTGAGTGAGTGAGTGAGTGAGTGAGTAGGAGAATAGTCAGAGCATTACTCTAGCACATTTGATGCTAGGAAACAGACTCAGGACCTCATGCTTGAAATTCGAACACTTTATCCACTGCCCCTATTTCCCGTGGGTATTTGTTGTATATTCCTAGGAGTCTTTATTCAGTGTGTGTGTGTGTGTGTGTGTGTGTGTGTGTGTGTGTGTGTGTGTGTGTGTGTGTGTGTGTATGTGTGTTACTTGTCAGTGCAAGTCTACTTGCAGGCATCCAGGATCTGACTGCAGGCTTAATGTGCCAACCAGGGGAGCAGGGGAGTAAGTCCACAAATATCATCTCATCTGAGGTTCCTTGAGTGTTTTCTGAATGCCAAACCTTGCTAAGCATTTCCTCACTTCATCAGCAGCCCTTCTCAGTGAGAACTGAGACTGTCCCCCAACTTACAGACGAGCTACAGTAACAGAAAAGAGACCCAGCTGCTAAGTGACTGTGCTGGGATTTGAACAGTGCCTTCTGGCTAGACAGTTTGCATGCCCCTGCACCCCACCCTCAACATAATCCCTTGGAACATACTCAGCTCCAGGCAATTTCCATAGGTAACATGGAAGCTTTGTTGTACCCCTCCCCTGCCCACTGCCACAAAATGAAGTGTGAGCCTGCTAAGAGGTCTTCCTTTTCCTTCCTTCCCATTCCCCCCCCTTTTGTTTTCTCCAGGGTTATCTTGTGGGCTTGGTGCCTACACTATAAATCCACTGCTCCTCCAACTATTCAGTCTTTTCATTGGATAATGAAGACATTGGATAAGAGACATCGAGGTGGGGAATAGAGAGGGGGAGAAAGACACCTGCAGACCTGTTTTACCACTTGTGAAGTCACTCCACTACAGGTGGGGAGCCCAGGTACTCGAACTGAGATCCTTGCATGGGTCCTTGCTCTTCATACTATGTGTGCTTAACCAGATGCACCACCGCCCTGCCCCCCACCCCCATTTTTTTCTTTCTGCCACTAGAGTTATCACTGTTACAGACACTATGAATCAGCTGCTTGTAACAGCCATTTTTTTTCCTTTTCTTCTTTCCTTCCTTTCTTCCTTCCTCCCTCCCTTCCTTCCTTATTTCCTTCCTATTCCTTCCTTATTTTCTTCTTATTGGATAAGACAGAGAGAAATTGAGAGGGGAGGGGAAGATAGAGGAGGAGAGACACCTATAACCCTGCTCCACTGCTCATGAAATTCACCCCCCTCCCCCTGACAAAGGTGGGGAACAGGGCCTGAAAGCTGGATCCTTGTGCAAGATAATGTGTATGCCACCATCCAGCCACCTCTTTTCTTATCTTTTTAATGGGGTTTTAGAGGGAAAACCTAGCTCCTTTTGTACAGGCAGACATGTACTCTGCTGAGTGAGCTGACTCATGGTTCCTGGCAGATATATGTTAGATATCTGTTTAAAAAAAAAAAAGTATATTCTGGTAACTCCTCTTGCCTGTAGGCTAAATGCTTGAGCTTGGAGTTCCTTTGTAGTTTGATAGAGTCTATTTTTCTGAATTCATTTGTCATTCCTTACCCATTCCCTGAACTGGACCCACGATACTCTCACATGGATAAGGTGGCTGGCGCAGGAGACTTACACACACACACACACACACACACACACACACACACACACACACACACACTCTGTTCTGGTGTATTTGTAAGACTGACAAAACCCTGACACCATGTCAACTCTATTTGTCATTTGTGCATTTGCTTCAACTTGCAGGGAGGTGTTTTCCCTGTCCTCTGGCTTAAGATCAAAGAACTTGATGCATGAGTACCACTCACAGTGCAGTGCAGAAGTCAAAGGACTGAGCTTCCAGTGGAATGCTTTTAGCCAGCAGAATTTATTTCCAGAAATGTACAAGAATATTCAAGAGAACAAACAATGATGACTCCAAACTAGAAACATCCCAGATGTCAATCAGTAGTGGGATGGAATGATTACACACACATACTCACACAGACACACACATCGCTCAGACTCAGTGTCTAATGACTCCCCTGCTCCCAGGGATCATTTCTTTCCTATAAAGAAGGTGAGAGAGAAAAAGGAGGATAGATAGAAAAAGAGAGACACTGTAGCACTGCCCCACTGCTCCTGAAGTTTCCCCTCTGCAGTAACTGCCATGGGATAACCAGGGCTCAAACCCAGGCTCTTGCACATGGCACGGTGTGCCCTCTAGCAGGTAAGAGCTCTGCCAGCCTCCAAAGTATGTATATATTAATATACTGAAGTACTACCCTGCCTGATTAGCTTCAGGGGCAGGAGACAGAGATGACCAGGGACTCATGGCTGAGCTGAGAATGCAGTTCAATCTTTATTCACCAGCGGGGATGCAGTCCAACAACCTAATCACAACACAGTTCTGTCCTGCATCTCTCCTACCTCCCTCCTGCGGCGGAAGAGTCAGGAACAAAGGAAATACATATGATAGGGGGTGGGGAGAAGGAAAAAGTGTGAACCAGTGAGGACTAAACCAAATGTCCCAGAGGCAGGGGGAGCGAGGGCCAAACCAATATCCCGGAGGCAGAGGGTGCCCAGTCAACAGTGAGTGCAGGTGGCTCAAAGCACAAGGACTAGCATAAGGATCCCGGTTCTAGCCCCTGGCTCCCCACCTGCAGGGAAGTCACTTCACAGGCGGTGAAGCAGGTCTGCAGGTGTCTTTCTTTCTCTCCCCCTCTGTCTTCCCCTCTTCTCTCCATTTCTCTCTGTCCTATGTAACAATGACGACATCAATAACAACAACAATAATAAATACAACAACAATAAAAATACAACAAGGGCAACAAAAGGGAAATAAATAGATACATATAAAAATGTTTTTAAAACAACAGTGGACATGCAAACAGAACGCATCGCAAGCAACACAAAGCAGGAGATTAGGCATATAACTACAAGAGTTCATTACATTAAACCAGTCTTGCAAGAAATATTAAAGGGACTTCTCTAAGACAAAATGGCACTAACAACAGTACGAAAGAAAATAAGATCTGTCTAGGAAAGGTAGTAGTTATGTGGCAAAGTGGTGGGTTGACCACTTATGAAACAAGCATGAAAATGAGAAGACCAAGAAAAGAAAAAAGGTAAAAGAAAATGGCCACTAATAGCAGTAGTGGAACTCTACAGGCTCCAAGCCCCAACAGTAACCATGAGGGCAAATAACAACAGCAACATAGCTAAATCTCAGGCCCTGTTCTTTTCATTCTGCATAGCAGGAGACAGACAGACAAAAATCTTTTTTTGTATGTGATTGGCCTATTAGTACAGCAGACAGTAAATAAAAACTTCAGTCAGTTATATAAATGTATGAGAATATAATAACTGTCATAGAGAAATAAGACAGAAGGAGGGAGAAGGGCTCTTAAGGAAAACTTGAGACAGAAATAACTGCCAGTACAAAGGCCCTGGGTCATGAATGTGTGCTTTGGTATTAGGAACAGCAGCAGGGGGAGTCGGGCAGTAGTGCAGCAGGTTAAGCTCACTTGGCGCAAAGCGCAAGGACTGGCATAAGGATCCCGGTTTGAGCCCCCAGCTCCCCACCTGCAGGAGAGTAGCTTCACAAGCAGTGAGGCAGGCCTGCAGATGTCTATCTTTCTCTCCCCCTCTCTGTCTTCCCCTCCTCTCTCCATTTCTCTCTGTACTATCCAACAACAATAGTAACTACAACAACAACAATAAATAAATAAATAAAAGAAACAACAAAAAGGGGTAACAAAAGGGAATAAATAAATAAATATTAAAAAAATTAAAAAGGACAGCAACAAGGCCAAGTGACTAGAACCAAGAGAGGTCAGTGAGGTATAAGAAGCCAGGTCCTGGAGGCCCTTTGAGGTGGTATTACTATTAGTTATTATTATTTTTTTTGTCTTGCTTTTATTGATGTGGTGGATCACGTTGATTGATTTACGTATATTAAACCAACCTTGCAGACCTGGGATGAACCCCACTTGGTCATGATGAACAATCTTTTGAATATCCAGTTGGCTAGAATTTTGTTCAGTATTTTAGCATCTATGTGCATCAGAGATATTGGTCTGTAGTTTTCTTTTTCAGTTGTGTCCCTGTCTGCTATTGGTATCAAAGTGATGTTGGCTTCATAGAAGCTGGGAGGGAGTGTTCCAGTGTCTTCAATCTTCTGGAAGACTCTTTTTTAAATTTTTTATTTATAAAAAGGAAACGTTGACAAAACCAGAATTAACCCAGACTGAATTGACCTGCCAATGCCCATATTCAGTGGGGAAGCAATTACAGAAGCCAGACCTTCCACCTTGTGCACCCCATAATGATCCTGGGTCCATACTCCCAGAGGGATAAAGAATAGAGGAGCTATCAAGGGAGGGGATAGGATATGGAGCTCTAGGGGTGAGCATTGTTTGGAGCTGTACCCCTCTTATCCTATAGTCTTGTCAACATTTCCATTTTATAAATAAATAAAAATAATAATTTACAGGCACATGTGACAGTTTCTCTGGGGAACAAAGTATCTCTGACAGTCTTATTTACTATGCCTGTCCTGTCGTGTTTCCAAGTTGTGAGCAGCTCATCTATGCTTAGGCTCTGCTGTCTCACCATGCAAAGAATATGCTATTTACTACTCCATCAACTTCTGTTCTACTTGTTCAGGCCTTGGAGATAGGCTGTGTGTTTCCTGGGAGGAAGATGAGCAAAACAGAATGGAGTTGAGTTTGGCCCTGGAGTTTGTCCCCATAGGCATAAAGCTCTCTGGGATCTAGGGGGCAGAGTTACATATGCTTGATCCCAATTAGAGACTCATTCTTAGTCACCAGCCCTGCTCTCTGCTTTCATTAATCCATCCAAGTTTTCCCTCAGTGTCTCAAGCAGGCACCCACTAAGTCCTTAGCCACCCTTGCCCCCATCTGAGAAAACACCAAGAGTATTGGTCTTGCTTCTGGAATCAACCAGAGGCTGCACGAATTTCATAAGGCTTCCAGATACTTCTCTCCTAAGGTCCTTTAGTTGTCTACACAGTATGCAAGGCACCATAGAAAGTCTTGTTGGGAGGTTCCAATGAGACAGGGTCTATGTGATTGGTCCAGCTTCACCCAAGAAACTTCTATTACTCTTTTTTCCTTTCCTTTCCTTTTTTTTTTTTTCCTTTGCCACCAGGCTTATTTCTAGACCTTGGTGCCTACCACTATTGGCACTTATTTTTTCTATTAACTTTGATTGAGGGAGAGAGAGAGAGAGAGAGAGAGAGAGAGAAGAGACACTTACATCACAGTTCCGCCACTTGTGAAGCTTCACCTCTGCATTTTGAGGCTGAAGGCATATTTTCCCGGTTTTTCCTGCCAGCTCATAAGCAGCTCTGCTAACTTCTGGCAGATGTGAGCAGAGACAGTCATGAACTCTAGCATGGTGTTGGAGCATGTCTCCTTGGCCCATTTCTTTTATTTTTATTTTTTAACATATTCTTTTTTAATTTTTTAATATTTATTTATTTCCTTTTGTTGCCCTTGTTGTTTTATTGTTGTAGTTATTATTGTTGTTGTTATTGATGTTGTCATTGTTGGATAGAACAGAGAGAAATGGAGAGAGGAGGGGAAGACAGTGAGGGGGAGAGAGACATAGGTACCTGCAGACCTGCTTCACTGCTTGTGAAGCGACTCCCCTGCAGGTAGGGAGCTGGGGGCTTGAACTGGGATCCTTAGGCCAGTCCTTGTGCTTTGCGCCACCTGTGCTTAACCAGCTGCGCTACCGCCTGACTCCCTCTTGGCCCACTTCTTTGCACAGGTCTTCGGCAAGGTTGTTGATGATCAGGGAGCTCATATCAACAGAGGATGCACGCAAGCCCCCAGGGGTCTGCTTAATAGTGTGAGAAAGCTTTGTTCTTCCACTCTGACTATCAAGTTAATGAAGGCAGCTGCTTCCTCACAGCTTCCTGAGAAGCCCTGAACTGAGTTTCTGTGGCTGATGTGGGGGTGCTGCCCCAGTGCTGAGGCTGTGTCTCAGAGCTGCCTTTGGATGGAAGCTCAGACCCCCTCCCTGAGACTATGACCATGTCTCTATGAGGGCAGGGATTCTGTCTGCTTTTCACTGCTCTACCTTCAGGGCCAAGCAGGATCCATGTCATGCAGGAGGTGCCTAATCAGTCTTCACACACAGTTAGGGACTGTTTTGGAGTTCATCTCTACAGCACATTTCTATATCTTTCTCTCCCTCTCTCTCTCTCTTTCTCTCTCTCCCTCTCTCTCTTTGCTACATAGAACTTGAGTTAAACCTCAACTGCAGGAGCAGTTGTCCTAATCATCTATCCCACATCAATGACACAACCACAGCCACACTGTCCACACATCGTCTAGAAGGAGGTCATGGCTGTGATAGGGGGTCCAGAGGCAAGAGGGGATGGCTGTCTGAGTCTCCTGGATGCCACACAGCTTCCGGCACTCACCACCACATGAAAAGGATGAGACTTGCTTCAAGCTCAGAAGCCTTTCCCACAGCTGGTGCTGCTCAGTGAGTGCAAGGCAGTGACAGCACAGAGCCATGAAGGTGCCAGGGTCTGTAGGGCAGTGTCCACAGCACCAGATATTAAAGGTCTGCATGGCTGACAGGGCTGTGAGGCACTGGCATAGCTTTGACTTAAGTCAGAGAAGAGAAATGACCTCCCATCCCTGCTATAAATGTAGCTGGAATCCTCCCAGGATGAGAATTCACCCAATCTCTTTTATTTATTTATTTATTTATTTATTTATTTATTTATTTATTTATTTAAGAAAGGAGACATTAACAGAATCATAGGACGGGGGGAGGTACAACTCCACACAATTCCCGCTACCCAATCTCCATATCCCATCCCCTCCCCTGATAGCTTTCCCATTCTCTATCCCTCTGGGAGCATGGACCCAGGGTCCTTGTGGGTTGCAGAAGGTGGGAGGTCTGGCTTCTGTAATTGCTTCCCCGCTGAACATGGGCATTGACTGGTCGATCCATACTCCAGTCTGCCTCTCTCTTTCTCTAGCAGGGTGAGTTTCTGGGGAAGCGGAGCTCCAGGATGCATTGGTGGGGTCTTCAGTCCAGGGAAGCCTGGCCAGCATCCTGATGGCATCTGGAACCTGGGGGCTGAAAAGAGAGTTAACATACAAAGCCACAAAAATTGTTGAAGAATCATGGACCCAAAGATTGGAATAGTGGAGATGAAGTGTTGGGGGGTACTCACTGCAGACTCTAGTGTACTACTGCTTTCAGGTATATATTTGCCCAAGTTTATGGATACGTGTGAACATATGCTCTGTCTCCTGGAACCTGGTCTATATCTATCTAGGTTTTGGGACTTTGTTAGGAAGTGAACCACCTGGGATGGAATTAGAGAATACTGTGAAAGGAAAGGTCTCACCCGAGTGATGAAGCTGAAGGGTTGTCGTTCCACACCTGAAGTCTCTGGACACAGTCTGGAGTGAAGCATGCTAGGGTGGCACTCGTTGCATTGATTAGGTTGCAATCAGCAGATGCAATATTATTTGATAAGAATTGGGAGACGCATATGGAAAAGTGGGCCCTACCCTAGGGTCCCAGGATTGGGGGAAGTTTAGGCTCTATAGTGGAAATGTGAGGTTCCTGCTGTCTTAGGGTTCAAGAAGACAATGGATAGTTATTGTTCTCATCACATTATTGGTAATTTGGTTAACTTTGAAAAGTCCCTTTGTTAGACATACAATCAATTTTCCCCCTCTCATATTAATTAAATAGCGATTTATATGACTACAATTTAATAGGTGTGTACATAAACACCATTCCCATCACCAAAAGATTGTGTCCCATCCCACCCACCCCCCCACCCTCCTGCCAGCCCAGGAAGCCGCATGTCCACCCTCCCACTCACCACAGGGTTTTTACTTTGGTGCCCTACTTTCAATTTAGTCAGATCCTGCCTTTACTTTCCCTTTCTGATCTTCTTTCTCAACTTCTGTTGATAAGTGGGATCATCCCATACTCATCTTTATCCTTCTGACTTAGCTCACTTAGCATAATTCCTCTAGCTCTGACCAAGATGGGTCAGAGAAGTTGAGTTCATTGTTCTTAGTAGCTGCATAGTATTCCATTGTGTATATATACCAAAGCTTTCTCAGCCACTCATCTGTTGTTGGGCACCTGGGTTGCTTCCAGGTTTCAGCTATTATGAATTGCGCTGCTATGAACATAGGAGTACACACCTCTTTTTGGTTGAGTGTTATGGAGTCCATGGGGTATATCCCGAGGAGAGGAATTACTGGGTCATATGGAAGGTCCATGTCTAGCCTTCTGAGAGTTCTCCAGACAGCTCTCCACAGAGGCTGGACGAGTTTACATTCCCACCAGCAGTGCAAAAGTGTTCCTCTGTCCCCACAGCCTCTCCAACATTTGTTGCTGCTGTCCTTTTTGATGTATGCCATTCTCACAGGGGTGAGGTGGTATCTCACTGTTGTCTTTATTTGCATTTCTCTGACAATCAGCAACCTGGAGCAGTTTCTCATATGTTTGTTAGCCTTTTGGATCTCCTCTGTAGTGAATGTTCTGTTCATATCCTCTGCCCATTTATGGATGGGGTCATTTGCTTTTTTGGTGCTAAGTTTGCTGAGCTCTTTGTATATTTTGGTCATTAGTCTCTTGTCTGATGTATGGCATGTAAAGATCTTCTCCCATTCTGTGAGGGGTCTCTTTGTTTGTGTGATAGTTTCTTTGGCTGTGCAGAAGCTTTTCCATTTGATATAGTCCCATTTGTTTGTTTCTGCTTTAGTCTTCCTTGAAATTGGGTTTGTTTCATCAAAGATGTCCTTGAGGTTTAGATGGGAAAGTGTTTTATCAATGTTTTGCTCTAAGTATTTGATTGTTTCTGGTCCAACCTCCAGGTCTTTAATCCATTTGGAGTTGATTTTTTGTTTTTGGTGAGATAAAGTGGTTCAATTTCATTCTTCTTGCATGTTACAACCCAGTTTTCCCAGCACCATTTATTGAAGAGAGCCTCCTTCTTCCATTTAATCCTTTGGGCCCCCTTATCAAAGATTAGATGTCCATAGGTGTGGAAGGTTAGTTCTGGGTTTTCAATTATGTTCCACTGGTCTGTGTGCCTATTTTTGTTCCAGTACCATGCTGTTTTGATTATAATGGCTTTATAATAAAGTTTGAAGTCTGGGAGTGTGATGCCTCCATTTCTGTTTCTTTTCCTCAAGATGGTTTTGGCAATTCTAGGTGTTTTCTGGTTACAGATAAATGATTGTAGTTTCTGTTCTATTCTCTTAAAGAAGTTTGGTGGAACTTTGATGGGTATCGCATTAAATTTGTATATTGCTCTGGGGAGAATATTCATTTTGTTGATATTTATTCTTCCGATCCATGCGCATGAGATGTCTTTCCATTTCTTGGTATCAGTTTCTATTTCCTTGAATAGTGCCTCATAGTTTTCAGTATAAAGGTCTTTCACTTCTTTGGTAAGCTTTACTCCTGGGTATTTTATTGATTTTGCTGAAACAGTGAATGGGAGTGATTTCTGGATGTCTTCTTCTTCAGATTTAGTGTTTATATAAAGAAATGCCACTGATTTTTGTACATTGATTTTGTGCCCTGACACCTTGCTATATTTCCTAATAACTTCCAGTAGTTTTCTGCTGGATTCTTTAGGTTTTTCTATGTATACTACTGTCGGGATAGCCTGAGGGTGCTTCTTCCCGAGCTAGTGCTCTCTGGGTTGGAGAGAACTCAACTGGAGCTGATCTAGGCTGCTGTGTGGGAGAGGGATCAGGAACTCGTGCCGCACTAACTTCGCAGGAGATACACTCTGGAACTCTCGGAGCCGGAAAGCAATTTCCAAGTGTCTTTAATCAGAAGAGCAGCTGTTTTTATACTCTCCAAGTAGGGTGGAAACAGGATGTGACATAGAGAGGGTGGAGCAAAAAGTGACTGGTGGAAGATCAGGGTGTGACAAGGAGAGGATCGGGGTGTGACAAGGAGAGGATCGGGGTGTGACAAGGAGAGGGGGCGGAGCAGGTGAGAATTCTACCACTAAACCACCAATGCCCTGGAGGGAGTGTGGTGCTTTATGTAAATGTGAAAGTGATTTATGTAAATAGACTGCTTTGAATGGGATCAAATTAATCTTATACAGACATACTGGTGTTTAAGCCAGGGGGAACTGGCATACTATCCAACATACTATCATATCATCTGCAAATAGTGAGAGCTTGACTTCTTCCCTTCCAATCTGTATTCCTTTGATTTCTTTCTCTTGCCTGATTGCTATGGCAAGAACTTCCAATACTATGTTGAAGAGTAATGGTGACAGTGGACATCCCTGTCTAGTCCCCAATGTGAGGGGGAATGCTTTCAGCTTCTGTCCATTGAGTATTATGTTGGCTGTAGGTTTGCTATCTATATGTGGATTCCACTATCTTGAGGAATTTCCCATCTATTTCCATTTTTTGTAGGGTTTTGAGCATGAATGGGTGTTGGATTTTGTCAAAGGCTTTCTCTGCATCTATTGAGATAATCATGTGGTTTTTGGCTTTGCTTTTATTGATGTGGTGAATGACATTGATTGACTTACAGATGTTGAACCAACCTTGCTTTCCTGAGATAAATCCCACTTGGTCATGATGAACAATCTTTTTGATATGCTTCTGTATCCGGTTGGCCAAGAGATTATTTAATATTTTGGCATCTATGTTCATCAGTGATATTGATCCGTAGTTTGCCTTTCTTTTTGTGTCCCTATCTGCTTTTGGTATCAGGGTGATGTTGGCTTCATAGAAGGTGGAAGGGAGTGTTCCTGTTTCTTCCATCTTCTGGAGAAGCTTAAGAAGTATGGGTACTAACTGTTTCCTGGAGGTTTTGTAGAATTCGTTTGTGAAGCCATCTGGTCCAGGACTTTTGTTGTTGGGGAGATTCTTATTAACTCTGTCGATTTCTTAGTCTGTGATTGGTGCATTTAGGATTTGTAGTTCTTCTTTGTTCAGTTTTGGAAGGGCATATGCTTCTAGGAATTCTTCCATTTCTTCCACATTTTCTAGCTTGGTGGCGTATAGTGCTTCATAGAAATTTCGCGTGATTTTCTGGATTTCTGTGGTGTCACTTGTGATATCTCCATTATCATTCACAATTCTATGAATTTTAGTCTTCTCCCTTTTTGTTTAGTGAGTCTGGCTAGGGTTTTGTCAATTTTGTTTAATCTTTCAAAGAACCAACATTTGGCTTCATTGATCTTATGTATTCTCTTCTTTTCGATGTTGTTTATTTCTGCTCTAATTTTAGTGATTTCTGTCCTTCTGGTTGCTTTAGGGTTCCTTTGTTCCTCTTCCTCTAAGTCCTTGAGGTATGCAGTAAGGTTGTTTATTTGAGCTTTTTCTTATTGTTTAATATGTGATTGTATGGCTATGAGTTTCCCTCTCAATATTGCTTTAGCTGTGTCCCAAATATTTTGATAGGTTGTGTCTTCATTTCATTTGTTTCCAGGAACATTTGAATGTCTTGCTTGAGTGTTTCTCTGACACAGCAGTTCATAATCAGTATGTTGTCTAGTTTCCAAAATCTGTGTCTTTTAATAATTTTCTGTTTGTTGTTAAATGTTAGTTTTACTCCACTGTGGTCTGAGAAGATACTTGGGATGATTTCAATGCTCTTGAATTTATTGATGCTGTCTTTGTGGCCTAACATGTGGTCTATCCTTGAGTATGTGTGGATTTGAGAAGAATGTGTGTTCCAGTTTTTTTGGTAAAGGGCTCTGAAGATGTCCAGGAGGTCTAGTATGACCATCTCTTCATTTAATTCTCGTTTCTTTGTTGATTCTCTGCTTTGTTGATCTAAGTGTGAGAGTGGGGTATTGAAGTCTCCCACTATTATTGTATTTCTATTGATGTATTTTTGAAGTTCTTTCAGTAGGTGTTTGATGTATTTAGATGGTCCCTCATTGGGTGGATAGATGTTAATAATTGTTAAGTCTTCTTGTTTGATTGATCCTCTAATCATTATGTAATGTCCTTGCCTATCTTTTATTACTTTATTTAATTTAAAATCTATTGTGTCAGAGGTGAGAATGGCTGTTCCAGCATTTTTTGTGGTCCATTAGCCTGTATGATAGTTTTCCATCCTTTCACTTTAAGTCTGTGTTTATCTTGTTGTGACAGATGGGATTCTTGCAAGCAGCATATGGTTGGGTTATGTTTTCTGATCCATCCTCCCACTCTGCCCTTTTGATGGGTGAGTTTAAGCCATTGACATTTATTGATATTATGGATTTAATGTATTGTAGTGCCATTGTTCAATGAATTTTTATTTGCTCTGATATATGGCAAGTATTATAGTGAAGTTCTTGTTTATAAGAGGTCTTTTAGTACTTCTTTCAGGGCCGGTTTGGTGATGGTTGCTTCCTTTAACTGTTGTTTGTCTAAGAAGGTTTTGATCCCTCCATCTAGTTTGAATGAAAGTCTAGCAGGATATATTATCCTTGGTTGAAACACTTTTTCATTCAGGGCTCAATAAATATCTTGCCATTCTCTCTGGCTTTTAGACTTTGAGTGGACAAGTTTGCAGATAGTCTTATGGGTTTTCCCCTATATGTGACTTTTTGTTTTTCTCTTGCAGCCTTTAGAATCCTTTCTTTATCCTTACTTCTTCTCACTGTGACTATGATGTGTCTTGGTGTCTTCAGGTCTGAGTTGATTCTATTTGGAACTCTCTGGGCCTCTTGAATCTTAATGTCCTTTCTGTTATTCAGGTCAGGAAAGTTTTCTTCTATAATTTCCTTTAGAATGTTTCCTTCCCCTTCCTCTCTTTCTTCCCCTGGCAGGCCAATTATACGAATGTTACTTCTTTTGAGATCATCCCATATGTCTCTGTTGTTGTTTTCAGTGTCTCTCAATCTCTTTTTAAGCTCTTTCACCTCTTTCTTCATTTTCTCTAACTCATCCTCTGTCTGACTAATTCTGTTTTCTGCTTCTGTTAGTCTGCTTTCCCTTCCCTCAGCTCCTTTCCTCAGTTCAGCTATTTCAGCTTTCAGTTCTCTAATTGCCTCGAGATAATCAGTATTTTCCTTGGGGGTCTCAACTGTTGTTTCCTTAATACTGCCATTCCTTTCCTCCAATGTTGTTTTCACTTCTATGATTAATTAGTTTATTATTGCTTGCATACTTTTCTTATCTATGGTTACTTCTGGTTGATTTGTAGTTCCTTCTGGGCTCTTGTCTTCATTCATTGTAGTAGTAGTTTTATTTGCTCTTGATCAACCTATTTTTTTTTATTAATGTGTTTCTTATTTTTATGTTCTGTTGTTCCTCGGTTGTTGTGTTTTGAGTACAAGCAACACTGTACTTAATACCTTTATGACAAATGCAGTCACCAACCTCAGAAATTACAATACTAACTGAAGCAAGAATTGAAGCAGTTTAACCACTACCAGTTAGCCAAACAATGTCTCCAGTCTGTGAAAAAGTAGCAACCAAGTCCAAGAGAAGAAGAAAGAGAAAGGAAAAAAGGGATAGCAAGAATAGACAATTATGTAAATCTACTATCCACTGTATATTCTAGGGGTAGCAAGAGGAGAAAGGGAAGTAGAGCAGAGATACACACATAGAGAGTCCACTCTGAGTCAGATTTCTTCTCCAAAATAATTCACAAATGAGTATCAGTGAATTCAGAAAGCTGAAGAAGGAGGAAGGAAGAAAGGAAGACAAGAAAAAAAAAGAAGAAAAACAAGAGAGACAAAAGAAAAAAAGATAAGAAAAATAACTGTAATAAAGGAGCAGTAAAAGGAAAGTTTTTTCATTAATTAATTAATTAATTTTACTTTATTTTTTAATTAGCTAGGAGGAGGGAGAAGGGGAGAGTGGGTAGAGGAGGTAGGAGTAGTGAAACAAGTTCCTCTCTCAATGGATAAGACGTTCGGTCCCCTAGCAATTGAAAATACACTAAGAGTTAATTCTGGTCAACCTAAAGGAGGGGGGGGGAAGAGATACACCTTTATATGATATTAATAATAAAATAGAGCTGGGTAAAAAAAAAATGTCCCAGATTGCCTCAAGCTGCCTGAGCAGAGGCAGCTGATTGTTAAGAAAGTAAAACAAACAAACAAACAAAAACCAAAAAAAAAAAAAAAGCTCAGTGCAGTCTTTCCCTTTTGTAGACCCTATTGGCCATTTAGAAAGTAAGAGGGCCAAGGGTTTCAGAAAGGAATAGACTTGGAATGGAACCCCTGTTGAGCCAGGAATCTTGGTAAAGAAGCTCAGAAAGGAAGCCTGCTAGGAGCAGCTCTCTGGTACCCAGGGACTGGTTATGGGGGGTCAGGGGGTCATGGGTGCACTTTAGGAATAGTAATTAAATTTTTTTTCCTTTCTTTTACTCTATTTTATAACCCAAATTGAGTTATAGTCACCTCCCTGGTGTCATTAGTGTCATTAGACAGTCTTAGTGGACTGTCCTGATAAAGGCAAAAACTCCTACCGTTTCCATTAGATTTTGTTGGAGCTCAAGCCACTAACAGCTTCTCATTCAGCCATTTTCTGGAATCCCCCCGCTTCTGTTTATTTTTTTGCAAATTTCTGTGTATAAGTTCTCTAGATTCCACACATGAGTGAAATCATCTGGTAGTTGCCTTTCATTTCTTTACTTGTTTTGCTAAACATAGTCATCTTTTGGTTATGGGGGGGGCAGGGGTGCGCTTCGAGAATAATAAAAATTTTTTCCTTTCTTTTTTCCTCTATATTCTAACCCAAACTGGGCTATATTCATCCCCTTGGTGTCACCCCAAATTCAGTGTCCTGCTGAAGGCAAAAAATCCTACAGTTTCCAGCAGTTGTTGGAACTCAGACCCGAAGCTACTTCTCAGTCTGCCATCTTGGCTCTGCCCCCCCAATCTCTTTTTCATACCAAGCAAAAATTTGATCTGTATGACCTGCATTGAATCTCCAAAAATGAACCCCCACTAGCACTAAAGACATTACTGTACCTCAATGAACATACTGATAGCTTTCTTTTTCTTTACTCTCACTCACTCCTTTTTTTCTTTTCTTTTTAAATTTTTTTGTATTATATTTATTTTTTTTTTAATTTTATTTATTTATTCCCTTTTGTTGCCCTTGTTGGTTTTTTGTTGTAGTTATTATTGTTGTTGTCATTGTTGGATAGGACAGAGAGAAATGGAGAGAGGAGGGGAAGACAGACAGGAGGAGAGAAAGACACCTGCAGACCTGCTTCACCGCCTGTGAAGCGACTCCCCTGCAGGTGGGGAGCCGGGGTTCGAACCGGGATCCTTATGCCGGTCCTTGTGCTTTGCACCACCTGCACTTAGCCCGCTGCACTACAGCCCGACTCCCCTGTATTATATTTATTTATTGGACCAAGACAGCCAGAAATCAAAAGGGAAAGGGGAGCTAGAGAGGGAGAGAGACAGAGAGACATCTGCAACACTGCTTCACTACTCACAAAGCTTTGCCCCTGCAGGTGGGGACTGGGAGCTTGAACCAGGGTTCTTGCACACTATAACATGTGCACTCAACCAAGTGCACCACCACCTGACCCCCTTCTTCCTTTATCTTTTTTTTCCACCAGGGCTATCACTTGGTCTCAGTGCTAATACTACTACCCTATCACTCCCAGCGACCACTTCCCCATTTTTCTTTGATAAAGGGTGAGAGACAGAGGGAGAGATACCTGTAGCACTGCTCCACTGACAGTGAAACTGGTCCCATACAGGTAGGAACCAGAGGCTTGAGCCAGGGTCTTTGTGCATGGTGATATCTGTGTTGTACTAAGTATACCACCACCTGGCCTCTAACTATCCATTTATTTATTTAGAGAGAGAGAATTAGAGGATTACTCTGACACACACAATTCAGGGGATTAAACTCAAGACCTAATGCTTGCAAGACCAGCTCTATAGCCACTGTGCCACTTCCTGGGCCACAAGGAAGGGTTTTTCACTGGCAGTTCCCATGACCACTGAAGAGATTTGAGGGGCTCTGAAGCTATGTATGAGGTGCTGAGAATCCACCTCTGAAGCAGAAGTTCATATTTTCCTTGCAGTTGATTGTGATGGCAGTGTCCACCATGGGCCTAGGACCAAGGTGTGAGTGAGAGAGCCCCCTTACTGGACTCCCTGCATGCCAGTTATTTTTCAGGAAGGAGGGAGGTCATCCAGTAGTCATACTGACTATGGCAGTGCCAGAGATGTCAGGGGCACTGCCAAGAGGCCGAGTGCTGCAGTACAGGCAGCTTACGTGACATCAGCTAGAATGAAACCCCTATATGTGCTCATGCCTGAGTTCCTGAGTTCTGAAAGCACGCATTTGATGGAGCACTGAGACACCCCAGGCCCACTGCTCTGAGGAAGAAGGGAATCACTGCAGCCCAGCTTTCAGTATTGTGCATGTGATAAGGTTCTGTGGATTTCTGTCTGATACGGTTTCTGTATGATAAGGTTTAAGTGGAGACACAAGGCAAGCACTGTTTAGACAGTGTTCAGATGCCTATTACTTCCTAGTTCTGCTTTCTTCTTGGTTCTGCTGAGTGTGTGCAAGGTACCCACCTCTCAGTCCTCACATGCACAAGCTAGAACCCAGGATGTGTGGTGTGGAGAGGGAGGCTGGCCTTGGGAGTGCTGCCAGCCTTCTGGACTCTGCTAACCTGACAGTCTGGGGTACACACACTCTTTCCAGCCAGCTGGGCACTGTGCCCTGTGGCAACTGCCCAGGCCAGCAGGTCCACGCGTGCTAAAGAGAGATCAAATGCCAACTCCACTCCAGCTCAGGACACCCCCAATTTGGTGAAGAGAAAACTAAAAGCCAAGAATTGTGTGAACTGTTTCCCAAGAAGGGTCTATGTGGGCTTGCTGTCTCTAACCCTGAGTCTTCTCCTTCTCCTTCTCCTTTTCCTCTATTTTCTCTTCCTTCTATTTTTTTTTCTTCACTTTATGGACTGAGGGTTAATGCATTACAGAATAGTTGTTGAGACATGCATAAAAGTTCTCACCTCTGTGTAATAGATATCAGCAAAACATTCTCACCTCAGGGTTATCATTGGGTCTTGGTGCCTGCACTACAACTCAGCCACTCCTAGTGGCCATTTTTTCTCTTTTCTTTTCTTTTCTTTTCTTTTCTTTTCTTTTCTTTTCTTTTCTTTTCTTCTCTTCTTCTCTTTTCTTTCTCTCTCTCTCCTTTCTCTCCATCTTTCCCTTTCTATTTTTGATAGAGACAGTGAAGAATTGAGAGAGAAGGAGAAGACAGAGAGAAAGAGAAAGGGAGACACCTGCAGCACTGCTTCACCACTCATGAAGCTTCCCCCTGCAGGTGCTTCCATATGACGACCCTGGGCTCAAACCAGAGTCCCTACATATGTTAACATGTGCTTCACTCGGTGAGCTACCTGCTAGTTTCATCTTGTGTCATCTTTTGAAGAGATGAGGCAGGAGTGAGTTGAGAGCCATTTGTGAGCTCTGTGGCAATGTCTATTCCTTCTCCAGGGAGACCCCTGAAAACTCTCCTGTCTTCGTATTTTCTGCCACCCCCAGGCCCTGCAGCCAACTCCTTCTTCAGTATGAACTTAGAGCTCTGACCAACACCTTGAACGAAATCTCTCTCAAATCAGAGGCATCAAAAGGACATAATGGTTTATAGATAAAACCTGGTCCTTTCTCAAATGTCTGAGACCCACTCACTGCCTACACCTGGTCCTGCAGGGTACCCACATCTCCTCCTGCCCCTGGAACTCCCAGAGCAGTGCTGAGAGGCTGGTGTTTCCTGCCAACAGGGCTGATTCCAGAAGCCACAATTACCCATGGATGTGACCATGCCCCCAATAAACACTACTAAGGAGCAGACTTACCAAAGACAGACTCTTCCTGTGGAGCGACCGGCTGCTTCATGGGGAGAGACACACATCCAGGTCCCCAGATTATGCTGGGTCTCTGGAGATCAGCCAGTGTTGATTTCCTTGAGGACTGGGCCACAGTGGATCTTGACAACCTTTGGAGGGACTATCACCAGGAAAAATGGTCACAGGGACCAGTCGCTAGCCATACTTCCTTGCCACCAATTATTGAAAGTGCATTCTGGGGATAGGGTGGTGGCACACCTGGTAGAGTTCACATTGCCATTCACAAACCCTCAGTTCAAATCCCTGGCCCCCACCTGCAGAGGGTGAGGGATGAGGAAGAATTCATGTGTGGTGGAGAAGTACTACAGGTCTCTCTCTCTCTCTCTCCTCTCTCCTCTCTCCTCTCTCCTCTCTCCTCCCTCCCTCTCTTTTTCTGTCTCCCAGAAAAGATCACTATGATCAGTAGAGTCATACAATAACTGAGCACCAACTATGATCCTGGTGGCAAAAGAAAAAAGAGAGGCCTGGGTGGTGGTGCACCTGGTTGAGTGTACATGTTACAGTAAGCAAAGACCCTGGTTTGAGCCCCTGGTCCCCACTTTCAGGGGCAAAGCTTCACAAATGGTGAAGCAGGGCTATAGGTGTCTCTCTGTCTCTCTCCCTCTCTATCACCCCTTTCCCTCTTGATTTCTGGCCGTCTCTATCCAAATAAATTAATAAAGATAATTTTGGAAAAAAAAAAGAAAAGAAAATTCCTCTGGTGACATGTCTCAAATTGAGTCTTCATTGAAACAGTGGAGTTTGAAAGACACCGTTGCTCCAGAAGACTTGTCAATGAAATCCTCAGATACCAGCTTTGTTTTTTTTCCTATGTGCTATTCCTGGGTCCCTGTCAGAGACAGTAGACCTGTTTGGACACACCGTAGACTGAGAGATAGAAAGAGAGAGAGATCTGACTTTGGCATGTGCTTTTCCCCTTTATTAAAAAATATTAATGTATTAATCCCAGAGAGAAGGAGAGGGAGAAAGAACCAGAGCATCACTCTGGCACATGCAATGCTGGGGATCAAACTTGAGACCTTCAACTTGAGAGTCCAGTATTTTATCCACTGAGCCTCTTCTGGGGCCACATATGCCTTTGTTTAACAGAGCCTCTTCTTCCTCCCCTTCTCTGCTCAGCTCAACGACTCTGCCAAGCGGCTCATTGAGATGGACAAGCAGTGCCCCCGTGCGGTGTCTGGATGCCATACCTCCTTGCCCTCTGACCCTGGCGCTGTGGCCAGTGTGGCCCTGGCCCCCACATTCAGCAGCCTGGGGGCAGTCAGTGCCTTTCAGCGGCGTGTGGATGGCAAGAAGAATGCCAAGAAACGCCACTCCTTCACCGCACTCAGTGTGACACACAAGTCCTCCCAGGCCTCCAGCCACCGGCACTCCATGGAAATCAGTGCTCCAGTCCTCATCAGCTCTAGTGACCCTCGGGCTGCAGCCAGAATCGGGGACCTGGGGCACTCGTCGGGTAGTGTTCCTGCCCAGGTAATGCCCTCAGACAGAGATGGGCTCTAGACTTTATCCCTCCTCAACTCACTTCAGAGCTTAGCATTTATGTCCCCAAACCCAGAGTGGTATATACCTTCAGGATGGGATGGGATCAACATTGTTCTGCCTGGCTGACCTTTTGGATCCCCAGATATGAGTAGACAGTGTGCTTCTCTTGTCTCTAGGAGAATAGAGTGAGAGTGGTACCCTCAGCGTTCCAATGAACCAGGTGGTCTGTGAGAGGCTTCAGCCTGTCTGATAGTGTCACTCTCTGCTCTCTAACTCAATGCTCCTTTAGTCCATCTCACCATGAACCCCAAGCTAAATCCCTGTGTTCTCACTGACCCTTCCTGTCAATTCTGCCACCCAGACAATCAACTCTAGTTGCAGCATTTCCCTCCATCAAGTTATTGGGGATGGGGCAAGCTGTCTCTGTCACAAAGTCTAGGCCCTGGTGTGGGTGAGCAATGCTGTGGTGTTTCTCTCCCCCCACCCCCGTCATCCCTTACCCTGTATCTAGAGGGGAGGAAAAAATGACTTCAGGAGTGAGAAAGCCCCAGTGATAGCTCTGGTGACAGAAAGAGAGAAAGATCGCTCCATCATGTCTGTGCTTTCAGGACTTGCAGGCTGTGTCCACTGTGCCCAGGCTTGACTGTCCTTGAGGGCAGGAGCTGAATGTCATCCCCTCTGTGAGCTGACCTCTGGCTCCCAGAAGGTCATCACTCCCTGTGGTTTCTCATGAGCAAGTGAGACATGGAACACCCTTTTGTGTTGTGAAAAAAAAAAAAAAAACAGTGTGGCAGGGCCAGGTCATGGCTTATCCAGTAGAGAGCCCACATTACCATGCCCCAGGACTTGGGTTCAAGCTCCCAATTTCCACCTGTAGGGGAGAAACTTGAAGAGTGGTGGAGGAGTGTTGCAAGTGTCCCACCTCTCTGTCTTTCTCCATCTCCATCTCTCTCCCTCTCTATCTCTTGTTGTCTCTCATCCTCCATCAAGAGCAAAGGAGAGAGAGGAATAAAGTGGCCATCAGGAGCAGTGGAGTTGGGCAGGTACTGAGTCCCAGTGATAGTCATGGTGGCAGAAATAATCACCATGGTGGCGCCAGCTATGCTTGTGTTCTCCCATCAGCCTGGCTCCTTGTGGATTTGTCACAGGGGAGACCTGGGCAGCTGTGAGGGGGCCATCGAGGGCTTTTCCAGGGGTATATGACTGGCTGAGCCCCAGATGGCCCACCTGCTCCTGTTCACACCCTTATGAATTATTTCTCCCTGCCATTTGGAGAGGTCAGAGGTCAGCCCATCACTCATGAATAATGGAACAGCAGCACTCAGATGTCACCTTCCTGCAGAGGGCAGGGGGTGACCAGAGGGAAGGAGAGGGAGGTGGCCAGGCAGGCCAGTCCACTTTCAGAAAAGCAACGGCTTGCCTGTAGAGTCACATCAAATTGAGAAACAAAGGCCAGCACTTGGACAGTGCAGTTGCTTTGCCATGGACCTGGCCCAGCTGGGTGCTGTGGTGTCTTTCTCTCTGTCTCTGTCTTTCTAGCTGAACAAGGTAGCCCAGTGAGAAGAAGAATGTAATAAGTTAAGAAATAAATGACTGTTTACATTTGGGATGAGTTCCCCGGTGAGCCAGAGCCACATATGGTCGGTCTTTCTGGGGAGCACCTGCAGCTGATAGTGTGAGCTGAGTTTCCTGTAGGGAGAAAAAAACACCAGCTGTGGGGATCACTTCTTCCCAGGTATGGTCCCCTTGGGTGCCCCCGTCTTGTGTCACGCTGGCCCCAGTGGGTCTGACCTGCTATCCGTGCCAGTAAATCAGAGTTCTGTAAAAAAAAAAAAAAAAAAAAAAAGGATTTATTATTTATTAATGGAATTGAGTGGAGAAGAGAGAGAGAGAGAGAGAGCAAGCCAAAGCATCGCATTGGCACACTGATCCGGTGTGTTCAGGGGAAACAGAGCCTGGATGATGGTGAGCAGACCCCAGGACATTGTTCCCCCTAGAGTCTTTGTATTTGAGTTGTCACCTGTTTCACATGGAATTGGGAGCACTTGAAGCATTTTTGCTGCTCCCTTTGGGAGCAGAAGTCATAGTTTATTTGCACGTAGTTCTTGGTCCTTGGGGAGCAAGTCTGCCCTCACAGTGGGGGAGGGTCTGGGAGGGGAGCGGGTCCAGAGTGCTAGGAAGTGTCCTAGTCAAAGCCAGGCTCTTACCACTGACCATTTTGTGTGTCAATTACAGTGAGTCCATCCACTGACACATCACTGTCAAAGAAGCAAATAGAAACACATGAGTTGGGGAGGGGGGTTGGGCAGGGGTGGTATGCCAGGTTAAGCTAACATAGTATGTAGCACAAGGACCAGGGCAAGGTTCCTGGTTCGAGCCCCTGGCTCCCCACCTACAGGGGGGGATCACTTCACAAGTGATGAAACAGGTCTGCAAGTGTCTCTCTTCCTCTCTAACTCCCACTCCCCCCTCAATTTCTCTCTGTCCTATCAAAAAAAAAACACAGGAGGTGGAAGAAATGACTTTTAAGGTTTGAGCCCCAGACCACCACATGAGAGCACCTGCACATTGAGAAGCTTCCAGAATGTTGGAGCAATATACTGTAGAGCCTCTCCTTCTGTCACTTTTTCTCTCCCTCTCTCTGTCTCTGTCTCAGCCTCAATCAAAAGGGGAAAAAATGGTTGTCAGGAACAGTAGAGTTGGGTAGACACTGAGTCCCAGTGATAACCATGGTGGCAAAAGAAAAAAAAAAGCAGTGGGAGGGAGAGAGGGAATGTGTCTGAATCTGGCAGGGAGATCATCAAATGGGAACCTTTCTCAGGTATTTTCCAGGCCATTGTCAACTTGCACTCCACCCCACTGTTAACTTGAAGGTCACTTGTTGATCTCCCAATACAACCAGCTCTTCTCTTTCCTCAGGGCAGCCTATGGGGCCAGCTGGTGGCTCAGTCAATAATGCACATATGTTACCATGCATAAGGACCCAGGTTCAAGTCCTCAGTCCCCACCTACAGGGGCAGGTTCACAAGTGGGGTAGCAGTGCTGCAGGTGTCTCTCCTCCTCTTCTTTTTCCTCCTCCTCTTCCTTCTTCTTCATCATCTTCTTCTTCTTCTTCTTCTTCTTCTTCTTCTTCTTCTTCTTCTTCTTCTTCTTCTCTCTCTCTCTCTCTCTCTCTCTCTCTCTCTCTGTCTGTCTGTCTTATCCTCTAGGAAAAATAACCACTGAGAGTAGTGGAGTCATGCAGGCATTGAGTCCCAGCAGTAACCCTGGTCACAAGAAAGAAAGAAAGAAAGAAAGAAAGAAAGAAAGAAAGAAAGAAAGAAAGAAAGAAAGGGAGGAAGGGAGGGAGGAAGTAGTCCAACCTTCCTTTGGATCTGTTGAGATGCTCACTACCTCAGTAGGAGCAGTTTTGTGGGTGCTATTCTCTGATGTCCACCCCCTGTTGGCCATCCTTATTCATCCTGTCCTGGAGTGCCTGTAGTGCTACTGGCTGGACCCCAAACCATGGCTCTCTGGCCCCATCTCATGGTCAGTGGAATGAGGGCAGAAGCTGAAAGTTCATCCTTTCCCTGCTGCCAGGAGTGCGGAGGCAGAGAGCTCATCTTCAGAGTGGGTCCTGTGGCTTCTGCCACACGCTTTCAGACCTGTCCCCCTAATGTGCAGAGGCCAGAGATCTCACTGTTGTCTGGGCACTTAGACAAGGGCCACAGGATGCCAGATTGGACCCCCCAGACCCCAGCAGACCCAAAGTCAGCAGCTCAGGCCAACATTCAGTCACCTGTGAACTCACCAGGGGCCTCTGAGCAGGAAAATGGGCCGGAGCAAATTATGGAGGTGAGTTCAACTTTCCACAGCCTCCATCTAAGTTAGCCAATCAGCCTCAGGGGCAAACCAGGAGAACTGCAGAGCTGTATCAGCAGGACCCCCCCCCTTTTGTGGAGCAGACCATCCTGTTCCTTCTCTGGCCTCTGACCTTGCTCTCCTAGCCCAGACCCAACCTTGTCTTCCCAAACCCCTGGCCAGGGAGCATCAGACAGATGCCAAGCCCTCGGGCCTTGCAAGCTATTTGTCATCTTTACTCTCTCTCTCTCTCTCTGTCTGTCTCTCTCTGTCTCTCTCTGTCTCTCTCTCCCAGGGATATTGCTTTATTGTTGGGTGCTGGGCCTGGTAAGAGTGTGGAGGAGAGAGGGAAAGAGAGATGTAGAGATACGTGCACACCACTTCACTGCTCATGAAGCTTACCCCCCTGCAGGGAGGTACAGGGTCTCTAGCTTGTATCTCTCTACCAAGAGAGTCATTACCTGGCCCTATCATCTTCTTTTTAACCAAACAGAAGAAGCATACCATAAATGTTTTTTATTCTGCAGTTATTTCAAGCAAGCATGGTCATAAGATTCGGCTTCACATTCTGTTTGGGAGTGGTGGCCTGTGATGAATAAAACATGCTCATTTTACAGCTCCCTGGGGTGGTGACAGTGTCTGCTGGACTCATATTAAAAATTAAAACAAAGAGATATTTCTTCCTAGGCTGTTTTAATGTGTCAAGGGAGGTAACTGTGAGGCCCCATGCAGGCTGCCAGTTCACACAGATCCTTTTCCCTCATGAATTCTCCACAGGAAAATAAGCTTGGTTTCCAGGTCCTGCTCAGGCATCCACTGGAGCCCAGCAGCAAGGTCTCTGGTCCCTGGAGACAACCTGACAATGTGGATCAGACCTGTGGCCACAGACTGTAGCCAGATGGATGGTGGGCTTCTGGCCAGTGCAGCCTGAGATTCCTCCAGGGAAGTAGATGTAGTCCTGCTTTTTTAGATAGAGATGGGAGAGACACAGAGAGAGAGGGAAAGAAGGAGGGAGGGTAGGAGGGAGAGGGAGAGGGAGAGGGAGATGGAGAGAGAGAGAGAAGCATCAAAGTTTCCTTCAATGATCCAGGCTTGAACCTGGATTACACACATGGCAAAGCAATATACTATCCCAATTGAGCTATTTTGTTGGCCCAGTGTGGCTTCTTTCATCTCAAGGAGACTTGGATGTCCTAAAAGCATATCCCAGCAGAATGGAAGCCATTTGTGGCACCCACCTTACTGGGCTCCTTGTAGTGCTTCTTCTTGGCTTGCTGGGTCACCATCTCACCTTCCATTGACAAAGGTGCTGCCTCTGACCCAAGGCCTTCATGGTGCTTAGCTCCAGTCAAATAAATGTGGACTGTTTTTAACATCAGTCCCAGCAGCACTGCAGGAGTCAGCCATCTCATGAGCCCTGAAGGCTGAGCCCCACGCATCCCCTCATCCTTGGCTGGCTCTCTCAGATCAATGCATGCTTCCTGCCTTCACCCCGGCATGGAGTCACCTTCCCCATGACAGGGCCACACACAGTCCCGGGGCGGGGGGGGGGGTGCTCAGGCTGGGCTGTGTGCAGATGAGTATACTTAAGTCCTGTCTCTGTCTCTGTATTTTTATTTTTGCCATCAGGGTTATCACTGGGGCTTGGTGTGTATACAACTTCACTGTTCCAAGTAGCCATTTTTCTCTTTTCAGTTTTTGATAGATGTGAGAGACGGGGGAGTAAGGTACACGGGGATGGAGGGTGGGGGCTGAGGGGTAGTGTGTGTACAAGGGGTGAGGCAGAAAGAATAGAAAAAAACTGCAGCACTGTTCCACTGCTTATGAAGCTTCCCCTTACAAATGGGGACTGGGATCTTGAACCCAGGTCCTCAAGCATGGTAACATGTGCTCTGTTGAGTTAGTCACCACCTACCCTGCCCCCACCAACCCCACCTCCATCCTTTATTTTTACCCAGCCTGATTCCTTACACTCCTGTCAAGTCTTCATTTATCCCTTACTGTCCAGAATCATTAGAATGGAGTCACTAAAAGCCAAAGCAGTTTAGCCAGGAGGGCAGAGACCCTTCTAGAAGCTTCTGTGAGCATGGTAACAGTTTGAAGGCCAGGGACCCAGGGAGCCTCAGTGTGGCATGGAGTCCCTCAGACTGGATCTGCTGTCCTGTGTGTTGTAGGAGCAGTGCATTCATGCTGGAGTGGTACCTCCAGACTGTGCAGTCCCCCTGTCCTACTGGGCGACATGGGATGTTGCATCATGCTGTACTTAGCTTCTGATTGAACTCACTTCACAGAAAACCCTCTTTGAAGTTAGGTCTGCCAGGGTCCAACAGTGGCTTGGCTCAGCTTTTCCAAGGCCCTGCCATCTTTGGGTACATGGCCAAGCTAGGCCTCTCGGCCTTGCCATCCACAGCCCAGCTGTCAGAGGGGATAATAACCCAAACAGCTACCCACTAAGCTGCTTTGCCCCTGGTACCCTTAGTAATGGTGACACAGACGAGACTCAGGGAAGGATGGGCGAAAACTCCTGTCCGCTTCCGAGAGACACACTTTCTGTGTCATGTCCCTGATGCTGTCACTTGCCAACAGTCTATCCAAAAGGCATTTCACTCTCGACACAGCCGGGGCACAGCTGCTGTAGGGAGATGATGAAGCCAGGAGCTAGGCCAAGGGTGAGGTTGAGACAGTCCCCATCTTGGCTCCTCCACTCAAGCTCTAAGTCATACTCTGCATGCAATGCTGCATGTTTGCTTCCTAGTACTTTTCTTTCATGTCATTTATTTTGTGTATGGAGGGGCTTTATGTTTTTATAAGAATATAAAGTATAGTTCCACAGTTCACCCACTACCAAAGGTCTGTTTTATTTTTATTTGTTTGTTTGCTTGTTTTTGCCTCCAGAGTTATTGCTGGGGCTCAGTGCCTACACCATGAATCCACTGCTCCTGGAGGCCATTTTTCCCATTTTGTTGCACTAATTTGCTGTTATTGTTGCCACTGCTGTCATTGTTGTTGGATAGGACAGAGAGAAATTGAGAGAGGAGGGGAAGACAGAGAGAGGGAGAGAAAGATAAACACCTGCAGACCTGCTTCACCACTTGTGAAGCGACCCCCCTGCAGATGGGGAGCCGGGAGCTCAAACCGGGATCCTTAAGCCGGTCCTCGAGCTTCATGCCATGTGTGCTTAACCCACTGTGCTACCCCCTGGCCCCCTTTATTTTTTTAGATAGAGACAAAGAGGCAGAGAGAGAGACCAACCGCTGCACCAAAGTTTCCTTCAATGTGATAGAAGCTAGGCTTGAACCTGGATCATACACATGGCAAAGCAGTGTATGTCCAAGTGAGCTATTTGCCAGCTCTGTTTGGTAGTGTTGTTTGTATCAAGTTACAACTGAGGGCTGGGTTTCTGACAAGTCCCAGGATGCCCCCTCAGCTTTCTTGGAGTACCATCTGGTTTCCCTTAAGCTGCCTGGTGCCCTGCTCCACCTCTCCTGCCCCCTGGAATGTTGCAGGGACTCAGAGGTAGCAGACATAGGAGAGGACACCTGGCCCAATGTCCCTTCTTCTGTCTAAATGCCTCCAGTCTGCATAAAAACCCTGACCTAGTCACTCCAGCTCACAGCAGGACTGCAGGAGCATAGTATGGTGACCCAGGGAAGCCTGGCACATACACTGTAAATCTTGTCATCATGCAGCTGCCCCGTTGTCCCCACCTGAGAATCAGTTTTCTTGAGAGATTAATCTTCAACCCCTGGAAATGCAGTGTTTAAATAAGCTTGTGGTCTGTACATGAAAACTCTGGTTTGGATTTTCTTTAGACACAAAGACGATTCCTTTAGGTTCTAAGAATAAAAGTAGGTGTCCCCACACTGCTGCCTTCTGCGTTAGATGCCACATAAAGCTGCTCAACCCAGATTCAGAGTCAATTTCTTGTCTTTAAAAAGCATAATAGGGGACTAAGAGGTTAAGCATCTGGTACAGTGCACACATTACCATGCATGAGGATCTGAGTTCAAGCCCCCACCCCTGCTTACGAGGAAGTGGTGGACCAGTGCTGTAAAGGTTTATCTCTCTCCACACCCCCTCTATATTCTTCTCTGTCTCTGTCAAATAAAATATAAAGAAAAATGGGGGGGGAGGGAGTGGCACACCAGCTTAAGGACACATAAAGTGAAGTACAAGGATGCAAGCAAGGATCTAGGTTTGAGCCCCTGTCTCCTCACCTGAAGGGGTTCTCTTCACAAGCAGTGAATCAGGTCTCTCTCTCTCTCTCTCTCTTCCTCTCTATCTATCTATCTATCTATCCATCCATCCATCTCTATCTCTTTCCTTCCCCTCCCAATTTCTCTCTGTCTTATCCAAAAATAGCAACAGGAAAAAGGAAAAATGGGGTGAAATAGCCACTGGAAACAGTGGATTCACCATGTAGATATTGAGCCTCAGCAATAACCCTGTTGGCAATTAACAGTAGTAGTAAGAGTAGTAGTGATGATGATGATTGATGATGATTATGATAGAGTCTGGAAGATAACTTACCTGGAAGGGTGCCTAATTTGCCATGAGCACAACCCATGTTCTAGCCCAGCCCTCACTGCATGTAGAGAAACCCCCTCTCTGTCTTTGTCTCTGTCTCTGTCTCTCTTTCTATCTGAAAAAGTCAGCCTGGAACAGCGAAGCCCTGGCGATGGCAAGAAATTAATCATTTTTTCATTTTACAAAACTGAAATGATGCGGGGTTCCGGTACGCAACATTAAAACTCGGTGCCTATCTGTGCTGCACCGTGATGCACTGCACGTCCAGTCCCCATTCACCACCACTAGCCTCCCCTGAGTGAGGCGTCCACTCTCCCACCTCCCCTCCCTCCAGTATCATAATTCAACACCCTCTTGCCTTGCAGTCTCCACCAAAAGAGCACAGCTCTCTACTCTTTCCTACTATTCTGTTGTCAGAATGATTATTGGCTTTATTTATTTATTTATTTATTTATCCTCCAGGGTTATTGCTGGGGCTCAATCCCTGCACTACAAATCCACTGCTCCTGGAGGCCGTTTTTCCCATTTTGTTGCCCTTGTTGTTGTTGCCCTTGTTGTTATTGTTATTGTTACTATTGCTGTTGTTGTTGTTGGATAGGACAGAGAGAAATCAAGAGAGGAGGGGAAGACAGAGAGGAGAAGAGAAAGATAGGCACCTGCAGACCTACCTCACTGCTTGTGAGGCCACCCCCTGCAGGTGGGGAGCCAGGGGCTTGAACCAGAATCCTTACACTAGTCCTTTCTTTTTTTAATTTTTATTTTAGTTTTTTTATTTGATATTAACAGTGGGTTACAAGATTATAAGATTACAGGGTATAGTTCCACACCACACCCACCATTAAAGTTCTGTGTCCACACCCTCTCACTTCCCAGTGATAAACACCATATTCTCATATATCTTATAAACAGTTTGTTTGCTTCTGTTTTTTTTCCCCAAGTTCATGTGTATCAGTTCTCTGGAATCCAAAAAGGAGTGAAACCATCCCATTGTTGTCTTTCATCTCTTCACTTATTTTATTAAGTGTAATCACCTCAAGTTCTATCCAGTTTGTCCCAAAGGGCCAGGACTGTCTTTTTTGATCACAGAGTAATTTTCCATGGAGTATATAACCCATAACTTCTTTTTCCAGTCATCTGTCAAAAGGCATTTAGGCTGTTCCCACACTTTGACTATTGTAAATAACGCAGCTATGGGCATAAGATAATTGCATTTTATAATGTCTTCCAAAAGAGCTGCACAAGTTTCCATTCCCACCAGCAATGTAGCAGAGTCCCTTCTTTTCCACAACCTTGCCAACATCTGTCATATTCTGTTTTGTTTATGTAGGACATTCTCACAGGTGAGAGAATTTTAGTGTGTTTTAATTTGCATTTCTCTAAGGATGAGTGAAGTGGAGCATTCATATGTCTATGGGCCATGTACATCTCTTAAAATTATATATTTTTATTATCTTTACTTATTTATTGGATAGAGACTGTCAGAAATTGAGAGGGAAGGGGTTAGAGAGAGAAAGAGACAGAGACACCTGCAGCAGCACTGCTTCACCACTCATGAAGCTTTCCCCCTGCAGGTAGAGACTAGAGGCTTAAACCCAGGTCCTTGTGCATTGCAACATGTGCACTTAATCAGCTGCGCTACCACCCAGCCCCTGTATATCTCTTCTTTAGAAAATGGTCTGGTTAGTTCTTTGGCTCACTTTAATATTAAATTATTATTTTTTTACTTTGTAAACATGTAGTAATTCTTTATAGGTGTTTGATGGAATGTGTAAATATCTTCTCTCACTTCCTGAGGTTTCCTGGTTATCTTTGTGTACTGTGATTTCAATGTGTAAAAGCTTTTTTTAAATTTATTTATTATTGGATAGACACAGAGAGAAATCGAGAGAGGAGGGGGGTTAGAGAGGGAAAGAAACAGAGAGATACTTGTAGACCGGCTTCACCACTCGTGAAGCTTTCCACCTGCAGGTGGGGACCAGGGGCTTGAATATATGTGCTTAACCAGGTGCGCCACTGCCTGGCCCCCTCCCTGTAAAGGCTTTTTAGTTTCACGTAGTCCCATTTATTTACTCTTATTTACATCTCCCATGCCCATGGTGTTTCCAAATCCATCTTTGATGTGAAGGTCTTGAAAAGTTTCACTGATCTTTTCTTCTACAAAGTTTAGAGTTTTTGGTCTAATATCTATGTCTTTGATCCATTTGAATTTGACTTTGGTGTGTGGTGTTAGGTGTTGGTCTAGTTTCACTTTTCTATATGTGGCTGTCCACTTTTCCCATATGTTTACCCCATTGACTTGTTTTGCCCCTTGGTCATATACTAGGTGGTTGTATGTGTGTGGGCTCATTACTGGGCTATCATGTCTGTTCCATTGATCTGGGTGTCCATGTTTATTCTAGTAACATTCTAGTTTAATTACTAGTGCTTTATAGTATAAACTAAAATTGAGAATTGTGATACCTCTGTTGTTTTCCTGTTTTCTCAGAAGTGCTTTGGTTATTCATTGTTTTTTGTTTGTTTGTTTGTTTTAGTTCCATACAAATTTTTGGACAAGCTGTTCAATTTCCTTGAAAAATGCTATTGAGATATTGATGGTTTAGATAGAATGGCCATTTTAATAAGTTTATTCTTCCAGTCCAGTAGTCACAAGGAATGTTCTTCTGCTTCTGTGTGTCCTTCTCTGTTTCTTTCCTTTTTCTTTTTAGTTTTCTTTTCTTTTCTTTTCTTTTTGCCTCCAGGGTTATTGCTTGGGCTCAGTGCCAGCACTATGAATCCACTGCTCCTGGAGGCCATTTTTCCCATTTTCTTCCCTTGTGGTTGTTGTTGCTGTCATAGCTGTTGTTGTTGTTGTTGTTGTTGGATAGGACAAAGAGAAATCAAGAGAGGAGGGGAAGACAGAGAGGGAGAGAGAAAGATAGACACCTGCAGACCTGCTTCACCACCTCCCTGCAGGGAGTTATCTGTTTCTTTTAGCAGTGTCTTGTAGTTTTCATTGTATAATGAAAACTCCTTCACCTTCACTTCCTTCATGAGATTCACCCCATGATATTTTATCTTTTGGGGTTCAGTTGTAAATGGGATTGAGTCTTTTATTTCTCTTTCCTCTGACTCCTTGTTTGTATACAGAAATGCCACAGATTTAAGTATATTGATTTTGTATCCTCCTGCTATACTGAATTTATTATTTCCTCTGGGTATATTATCATGCCATAAGAACATAGTGATAGATTGATTTCTTCCTTTCCAATATGTATACCATTGATATCTCTTTCTGGTCTGATTGCAGTGGTGAGGAACTCAAGGACTGTGTTGAATAATACTGGAGACAGTGGAATCATTGTCTAGTTTCCAGTATTTAGGGGAAAGCTTTCAGCTTTTCCTCACTGAGAGTGATGTTAGTTGTGCATTTGTAATTGATCTTTATTATGTTGAGGAATAGTCCTTCTAATCCCAGTTCCTGTAGGGTCTTTATCACAAATGGGTGTTGGATCATGCACACCTGCACCCACCTGTGGCTTAGTAGATTTCCTAAGAAATCCCAGCTGTAATTTGGTGAGTTTTATGGTGATGTTTTGTTCCTTTAACTAGATGATTAGGGGAATGATGTCAGACAACTGCTACCTGTGGCCACTCCTCTGGAAATGCTCTTAATTGGTTTTATTTTATTTATTTATTTATTTATTTAGTCTCCAGGGTTATTGCTGGGGATTGGTGCCTACTCCACGAATTCACTGCTCTTGGAGGTCATTTTTCTCATTTTGTTGCCCTTGTTGTTGTTGTTATAGCTGTTGTTGTTGGGTAGAACAGAGAGAAATCAAGAGAGATGGGGGAAGACAGAGGGGTAGAGAAAGATAGACACCTGCAGACCTGCTTCACCACTTGTGAAGTGACTGCCCTGCAGATAGGGAGCCAGGGGCTCAGACTAAGATCCTTATGCTTTGTGCCATGTGCGCTTACACACTGCGCTACCACCCAACCCCCAGCTTTGTTTCTTTATGTTATATCTTTGTGCTTTGTGGTGACCATGAGACACAGAATGTTTTGGATAGATGGCATTTTGCTTTAGTTGATAATTACTTAAATCTGAGCACACTTCAGACTTTACCGTTTTCTTTCTTTCCTTCTTTCTTTTCACTCCCCACACTTAATATTTCTTGTATATCATTTTATATGTTTATCATAATCATCCTTTAGTTCTCGTGACTTCAGTTAATTTAATTTCTTTATTGTCCTTTGTCAGGTTAGCATTGCGGGTGGGAGAGGATCCAGGAACTCATGGCAGTGTGGTAATACAATTCTTTATTGATGTGGGAGTGCTCCAGAGTCAGGTGTGAGCACAGCGGATTAAGCCACGTGGCACCAAACCGCAATGGCCGCCTCCTGCTCTGCACGCCAGCCCTCCTCCAGGTCGGGACACAGGAAAGAAAAGAGAGCGAGGAAGAGAGAGCGAAACCAGGAACAGAAGTGGGCTTTGTAGGGTAACCAGAAGTGGCAAGTCAGGAATGAAGATGGCTGGGGAAGGGGGTGGAGAAAGGCAAAAGGCATGCTGGGAAGGTGGAAGCATCCTTAGCAACTGTTGGGATGGTTTTAACTGGCAGGAATTAGCAATACCCTGAGGGGATAACGTGGTGGGGATCTTTCAGGCAAAACAGTGATTATGTAAATAGACCATAGTGTCAGCAATGGAGCAGAGCAGGGGGGGGGGGGGTTTGGCTTTAAGGCCTGACAGTCCTTATGGCTCCTGTGTGGTTGAGTCATACATTAACTTTATAAGTGTTTTCCCAATGAGATTTTTTTCTTATATAGATTTTCTTTGTTAGTACTTCTCTTTTCAGTATAGAGAAGTCCCTTCAACATTTCTTGCAAGATGAGTTAGTGGTGATTTGCTTGTCTTTATCACTGGATATGGAATATATGATTGAAAGATATTTTTCTTTAAGGAAAGAATATTTAGAAGTAGTAATAGGTGTAGGTGTAACTTAGATAGGAAGAGAAGGCAGGACCATAAGAAAAAAATGGATATGTATACAGATAATCATATAGATAATAGTCGACCCATATCTGCAACCTTGGGAGAACTACTACAGTTTTCAGTTGAGGGAATGGGAACACAGAACTCTGGTGTTGGGAACAGTGCAGAATTATACTCCTGTTATAATTTTAAATCAATTAAGCACTAATAAAAATTTTTAAAAAGGAAAATATTTCTCTTTCAGCTCTTTGAGTATGTATTGTCACACTCCCCTGGCCTTCAAGTTTTGTTGAAAGACCACTGATGTCTTTTGTTTATTCCCTTGTACATAACAATCTATTTCTCCCTTGCTGCTTAAGATGCTCTCTTTTACTTTTACTGTTTTAATTACAGTTTGTCTTGGTGTGAATGTTTTAGGTCTCTCTCTCTCTGGATTTTTTTAAAAATCTTTCACCAGGGTTATTTCTGGGGCTTGCTTCCTGCACAGTTCTGTACTTCCTGGCCAATTTTATTTTCATTTTTCTTTCTTTTTTATATTTGTTTTCCCAGTGAGAGACAAAAAAGGAGAAGGAAAGACCCCTGCAGCAATGCTTCGCCTCCCATAAAGCTTGCCCTCTGAAGGTGGGGGCTGGGGATTTGAACTCAGGTCCTCAAATATGATGAGATGTACAGTCTATCTTGTGAGCCACTACCCATCCCTGACCCACGAACTTCTTACCTCACCAGATGACATAAGTGTGCTAACTGAGATTCTTTCACTCACAACTAGGAGCTTTTCAGGGAGCTGTGCTGGCCTGTGGGATGAGGGGTCTGCCTGAGGTTCTTTTTTTTATATTTATTTTTATTTATTTATTCCCTTTTGTTGCCCTTGTTGTTTTATTGTTGTGGTTATTATTGTTGTCATTGTTGTTGGATAGGACAGAGAGAAATGGAGAGAGGAGGGGAAGACAGAGAGGAGGAGAGAAAGATAGACACCTGCAGACCTGCTTCACCACCTGTGAAGCGACTCCCCTGCAGGTGGGGAGCCGGGGTTCAAACCGGGATCCTTATGCCGGTCCTTGTGCTTTGCGCCACCTGCGCTTAACCCGCTGCACTACAGCCCGACTTCCCCCGAGGTTCTTATTTGCAATTATTCTTTGATTTTCCTAGTATATTTCCCATTCATCCCAGTGCTGGGTATCCATGGAGTCTCTCCCATTGACTTGGACAGGGGGTTAACCAATGCAAGGCCCAGTCCTGTCCCTTACCTCCTGAAGAAGAGTTCCTCACACTCAAGACCCACCCAGGGAAGAGTCAACATACTCAGCATGGTTCCCTGCTTGTTTGAGTGCTGCCCTATTACCCTGGTTATAGCAAGGCTGTCTATCCAGCTTTCACATCCTTGCCATAGAGACTGATTCATGCAGGACTAGGGAGTGCTGGGCTAGCATCACGAGTGGGAGAGAGGATCCAGGAACCAAATTCCTGGTGGTAGCAATACAAATCTTTATTCATGCGGGAGCCCCAGAGTCAGGTGTGAGTGCAGCCAGTTAAGCCACATGGAGCCAAAAACCGCAATGGCCGGCATCCGCCTCCCTCTGCACGCCTAACCTCCTCTAGGTCAGATGTGGAAGAGAGAGAAACCAAAAATAGAAGTGACTTTTATAGGACAAAACCGGAAGTGGCAAGTTGGAAATGGAAATGGCTAGGGAAAGGGGTGGAGAAAGGCAAAAGGCTTGCTGGGAAGGTGGAAGCTTCCTTAGCAACTGTTGCGATGGTTTTAGCTTATGGGATTAATGTTACCCTGCAGGCCGGGGTTGGGGGGTGGTCTCGAGATAGAAAGAAGATAGATCAATGGGTGGGATCTTTCAGGCAAAACAATGATTATGTAAATAGGCCATACTATCAGCAATGCAGAATGGAGGGGGGGTAGAGGGGGGGGGCTGGCTTAATGCCGGACAAGGGAGGTGGCATAATTATGCAGAAAGACTTACATTCCTGAGGCTCCTAAGGCCCCAGCTTCAGCCTTTGTGCCACCATAAGCCAGAGTCAAGCAGTGCAGAGAGAGAGGGGTTGTTTCATTTGAAGCTGCTTGGAAAGAGGAAAGCTCTAGTTTTTCCTGTGCCACCACCTCACTGGCCTGTTACTAAAGTCAAGGAATTTCAGAGGCCAAGGGATGGTGGTAGAGTGGAGGACAGCTTCCTCTAGGATCTCCTCTGACTCTGCTTTTCTCCACCACTCTGGACCAGGGGACCCCATCACTCACTCCTGTCTTCTCTTGTTTGTTTCCAGGACTCCAACTCCTCAACCGGACCCACCCCAGTGGCTGAACAGCAGGGCCTAGCTCCCAAAGTCCAGCTGCCTCTCAACATGTGAGCTGACATTTGTGTTTGGGCTCCCTAGCTTCTACTATCTCCCTTCTTCCTACTGATCTATAGATGTGTGGTTTCTGGAAGGTTCTCTCAGTTGTAGTCAGTTGGGCAGACTAGCTCCATGCATCTAATGACACTGCTGAGCAGAAAACATGGGGAACAGTCCAGCAGGGGGGTTAAATGTCATCTCAAGACAACATTAAATTTTTATTTTATTAGTCATTTAATAATGATTGACAAGATTGTGATATAAAAGGGGTACAGTTCCATATGTTTCCCACCACCAGAACTCCATATTCCATTCCCTCCATTAGAAGATTCCCTATTCTTTATCCCTCTGGGAGTATGGACCCAGGACCATTATGAGGTGCAGAAGGTCTGGATTCTGTATTTGCTTCACCACTGGATATGGACATTGACAGGTCCGTCCATATACCCAGCCTTTTTCTGTCTTTCCCTAGTAGGACAGGGCTCTGGAGAGGTGAGAGTCCAAGACACATTGGTGAGGTTGTCTGCCCAGGAAAGTCAGGTTGACATCATGATAGCATCTGCCACTTAGTGGTTGAAAAGCATTACGAAATAAAGCAGAACAAATTTAATAATCAAGAACTTAAAGGTAAGAATATAGAAGAAGAGATTTTGGGGTTTTCATGTTGGAAGAAGCTAAGAAGTCTATTTTAGGTATAAGAATGTTAAAATATTTGAACAACACAGATCCTACTCACTCTGCACAGGGCAGGAATCACAGAGTCCCCCAAAGTTCCCTCAAGTTCTGGAGGTGGGTAAGGAGGTAGAGGGTGGATGGAGGAGTGGTTGGTCTTGGGAGCTGGGGCAGCAGCTAGTTAGCAGCTGCTGGAAGCAGCTCAGTGTTTTCTAACCCCGACTGCTATGGCAACCGCACGTTCTCCCAGATGTAACCAGATGAGTCGCACTAAGAAGCGAGCTGCTTATCTTGTCTAGAAAATCTGCTCTAGTGAAATGAGGAGCCTTCAGAGATAAATGGGGTTTACAAATCCTCCCATTTAAGTAGTGTTCAGAATAGATAACTTTCTGCTCTTTAACTTGCTGAGGAGTCCACTCTCCTGGGTTGACATTTCCAGGTGGAAGAATGTGAATGTGACCGGCAGTATATTGTGGCAAGATGGTGTCTGGATCCCATGGGAGTCAACGGGACATTTTACTTGGTGTCATGGCTATACAGCACATATAACAAACAAAAAATGTCTTGATAAAGCAACTTTCAGAGCCAGGTGATGGCTCACCTGGTAGAGCACACACATTACCATGCAGAAAGACCCAGGTTCAAACCCCAGTCCTCACTTGCTGGAGGGAAGTGTCATGAGCAGTGGAGCAGTGCTTCATGTGTCTCTCCTCTCTCCTCTCTCTCTCTCTCTCTCTCTCTCTCTCTCTCTCTCCTTCTCTCCCTAAAAAGAAAAAGAGCGAGAGTGAATAAAAGAAAAAAATTAAGTAAAGGAAAGAAGAGAGAAGAAAAGAAACCAACAACAAAGGCGACTAGAAGCATTGGGGCTGGGTAGGCACCAAACCCCAGTGATCACCATGGTGGCCAAAGAAAGAAAGAAGGAAAGAAAAAAGTAAAAGGGAAAGAGGAGAAAATAGAGAAAGCATCTTCTCAGCCTTTGCAAAGCTTTTCAAAAATATTTTATTTATTTTGCATAGAGACAGAGAGGAATTGAGAGGGAAGAGGGAGATAGGGAAAGAGAAAGATACACTTGCAGACCTGCTTTACCACTTGTGAAGTTCCCCCACCGCCCCCTCAAGTGGGGATGGGGGTTGCTAAACCCAGTTCCTTGTGCATTATAACATGTGCTTAACCAGGTATGCTAGACCCAGCCCTGGAAAGTTTTCTAGAAGTCACACCAGTACACTCACATTTGCTCATGTACCTTTCCATTTGGAGTGGGAGTGTTTACCTCTACCTGGCAGTAGATGAGAAGCATCAAACATCCCTCATATCTGTTCATTTTTCTGCAGTGAGATATTACCAAGAACATGAGGACATGGAAAATGTCTCATACTTTCCCTTCCACTTCCACCCTTCCCATGTGGGAAGTTGTTAGGTTTTTTATTTTGGTGTTTGCTTGTTTGTTTGTGTAGTCACTGGGATGTCACTGCTCTAGGATAACATTTTCAGATAGAGAAACAGAGAAAAAGATACCACAGTACCAGAACTCCCTTTAATACAGTGAGGTCCAGGCTTGAACTTGTGCCATGCCTTCAAGGGTATGGCAAAGCAAATATATTATCAAAGTAAACTACTGTGTCAGCCAGAGAAACCTCTTGATGCCCTGTAACTCAGCTCACCTGTCCTTCGTCTGCCTGTCCTGCAGAAAGAGTATTGGAGGCCAGGCTACCAGTCAGACCCAGTGAGTTCAGAGGAAGAGCCCACCTCTGGGGCTGCAGGCTGACAGCTCACTTCTATTTCCCAGTGGAGGTGAGGGGCAGGAGGAGAGTGGATTTGCCAGAGAAATGGCCAGGCCACCTCTAGCAGCATTCCCAGCACCTTCCATTGATGTTGCCAAGTCTCTTGGGAGCCCTAGGCTACTGTCTGTGAGAGAAGGGAAGAAGTCGGGTGCCCAGTGGACACATCCCATCAGCCACTGCTCCCTTCTCAGCTTCCTGTCTGTGGACAAGGGCAGCTGTAGCTGTTGCTGCTGGCACCCTCTGTACCCCCTGGAGGAATCTAATGTCTGGAGGGGCTCAAGTCAGCTTCTTGGAAACCCCAGAATCTACTGAAGTAGGTGACATCCAGATGTCAGCTGGGAAGTCAGGGGTCTCTCATAGAAACTAGAGAAAGACAGGGACCTAGAGGCCTGGACACCAACGGGCACCAGCAGACAGCAAGTGGGCACGAGACCTTGTAGATGGGGTTTCTATAGGGGCCACCCTCTGCCCCACCTCAGACTCATCTTAGAGTAAACTCACAGACCTGACCATGAGAGCACCTCCCTGCGACCTTGTCTTTATTTGTCCTGTGGCCAGAGGGAGAAGAAGGTGGCCAGATCCTGTCCATCCCAGGTGTTAAACAGGTTCAGAGATCAACTCTGTTATTGACTCATTATGACAACACAGTAGCTTCAGTCTTTGACTCCCCCATCAGCTTCATGGTCAGTGCTCTGGGGCCATGGCACCTGTCCTCCATGTATGAAGAATGTGCCTCCTGCTGGCCCATCATGCACTGAACACCATCCAGCAAAAAGCAGAAGCAGGCTGTGAGGGGGCTGGTGGGGCACACTGAACCTGCAGGAGAGAAATCTCCAGAGCAGAGCAGAGAGCTGGGATGGGGGGAAGGGTGGGGCTGTAAAGGAGCTGGCAGGGCTGAGTGTTCCCAGCTCAGCTGTACCTCCTCCCAGGGAACATACTGGACTTTGGGGACTGGGCTGTGTTCATCTCAGGCCCTGAGTCTATCTCTGTGGCCGAGTTATCCCATTGAGAGGCCACTGCTGGGGCTGGGGCAGGCCTGGTGTGGCCCTGCCTCTGCCCAGAGGGGCCTGGCCATCTGCCCACAGACCCTTTGTGAGTCAGCTGCTAGTCATCAGCCAGAGGAGCAAAAGCTCCCAAACCCTTTGCTGAGAATATAAAGGATTCTCTCCCTGGAACCAGGGAGAAGACCCAGGAACCAGCACCAGTGAGTGTAAGACCCACAGAGACACTCTCCTTCTCTGACCCACTCCCAAGTGAGCAGAAGAAAAACCAGTGGACCAGCTGCAGCTAGTGGGGCTCTTGTTGTAGAGACAGACAGCTGCATAGCTGCCACTGTGCACAGAAATTCCCAGAGGCTGCATGCAAAGCCGGACCCAGCTGGGGTCCAGATGTGCCATGGCCAGTCCCAAGGCTGGGCCAGCAAAATAACTCACCTGGATAGCACTTTGCTTTGCCATGTGCACAGCCCATATTTGAACCCAGCCCCCACTGCAGTGAGACTGCTATAATGAAAAAACAAAAGTATACAAAATATGTTAAAAGGAGAAAGAAGCAAAAAAAAAAAAAAAAAAAAAAAGCAAATGCCACCAAAGCCCTGGTGTGAACTGGGGCATGTGCTGGCTACACAGCCCCCAGGCTCAGACAGTGGCAGGTTCCAGGCCACAGCCTCTCTGGGTCCCCTGCTTAGTCCCTGGGGCTATACACCAGACTTGCCTCTAACTCCTTGTGTTGGAGAACCATATGCCCATCTTTCTGCCTCAGTGTCCTTCACTATGCAATAGGGGGACACCTTAGCCAGACAAATATCGGGGGGCCTTACTTGAGACTGGCATGAGGCAGAGACTGGTTTCCTGCCTGAGCCTATGGCACCTATGCTGGGGGTGAAGTCCTGCCTGAATGTCCCTAGATCCCTAGACAGCAGCACTTCACAGAGGAGACAGATCATGGTCTTTGGCTTTAATAAGAAGGATGCTTTAGAGGAAAGGATGGAGTTCTGGCATCCTTGGGAATGCCCCACCACCTGGTAATGCTCACTGTCAGCACATCAAGCACCTGGCCAATAAAATACCTGGGAAGAAATGCCAGCCTCCCACCATTTGACTACGTAGACTTCCCATGATGTCAGATGCAGTGCGTTCCTTTTTCACAAACTCAACAGCACCTCCTCACAGGTGCTGCAGCTGGAAGGTGGCCCTGTGTTCAGGGCTGGCACACTTGAGTCCAAGCCAGGCCAGCCAAGTGAGGGGTATTCAGCCAAGTGTTTTTAAAGACATATTTTTGTTAGAGAGAGAGAGAGAGACAGAGATAGAGACCAAAGCACTTCTCGGCTCTGACTTATTCTGGCACTGGAATGAAAGCCTTTTGCATAACAACTATGCTATCTCCCTGGATCCTCTAAAGAATCTTCATTTTCAACAGGAAAAACTGTGATACCCTTTGTATGATAAACTGAGGACTTGTTCCACTAAATAGAGTGGGGCTCCTAGAACATTTAATAAAAGACAATCAATTGTTCAGAGCTGATGGAAGTCACAGGCACACAGCTCAGTTTCATTGCTGAGTAGAAGTATCAAATAAAAAAGGAGAAGAAGAAGAAAGAAAGGAAGAAAGAAAGAAAGAAAGAAAGAAAGAAAGAAAGGGAAATATATGCTTTGAAAAAGACAACTTTCATGGCCAGATGATGGTTAATCTGGTAGAGTGCTTACATTACCATGTTTGAGGACCCAGATTTAAGCCCCTGGTCCCCACCTGCAGGGGGTAGCTTCATAAGTGGTGGAGTAGGGCAACAGGTATTTCTCCTCTTCCCCCACCCCCACTTCTCATCTTCTATCAAAAGAGAAAAAAATGAAAAAAAAATCTCTGGGAGCAGTGTAGTCATCATGCAGTCACTGAACCCCAGAGATATCCCTCTTGGCAGAAAAAGAAAGGGGAGGGGAACAGAGAATCAGCTCATCTTTCAGAAGATAATTAACTTTCAGTGATTCAATGGAAACTCTCCCAGGATCAGACCATTCAGACAATCCTAGGGTATTTACTCCAGTTGCTAGTGCTCGCTATACTTTAAATCAGGAGAGTTGAATCCCCAGCTGTGGAAGCAGACACAACTGCTGGCACAGAGCGGGGGAGGATAAGAAGGAGAGGCCGCAACTCCTGCCCAGCACACTCTCTGAAATGATGAGGTGCCCATCATGAAGACCCCAGGCTGTGTTCCCTGGCTACAGCCATGTGGAGTTGTTGCCCTACTGTGTGCAGGCAGCAAAGGCACATGGCTCCTTCCTCACTGTTGAGTGACATGCCTGGATTGTCACATCTCATGGCGCTCTCACCCACAGCAAGAAAGATGGAAAGAAGAGGGACTGAGAGGAACCCAGTTTGTGCTTTTGTCTCCTGCACACAGTGTGGTAACAAGTCCTCTGCTATCCATGGCCCAGGCCTGGGGGAAACTGAGTCCCAGGTCACATGCACATACTCCTCTTCATCCTGGGGTGCCCAGGGATATGAATACATTACCACTTGTCATTTCCTTCATCATTATCGAAGAACCCCCTGAGTATCATCCAAATGTGAAAACAGAAAAATGACACCCTGGGTGCTCTTTGTTAATTGTGTTTTGTTTTTTTTATCTTGGAGAGAATCAAAGATGTGACCCATCCTTTCATCCACAGAGTATCTATCTCTATAAGGAAATGGGGACTAGGGAATACACAAGGCAAGGCTTCCTTGAATCTAAGCAGAAAGACTGAATGAGTATTGAGAGCACATATAGTCCACTTGGATAGTGCACCTGCTCTGTAATGTTTGTGACCCAGGTTTAAACCTGGCTCCATTTGATTTAAGAAAGCTTTGGTGCTGTGGTGTCTTCCTGGTCTCCATATCTCTCTCCCTGCCCCCCCTCTTTATCTGGGGGAGATCTGATATATGACATCTTTGGTCTGTTATTAAACTAAAGTCCTGCCAAGTTTCCTGCCTGAGTCCTGAGCAAATCGTGTCACTTCATGGACTGCTCCCACTCATCCCAAACTGGCATTCCTCAGGTCTCCAGCTTTGCTATAATTCTATTCTCAGGGGCAAGGTATCAGGCCATATTTCACAGGGATCTGGCCCTAAGGCCATAGACTAAGTTAAAGGCGCATCTTCTTAACACAGGTCAAGATTTTTTCCACTGTGTTTGTTCTCTCCTTGTGTTCCATTAATGCTTAAATGAAAAGTAGAATTGGGGGGTTGGTGGTGGTGCACAAGTTACCATGTGCGAGGATCCTGGTTCAAGACCTCCTCACCGCCTGGGAGGGGGTTCACAAGCAGTGAAACAGTGCTACAGATCTATCTATCTATCTATCTCCCTCTCTATTCCTCTCTGTCTATAACATAAAAATAATGGGGTGGGGGAGGCCACCAGGAATGATGGATTCATTGTATAGGAACTGAGTCCCAGAAATAACTCTGGTGACAATTTAAAAAGAAGAAGAAAGGAAGGAAGGGAGAAAGGAAAGAAAGAAAGAAAGAAGGAAGGAAGGAAGGAAGGAAGGAAGGAAGGAAGGAAGGAAGGAAGGAAAAAAAAAGTTTAAGTAATTAGCCTTGTTATGGACATTGTAAGAATGAATGCCACAGTCCCTAACTACACAGTCTTCTACATATCTTTGACTTGATTTTAGTTTTCCCACCAGGGTCATCACTGGGGCTTGGTGCCTACATGACAATTTCACCACATCTGGTAGCAATTTTCCCCCTTTTATTCTATGGTAGAGAGTAAGAGACAGAGAAAATAAAGAGGGAAAGAGAGAGAAAGAGAACAAGAAATACCTTATGGTACTCCACCACTTAGGTGCTAGCTACCTGAGAAGATGGTAGACTCACACCTCCAAAGACCAGCTTGGGAAAGAAGGATCGTGCTGTTCAAGGGAAAAGAATTCAGTCACCAGACTGTGTCTTGAGGACCCATGGTTGGTATGCTCTATCCAACTTTCTGAGCTGATATGAACAAATTCGAGATGGTGTGACTATACAAGGCTTGCATCTGGGAGTCTTTGCACAGGTCATCAGAGGCCTCTCCCAATCACACATCTTGTCAGTAGTTGGGCCCTGGTTTATCAGACCCATGTACATAATGACAACTTTGCTTTCTGATTGTCAGAGAATAATAAAACTAGTCTGATGGAGAAGGTTGCTGTGGCAAAGCTATGAAGGCAACATGTGAAGGCATGCCCAACACGTTCCGTTCCCTGCTGGCTGGACATCACTTTGGTCTGAGAATCCAAAAAACTAGCCCAGCAGCATCACAAGTGTGGGTGACTGAGTTAAAAAGTAAAATGCAGGGCTGGAGATATAACACAGAGGCTCCAAGTTTCCAGGTTTAATCCCTACTACCAGCATAAGCCAGAACTGAGCAGAGCTCTGGTTTAAAAAATAAAATTAAAATAGAGTTTCTCCTACATGGTTTAAAAGCACAGTCAGCCTTCTTCCTCAGTTAGAGCAAAGCTACAAGTGACCCTGCACTCTGGGATCCAAAGACCAAACTTGCTTCCCCTGGCTACTTCCTGGGACCCAGGACTTCTGGCCCCTGTGCCTCATAGGTCCATGGTTAAGAATAGCAGGTCTTCCCTATGACAACTGTTACTAGAATCATCAAACAAGGAAATGCAGGAAAACTTAAGGCTAACTTGAAGCTTAAGATTCCATTAAAGTTCAAGGTGTATTTACTCCTTAATTTGAGGCCAGATCCCATAAACCCAATACCAGCTTAGATATAATAAATGACACTCAATACTTTAAGAGCTAGTAGAAAGTCTAACCTCATCAGATAAATAAAGGACTACAGAAGCTGGAAAAGGGCAAGAGACTGGCTCACTTAATGATGGACTTTTCATTCAATACCAGGCCACTCCATCATCTAGGGCCCTAGTCATAGAATCCTTGGATTTTCACATAGATATGATGGCCCTAGATCTGTCTTTCCACCATCACTGGTCGCTTCCATCAGAAACATCATCATAAGCCCTTTTATGGGCCTCTCCAGGACTGTGCCCTCACTACAAAGTAGCAATAGTAGGGACTACCCTACTCTCTGAAGGAAGGCTGGGTCATTCTGCTCTTCCACTCAAAATAGGATGGTCTTGAAATGAGTGAAGCCTAGAATGTCCCTAGCTATGACCATGGACTGTGAGCTCAGTCTGACAGGGACTTGAAAGTCACATAGGCTCCTGTGCTAAATGTGAATATATATGGACCCTGGATCACATTGATGTGCTGAACAGTTACTTGTCTTTATATATTTTCTTCAAGTTTAGGAGCTACTCTCTGGCCTAATCCAATTTTCTATCCCTGTTCTCAAGTCTAACATCATTGTCTCAGACAGTATTTATAGTCTACCATTAAGTATTAGCTATCAAGCTCAAGCAAAAATAATTAAAGTCATGGGCCCCTAGGCACATACCTAAAATAGACTTCCTAGCTTCTTTCCACCCTAAGTTCTCTAATTTCATCTGCTCTATTCCTACTTATGGTTATTGTTTATTAAGCATTTGTCATACTTCATATCTTAACTGCCTTTTAGCCACCAAGTTGCAGATGCTACTATGATTTCATCCTGACTTCCCTGGTCAGACAACCTCACCAATGTGTCAGGGAACCTCACTTCTCCAGAACTCAACCCCATTAGGGAAAGATAGAGACAGGCTGGGGATATGGATCGACCTACCATCATCCATGTCCAGCGGAGAAGCAATTACAGAAGCCACCTTGTGCACCCCAAAAAGAATTTTGATCCATATTCCCAAGGAAGGAAAAATCTTAGGGGAAGATGACCAGAGGGTTCTAACCTCCCAACTCAGAAGCCAGAGAAGAGGAAAAAAGGAAGGGCATTCAAAAGTAGTAGCAGGTGTAGGTATGACTTAAAAAGAAAGAGAAGGCAGGACTATAGAAAAAAATGGGCAAATATATATATACACAGATATTTATAGAAATAAAAATCATCCCAAACCCATATCCGTGACCTTGGGAGAACTACTGTGGTTTCCAATTGAGGGAATGGGGACACAGAATTCTGGTGGTAGGAAAGATGTGGAATTAACCTGTTATCTCACAATTGTGTAAGTCAATATTAAATCACTAATAAAAAATTTAAAATATCACCCTCTGCACCCCATAAAAATCTTTGGTCCATACTCCCAGAGGGATAAAGACTAGAGACCCTTCCAGTGGAAGGGAGGGTATATGGAACTCTGATGGTGGAAATTGTATGGAGTTGTGTCCCTCTTAGCCCACAGTCTTGTCAATCATTATTAAATCACTAGTAATAATAATGATAAAAGAATAGCAGGTCTGAGTTAGTGTGTGTTAAGCTCTTCCTTGTAGTTTGGATTCTTTAGAGATGGGCTTCCCTGTGATGGTGGCCCAGGGTCCAGCCCCACTGACAACGACTGACCTGTGGCCCTGTCTCCTACAGATACCTGGCCCTCTATCCCTACAAGCCCCAGAAGAATGATGAGCTGGAATTGCGTAAGGGTGAGATGTACCGAGTCCTCGAGAAGTGCCAGGATGGCTGGTTTAAGGGGATGGCCCTGAGGAACGGGCTCTCGGGGGTGTTCCCAGGGAACTACGTGACACCTGTCTCCAGGTGAGAAATGCCCACTGTGCTCCCTGCCAGCTCCCCTCACAGTGAAGTCAGGCTGTGCTTTGGGAACCCCATTGTACAGGTCAGCATCAACACCCACCCTGCAGGGCACACTCTGAGCCTGCACAGCCCCCAAATGTGCACAGCAAGCCTCTCCTACTCTGACTAGGGCTTGGCTGACTCTCCCTGAGAAGCCCTGAACACAGTAGGAGTCAAGGCCTCATACTGGGGGGTGGGGTGCTAGCAGGATCCCAGAGTGAACCTATGGGCTCCTGTGTATGGACCTCTGCACAGTGTTCATGCATGTGTGATCATAAATGAACCTCTGCATAAGGCACATATGTGCTCACATAGAAAGGAAACACGAAGAGAGGGATGATGTAACAGGCTACCATGCATGAGGTCCTGGGTTCAAGTCCCTGGTCCCCACCTGCAGGGAGAAAGCTTCACAAGCAGTGGAGCAGTGCTGCAGCACCTTGTCTCTCTCTATGTCTGTCTCTGTCTCTATCTCTATCTCTCTCTCCCCATAAAAAAGCAAAAAGAAGATGGCCACTAGGAGCTGTGGAGTTATATAGACACCAAGCCCCAGCAATAACCCTGGTGACAAAAAACAAAACAAAACAAAAAGAAAAACCATCTAATCCCAGAACTTAACAATGCCAGTGAGTGAGTAATGAAATAATTTTTCTTCCTTGTGCCTTCCCGTATCTTGCAGATTTCTGTAAAATTACCTTTATAAGGTTAAAAGAAAAAGGCAACATTTTTGCTAGGTATTGTTTTTGAAGAATGCTGCCTTTGAAAGTTCCATGGAAGTGATTTGATTTCTGTCTCACCCACTGAAACCCTTCCCAGGTTTCAAAGCCAACAAACTGAAGATGTGGCCTCAGGTCTCTGGCTGAGGGAGACTTCAAAGAAGCCCAGACCTTGCACTGATGTGATGAGATCGAGTCACACTTTTCAAAGCACCCAAAGAGCCACTGCCCCCCCTGGGGGGAAGCACAGTTCACTCATTACTTCCTCATGCCTCTACTTTTTTTTTTTGTCTTCTCTGGAGCTTCACTGCTCCTGAGTATTTTCAAATAGAAAAAGTGAGACAGAGAGGCAAAGAGAGGAGAGTGAAAGAGACCACAGCACATCACCGAAGCACCCTTCAGAATGCAGTGGGAGCCGGGTTCAGACCTGGGTGGCACACATGGCACAGCAACACACTATCCAAGTGAGCTGTTTTGCAAACCCCGTTATATTCCATTTTAAACAGTTGCTTCTGGAGCTGGAGAAATAGCTCAATATGTTAGAGCTTTAGTACACCTCAAGTTCTATCTCTGACACCACAATAATCCAGATGGGAGGGGGTCACTGGTCTCTCTCTTTCGGTATCTCTCTGGTAAAAAAAATAAAGAAAGAAATGTCTTTTAAAAATGGCTTTCTTGTGGGGAGTCGGGCGGTGGCCCAGCAGGTTAAGCACACATGACGCAAAGCGCAGGGACCAGCGTAATGATCCCGGTTCGAGCCCCCGGCTCCCCATCTGCAGGGGAGTCACTTTACAAGTGGCTCCCCCTCTCTGTCTTCCCCTCCTCTATCCATTTCTCTCTGTCCTATCCAACAACAAAGACATCAATAATCACAACAATGTTAAACAACAAGGGCAGCAAAATGGAAAATAAATAAATATTTTTTTTAAATGGCTTCCTTGAGGGGGTTGGGCAGTGGTACACTATGTGAGTTAAACGCACGTAGTATGAAGCACAATGACCTGCTCAAGGATCCTGGTTCGAGTCCCTGGCTCCCCACTTGCCGGGGGGAAACATCACAAGTGGTAAAGCAGGTCTGCAGGTGTCTCTCTCTCTCTCTCTCTCTTTCTCCCTTTCTATCTCCCCCGCCTCAATTCTGTCTGTCCTATCAAAAAAAAAATGCCCACAGAAGCAGTGGATTCATAGTGCAGGCAATAAAATAAAACAAAAATTAAAATAAAAATAATGGCTTTCTCAGCTAGAAGTGAGTTCAACAGCAGGTTTGATTTTGCACAGTATCTCGACCAGGGCAGACCTGTGAACTTGTGCAGACAGTAGATGAAGCCATGGAGCTCAGAAGGACATGTCAGCGCATGGCTTCATGGCCCCTGGACTACCTGAACCTCTTCCAGGAAGTCTTTCTCCCCTTAGCTTTCCCTCAGAAGCCCTGGGTCTGTGTCTGGGGGCTCTAACCCAACTGAAGTCACAGCCCAAGTGTGCCAGGATATAGATGCCACCTGCTGGAACCCAGAGTGCCTGCTCTTGATCTTGTGTGGTTTATAGGATCTTACCCAGAGAGACTGGGGGGTGAGGAATCTTCAACTGGTTCTTAGATGCATGAAAGGCATTCTGGACCCTTGAAACAGGACCCTCTGGAGCTCTCAAACCCTCCAAATCAACACCACCACCACACTCATCCTCACAGCCATGAGTGTCGTAGTGCTAAGTACATGTAGCATGAAATGGTTAAAGTCCACTTCAAATTTTTAATCCCCCCCCTTGTATTTTTTTTTTTGATTCGCTTTATTTTTATTTTATTTTATTTTTTGCCACCAGTGTTATTGCTGGGGCTCGGTGGCTGCATGAGTCTGCCACTCCTGGCAGTCATTTTTCTTCTTCCTTCTTTCTTTTTTAAATGGGGGGGGGGGGGCTGGGCGGTAGTGCAGCGGGTTAAGTGCACATGGCGCAAAATGCAAGGACCTTCCAACCCCCAGCTCCCCACCTGCAGGGGATCGCTTCACAGGCAGTGAAGCAGGTCTGCAGGTATCTATCTTTTTCTCCTCCTCTCTGTCTGTCTTCCCCTCCTCTCTCCATTTCTCCCAACAGCAACAGCTCTGACAACAATAACAACTACAATAAGTGCAACAACAAGGGCAACAAAAATGGGGGGGGGATGGCCTCCAGGATCAGTGGATTCATGGTGCAGGCACTGAGCCCCAGCGATAACCCTGGAGGCAAAAAAAAAAATAGAGGGTGAGAGATGGAGAGAGATATATGATGCAGGACTGCTCCACTGCTAGTGAAGCTTCCTGCCTGCAGGTGGGGACCAGGGACTTAAACCTGGGTCCTTGCAGATGGTAATGTGTGTGTTCAACTGAGTGTGCCAACGCTCAGCTCCATCTTGTAGTTTTTAAACCTGTTTAAGCAGGTTGCCTCTGGAATTGTTGGGTGAAAAAGGCATCTATTTCTGACATGAAGCTGTCGGTTCTCTAGCTCCACTCAGAAGTGACTGGCCATGTTCTTGCCCTGAGGTTGGCAGAACTGAGCAGGCAGCTTTGTCAGAGGTCCAGGTCAGTGTGTGTCCACGCCTCAGAAGACAGGACCACGTCACAGCTTTTCTGAATGCCTCTGGGAACATACAACTATTTATAGGATCATGGGGACTACGGCTCCAGAGCAAAACGATGGGTGGATCTTGCCCCCTCTGTCTCGGGGCTCTTCAGCTCTGTACTACATGTTCACAATGCAACTGAGCCCATGGAGGTTGTGTGGTGTCCTGGTGCTGAGCCTGAGCTCTGGGCACTGTTTGTCAGCAAGGATGGCCTTGACATTATTGTAGCATTCTCTTCATCGTTCAGGGTCGAGAAGTAAGCATGGACCTTCCTTTACCAGTGGCCGTCTTTATTTCCATAGAGTTCCCATAGGAGGGGCTGTGCCACCCCGGAATAATGTGGTTGGAGGTTCTCCACTGGCCAAAGGCATGGCTACGACTATCCATCCTGGCGGCGGAAGTCTGAGCAGCCCAGCCACAGCCCCAAGGCCCACACCACCTCTCAGTACCTCTCAGGCTATTTCTCCCCCTGCTGGTACCTGTCTGTGGCACTCGGCACAGCCTACCACCAGCCAAGCCCGGAGCACTGCTCCTCCAGGTATGTATCCACCTCTCAGGATCTAGCTTCCTGGAGCATTGGACAGATGTGACAGAGAAGGCATCTCAGAGAAGAGTAAGCAGCATTTTGCCCAGATCTGCCTCTAGTAGGGGCACATGGGCTTATCCTTGGCTCCTCCTCCCCCTGGCATCTGGGATGGATTAGAGAATTCATGAGCATTTCTCCACCCCCTAGTTGCAAGAAGACCACATGGGCTGGTAAGATTGGTGTAGGTGCCTCTTTGGAATCTCCAAAGAGGGTTTAGGACAGGCCGGGGCTCCCAGGGGTCTCAGCACCCAGGCAGGGAGGCAGCACAGGCCCAGCCTCTCCTTTCCTGGATGCTCTGGAGCCAGAGGAGTGGCTTCATGAGTAGTCGGGGATGACACAACTGAAAGGAAAAAAAGTCTGTCCCAGTGGGGCCCAAAGTGAAGACAAAGTTTGGGGCAGATCTTGGAGATAAACATTATTTTTGGAAGATTAGCCCTGAGTGCACAGGAGTGGCTAAGGGTGACCCAGGAGCCCCCACCAGTAACTCCCCTAAACTGTAGAGCAGAACTGGGTGGCAGTGGGGGGTTGGGGAGGGCAGGTATAGCCCTGAGGTTCACTCAGTGACAGATTACACCTGCACCACCCCCCAATCTCATTTTCTGTTGTCTCCTCAAAGCAAGGCATAGGAGTAACAGAAATGTAAAGTCTTCAAAGGCATAACGTGCACCCTTTTTAATTTACTAAAAATTTTATTAGTAGGTTTATCTCTACATCATATCCACCTCCAAAGTTCTGTACCTCCCCACCCCCAGCAAACATTCTCTCTCTCTCAGAGACAGTTTACAGTTTGGCGTGTGTGTGTGTGTGTGTATGTGTGTGTCTGTTTTAATTCTCTATATTCTACATATAAGCAAACCCATCCAGTAGTTGTTTTTTTCCTTTCTAAGTGCACCCGTTTTTAGGAAGGCTCCAGAAAGCAAGTCTAAAGGTGTGAAGTCAGGATACACATACTGAATGCAGCAGAGACCACATTCCCCTCTGAGACCAGCTGATGGGACAGAAAGGAGATGGGGCTGTTCTTCCCACCAGCAGTAACTGCAGGGCACAGAGCTGTGTCCATGGGACCATGTGGCAGTTATTGCTGGGACTTCTATTTCATTCTCAGTAAAAGGCCCAGAGCCTCCTCTGGGGCCCATCTAGAAGTACATTTCAGCTATTTCTTTTTTGTGAGAGAGTGAGAGGATGATTCAAGTGCCCAGGGCATGGCACTGAAAACACTAAATGTAAATTGATACCAAAGGACCAGGAGGTGTTAAATCAATCGATCCCCCTTACACACACACATTCTCTCTCTCCCTCCCTCTCTCTCTCTCCATCAAGCTCACTGGGTTACTGTATCTTCACAACTCTATTGCTCCCCATGACCACTTTTTTCTTTGTTTTTGTCCCCCCTTTCTTTTAGACAGAGGGGGAAAGACAGAAAGAAGAGACACCCCTGCATTGCCCCATTGTTCATGAAGCTTCCTCCCCTGCAAGAACTCCCATGTGCTAGCTAGCTGGAGCCTAGAGGCCAAGTCCTCACACAGACAATGTGTGAGTTTTAATAGGTGGACCACCTCCTATCCCCTGGATTCTTTCTGAAAGGCAGTGGGGAGCCAAGAGAGGGCCTTCTACCAAGTGTGTTTAGGCACAGTTGGAAGGGCTGACAAGTGGCAGCCCAAGACTTACAGCTCTAGAGGTGTGGTTGTGGTGCCGGGTGACAGGTGGCAGTGAGACAGCCTGGTGAATGGGGTTGCAGAATTACAACAGAATCATAAGAGATTTTGGAGAAAGAGGGGCTGTGACTGGTGGATGGCCTCAGTGGGAATCCCCCAGAGTGCAAGGAGCTAAGTGCAGTGTGTTGTTTCTGAGCTGGGTGTCAGGGAGAGTCACCCCAAGCCTAGAAGGGCCCAGGGAGAATGCAGATGGCATCTGCTAGCCTAGAAAGGTCCAGGGAGAGTGGTGATGGAACCCCAACCCTAGAAGGGCCCAGAGGTGACACGTTTGTGGGGGACACGATGTCAACCCATGAGAAGTGCACTGATGCTGGCTGGGAGCTGCCTCCTTCATGGCCTCAGTTCCCAAGTATGTGGCTCCCACTTGCCTAGGCTAGGGTGTCAGTGGCCCTGCTGACCCACCAGCTTGGGAAGGCCGAGAATGGCCACAAAGCCCAGGATTTGGGGCACAGATCTGCCATTATGTGCTCCTGTTGAGAAGTCAGTAATGAGAGAGCATATGGAATGCTTTGGGGTTTTGTGAATAAAACAGCAAATGCAGCAGACCAGGAGATGGTGCAGTGGATAAAGCACTGGACTGTCAAGCATGAGATCCTGAGTTCAATCCCTGTGTCAAAGTGATGCTTTTGTTCACCCTCCTTTCCTCCCTCTCTCCTCCTCCCTATCTCTTTGCTCTCTATCTGATTAAGAAACAATAAACCTTTGACTTCCCTGGGGCTGCAGGTGGCCTCAGTGTCCAGCACTGACTGTGAGTGCAGGCTGGGTCCCTGACACCCTATGGTACCCTCAGGGTGCATGGCACTGCACTATGCCCAGCAGTAAGATGGGGGACCCACATGCAGGCTTGTCATCTCCTTGGCTGTGGAGCCCCCAGGGTTGCTTCCCATCTAGAGACCTGTCTGTTAAGTGCCTACCAGTCTTCCACACATGTCTCTTCTGCTTACATTAGTTAAGAGTGGGTTCTATACAGACATTCCTCTGACTTTGAGGGCCCTGGGAAAGAACTAGTTAACTTTGCACTGACAGAGCTCCTCAGCAATGCTGTCTGGGACGAGGTCTTACCCTTCCCCTCAGCTTTCTTATCATTTGGCTGAAATTAATCAGAAGGCATTTATTTATTTTTGCCACCAGGGTTATTGCAGGGGGAGTGGTTCCTAAATAATACCACTGCTCCCAGTGTCCATTTTTTACTTTGACAGAGGATGAGAGCAGAAAGCTGAAATGGGGAGAGGGAAAGACACCTGCAGCAGTGCTTCATTGCTTAAGAATTCCCACATGCAGGTGGGGACCAGTGACTTGAACCTGAGTCCTCCAAATGGAAATGTGTGTGCTCTACCCGTTGAGCCACCACCCATCCCAGAAAGTGATTATTATAGCCTCTAGCTAGGGATGTTGCCATTACAGTGAGCCCAGTGCCTAACGTACTGATTGCTGTGCTAAAGCAGTGTCCTGATCTTGTAGGGCCCCAGGGAGGACCCAGCCAGTTAACAGCCCAAGTCAGGTCTTTTCTGGTTATAAACCTCTCATCCCCATGGCAACATTCCCTGTGGAGCAGAAAGTTTGGGCAGCCCTGTGCTTCTCGCTGACACCCAGAATGGCAGCGCTGGGTTATCTGCCCCACGTGCCAGAAGATGATGTAGTTACCATGCATCACCAGCCACAACCCAGTTCTAGGGAGAAAATGGGTCCCACCAGTCACTTCTCTCTCAATGGAATAACAAGCAGAATCAAAAGAAATGGGCACGGCCAGGGGCAGCACAGACCTGCAGCCCAGCCATCCATCACCGTAGCAACCACTGCAGTGTGACAAGCACTCTCTTCCATCAGTTTAATTTTGCATGTGGGAGGAGTCACAGGATGGGTAGAGCCACTTCTGTGGTCCCCGCACGATGGCTGTCACAGTCAGGTTAAAGAATGGCTCCTTCCACGTGGTATCAGTAAATTGAATGCCATGGAGTCCCCACAGCGTTTTCCACTTTGTTCTGCACTGAGAGAGAGGGGGGTTGGAGAGGGAAAGGGAGGGGAGAGAGAAGTGCCACTCTTGACAGTGCACGTAATGAATTGCTCACAGCTGTAATTGCCTATTTCAGTGGGCCCAGCCCAGGCAGTTGAAAGGCATTTCATCAGTGTCCTCATCTTCAGCCCAAGTCGGGCAATGGGACAAAGGCCGAATTGCATTTAGCCGGAGTGTCCAATATGATTTGTTCTGCTTGATGAATGTGACTCCTTTTTCCAAGGGCAAAACTCACCTTGCAAGATGCCTGTGTCCACTCATCCTTATTCCAGGATTCAGCACAAGCAGGAGCACTTAAGGTCTTCTGCCAGACCTGGGAACACAGAGGGGTCTCTACAACTTCCCTCTCTGCTCCCACTCAGAGATAAGAACAAGAAAACAGTCTCACAGTTCGGAAAGCACCAGAGTGCATGTTGGGTATGCAGAAAAGATGGCACATTAAGACTGGGGAGTAGAGGGGCTAGGTGGTGATGGTTCACCCAGTAGAGTGCACTCATTACCATGCTCTGGGACCTGGGTTCAAGCCCCAGGTGCCTGCCTACAGAGGGAAATTTTCAAAAGTGGTGGAGCTGTGCAGCAAATGTCTCTCCCCCCCTCTTCCTCTCTCTCTCTCTCTCTCTCTCTCTCTCTCTCTCTCTCTCACTATGACAAACAGAATGGCTGCTGGGAGTTATGTGATCATGCAGGCATCAAGCCCCTGAGATAACCCTAGTGGCAGGGGAAAAAAAAAGAGTGGGGAGGAAAGTAAGTGAAGGAAGAGCCTTACAATTTTTCAACAGAATGCCATACTTCATTGTTGCTTTTTTCCGTTTCCTGTTTCTTGAGGGTTAATGATTTATAGTGTGGTTGCTCACACTTCTGTTTCTCATGGAATGTTGTTTCTTTTTTTTGTTGTTTTTGTTTTTATTTGATTTTTTTTGGAATATTGTTTTGTACAGACTTTGATCCTGTGAAATCTGCATTGATTTTTTTGATTGAAGCTCTCTTTTCCAAGACTTGCTCATTCCCTCTAGACACTAGTTAAGCACCTGCTAAATGCTAAGCACTCCTCTAGATGTTTGGGATATATTAGTAAGTAAAACAGAAAATGCAGCAGACCAGAAGATGTTGCAGTGGATAAAGCACTGGACTCTCAAGCATGAGATCCTGAGTTCAATCCCTGTGTCAAAGTGATGCTTTTGTTCACCTTCCCTTCCTTCCTCTCTCCTCCCTATCTCTTTGCTCTCTGTCTGATTAATAAATAATAAATCTTTAAAAATTAAAAAAAAAAACAGAAAATGCCTCCAGCCCCCTGGTGTTCACACAGCAGGAGGAGATGGAAAATGAACAGTCTGGCAAAAATAAAGGATACTGAAAGAAATACCTTAGAAAAGAGTCATTCGAGCAAAGGTTGCAGAAGACAGCTGCCCTGGTCACTCAGGGTGACTAGGACAGATGAGTTTGGACAGGTGAGTTGAAAAGATGTGTTAGGACAGGTGAGTTAGGACAGGTGTATCTGAGCCATTAGCTGCGATGAGTTAGAGATTGGGCTGACACCCTGTCTGTGGGACTAGAAAGAGAGCCTCCATTTGTGAAGAGCTCCCAGGGGTGACTGAAAGAGGGAAGAGGAGAGCTGAACTTGCTGGAATGCTGGAAACATCCACTCTCTTTCTGTTTCCAGTGTTGCAAGGTGAAGCAGCAGTTACATGAGACTCAACAGAGAACCTTGAGCAGCCTCAGCAGACTGGTTTCCAGAGCCCAAGTGTGGTTATTGTCCCTAGCTGAGTAGTCGCCTCATGTCTCAGGGGCTGAGGACTGGGGTGAGGGAGAGTTCAGACACATAGTGAGAGGCAGATAGATGGCCCCAGGAGGGCCTTCGGAGTTCTGGCTAACTGGGGCGATTAAATGACCCAGTGGCTTCATTGATCTGCAGAATTGCCAGCCCTGCTCTTCCTTTTAGAATGTGCAGTCACAGTGAATGAGGCATCACACCTGGAGTTTCGTTTTGTTTTTTTCAACCTGTAAATCAACCTTTATGTATTTCACCTCTTAGAGACAGCAGGTGCCCCCAGGTCCCAGAATGTCTGCACTCGCTGGCCCTCTCCAAGCCCTGGAAGATGGGGCCACCTGGTGTGTGTGTGTGTGTGTGTGTGAGAGAGAGAGAGAGAGAGAGAGAGAGAGAGAGAGAGAGAGAGGAGAGAAAGGTTCTTTCCCAGCCCAGAAAGTACTGCTGGGGTTTACCTTATCAGTTCATGGCAGAGTTGGAACTAGAAATTTCATTTTATTGCTTTTGTGTGTGCGTGCACGTACGCGTGTGTTGTAGAGGCCATGAATGCCATGAGTTCTGGCGATTGAACATAATAACAATGTGACGTGTGCTTTTTCTCTGGCACAAGTGGGCCTGTCCAGTATGAGACAGGACAGTGGGTGCGAATCAAGATCCACTGCTGGAACCTGGGCGCACCCACCTGGCTCTCCAGCTGGGCCACTGTCTGCATACTACGTAGTCAGTGATGAGACAATTATTCAAAATTACTGAATTAGTGGCACAGAACCAGTTTTAATATGGTGCTGTGTTGCAACCCAAGAGGTGGCACAGTGGTGAAATTGCTGAGCTTAGAAACATGACGTCCTGAGTTTGCTCCCCAGCATTGCATGTGCCAAAGTGGTGCTCTGGTGTTCTCTTCTCTTCTCTATCATAAATAAATGAATTTAAAATATATGCTGCTTTGTTTAGAAGGAAATTCATTAATAAAGGGCAGAGTTAATACCAATGTTTTGAGGACACTGACATCATTAATCTTAGGAAGTGATTTTGTTGGCAGCCTGTAGCTAGACTCCTACTTGCTAGTTGTTAATGTCTCCTTTCTTAAATAAATAATTAAAAAAAAAAAGAATAGGGAACATTCCAATGGAGGGGATGGCATACAGAACTCTGGTGGTTTAAACTGTACCCTCTTATCCTACAATCTTGTCAATCATTATTAAATCGATTTAAAAAATTAGCTTAAAAGGAAAAAAAGGGCCACCAGGAGCAGTGGATTTGTAGTGCTGGAACTGAGCCCCAGCAACTAGAGGCAATAATAAAAATGATAATAATAATAATAAGAAGACAGGGATGTACTTTCTTTTTCTTTTTTTCTTTTCTTTTTTTTTTTTTTTTTTTTGCCTACAGGGTCATCATTGGGGCTCAGTGCCTGCACTGTGAATCCACTGCTCCTGAGGCCTTTTGTTTTCACCTTTATTTTCTTTTGTATATGACAGAGAGAAATTGAAAGGGGAGGAAAAGATAGAAAGGGAGAAAGATATATACCTGCAGACCTGCTTCATCGCTTGTGAAGCGACCCCACTGCAGGTAGAGAGCTGGAGGCTCAAACAAGGAACCTTAGGCAGGTCCTTGCACTTTTTATTATGTGCTATTGCCCGGCCCCAGGAATGTACTTTCATTGCTGCTTAGGCTCAGTTTACCTCCTTGTTGGGTTGGCAAAATCTGGAGAGACTTCAGAAAGAAACCATACATCCTAGGAATAATGTAATGCAGTGGCCTCACAGGTTGAAAGCTTATCTTATGCTTCTCTTGCCAACCCTGTGCTCCAGCTGCCTCGACTCAGGCCCAGGACCGACCGACAGCCACGGTGTCACCCCTGCGTACCCAGAGCTCCCCGTCCCGCCTGCCTAGCACAAGCCTCAGACCCCACTCCTCGGGGTCTCCGCAGCACATCCAGCAGTCCCCCCTGCAGAGTGGGGCTGCAGCCCAGGGGCCTCGACCAGCCATCCCACTCACCTCTGCAGCCTCAGCCATCACCCCTCCCAACGTCAGCGCCGCCAACCTCAGCGGGGAGTCCGGAGTGGTGCCTGGCAGCATCCTGTCCACACTCAGCCCCACCAACATGGGGTGCAAAGCAGACGAGAAGAAAAATGAAAAGGTAAGTAGCCTCAGAGCCCCCTGAAGTTGACTGCTTCTGAAAGCATCAGCCCTATTTCTAGTGTCCCTCCCCCTATTTTTTTTTTTCCTTTTCCTTTCATTTTTATTTGTCACTGCGCCATCACCCTCCAGGCTGAATTTTTTTTAAAATAGAAAGACAGAGGCAGAGTGAAAAACACCATGACATCAAAGCTTACCTCAGTGTCATGGTGGCTGGGCTATAGCCTACCCAAGTGAGTTATCTTGCTATCTTTTTTTTTTTCCTTCCCTTTCTTTCTTTCTTTTTTTCTTTCTTTCTTTCTTTTTTTTTTTTTTTTTTTTTTTGCCTCCAGGGTTATTGCTGGGGCTTGGTGCCTGCACTATGAATCCACTGCTCCTAGAGGCCATTTTCCCATTTTTGTTGCCTTTGTTATTATTTTTATTGTTGCCATTGCTGTTGTTACTGGATAGAACAGAAAGAAAGGGAGAAAGGAGGGGAAGAGAAATATAGACAGCTGAAGACCTGCTTCACCACTCGTGAAGCCACTCCTCTGCAGGTGGGGAGCCGGGGTGGGGGGCTTGAACTGACATCCTTACACTGGTCCTTGCGCTCTGCGCCATGTGTGCTTAACCCACTGAGCTACTGCCAGCCTCCTTTCTTTCTGTTTTTATAGAGTGGCAGAGACAGAGAGATATAGAGAAGGAAGGAGACATAGAAACAGAAGGAGAGAAACCTGCAACACTGCTATACTACTCAAAAAGCTTCCCCACTGTGGATGGGCACCCAGGCTTGAACCTGGGTCCTTGCACATGGTAACATGTGCTCTGCTGAGTGTACCACCACCCAGTCCTAGAAAACTGTCTTCTGGATGTAAGCAAGCTTCTTCTGGGTCACTTCTCTGGCAACAGGGGCAACCACTTTTTTTTTCATGTTTTTCCAGTTGTTGCCACCACATGTTAGGGTCTAATGATCTGACTCAATAGATGGTGTCTGCATCAGCAGAGAGCTCAGGGCACCTAGAGAGCTTGACCTGATAGAGGTCTTCTAGGAGTGAGGCCCAGCTGTCCCCCATTCCCCAGAGAAACCCCAGGCCCTAGTCTTCAAAGGAGACACAATGACAGTTGGCCGAGTGCTTATGGCCCTTTCAGGGTACAATGTGGATATGCAGGGGCCAGAAAGTAGGGTGACCTGCATCCAGTGGCCCTTGCTAATAAGACCAGGCCCCTGGGACACTGAGGATATGGTTGGAGAAGAGAAGAGAAAGCAGGACCCAAAATGATGTTAATGAAGAGGGAAGCTTGAACTTGGAGACAGAAGACACAACCCCATTCTAGGTGTAGTCTTCTGATACAATCTCAGCTCCTCCATTTTGCCACTGTGAGTCTGGCCAGGTGCTTGTCTCTTCCTGAGCACCTGGTGTCCTCACCTGTGAAATGAGACTGGTAAGACCTACAACCCTGGGCCTTGAGGGAGAGAACATTAGTTAATAGACGCTTAGCACGGTATTTAGAGCAAAAACGTTAAAAGTCATTATTGAGAAGTGGATTGTTCATTATAGACCAGACCTTATTAAGAGTGATGAGACTGACACAGATTAAGATGTATATCACTGAAGCTTCTGCTGGGGCCAGGTGGTAGCGCACCTGGTTGAGTACACATGTTACAATGTGCAGGGACTCAGGTCTGAGGCCCTGCAGGGGAAAGCTTTGTGAGTGGTAAAGCAGTGCTTCAAGTGTCTCTCTGCTTCTCTCCCTCTCTGTCTCCCTCTTTGTTCTCAATTTTTGGCTGTCTATATCAAATAAATAAATAAATAAATAAATAAATATTTTAAAAGAAAACTAAAGCTTCTACTAAAAGTTTAAAATACTTCTGGATTGGGTGTTGAGTCACGTTACCATACTGGAGGGCCTCTGTCTCCATTGCAGGGAAAAGTTTCACAGGAGGTGAAACAGTGGTGTAGTGTCTCTCCATGTCTGTCTGTTTCTTGTTCTCTTTCTCTATTTCTCTTCCTCCTTCCTTCCTTTCCTCCTCTCTATCTCCCTTCCTCCCTCTGTGTGTCTCACCTCTATCAAAAAAAAAAAAAAAAAAACAGAGGAAAGGTTATATGCTTATAGTGGAAGAACCATGTAAATACTAAACCCTGGCAATTAATTGGCAAAAGAGAGAAAGAAAAAAAATATTTTAAAAAGATTAAAAGCATTGAACTTTACTATTTGGGGAGGGGACACCTTACCTCTCCAAGTTGGAATTTGGTGTAATCTATGTGTGAAGTGGTATTTTTCAGTCTTCTACACTAAAGCAATTTCCATTTTCTGATTTGTGTGTTTTTGTCTATCAGGATAAAAGCCTACCATGTAACCTGAGCAATGCATGGAGCCAAGATGAAAAAATAAACTATTTAAACCAAAAGTTGGGTCTGAACTGTAAAGCAATAGAACTATGAATCCACTACTCCCGGAGGCTATTTTTTTCCTTTTGTTGCCCTTGTTTATCACTGTTGTTATTATTGTTGTTATTATTGCTGTCATTGTTGTTGAATAAAACAGAGAGAAATCGAGAGAGAAGGGGAAGACATAGAGGGGGAGAAAATGATAGACACCTGCAGACCTGCTTCACCCTGTGAAGTGACCCCCCTGCAGGTGGGGAGCTGGGGACTCGAACTAGGATCCTGATGCTGATCCTTGCACTTCAAGCCATGTGTCCTTAACCCACTGTGCTACCGCCAACCCCCGGAACTATTTTTTTTTTTATCGTCACAGAGACTCCACCTCACCTGGCTAACTTTTTCAGATAGGAAGAGAGACACAGAGATAAGAGAGACAGAGTGCCCCTCTCCCCCAGGACCATCGCCTGGACCACTGGGGAACTTTACACGCCACTGACACATGACCCAAGCTCCAGGACATTTGGGAGATGAACATCATAGTGTGGTTGTGAATATGGAGTAGAGGACAGTCAAGTGGCCATAAGCCAATGGGCACCGTTAATTCCCACATCAGGACTGTGGGCTGGTGTGCAGAATCCTCCCTTTCTTGCTGCTTTCTTTTTCAGTTGACAATTTGTCGGCAGGATTATTACTGGGACTTGGTGCCTACATGACTCCACCAATCCTGGATGACATTTTTTATACAGGAGGAAAGACAGAAAGAAGTCAAGAGGAAGAGAGATACAGAGAAGAGAGACTCCTGAAGAGCTGCTACTCTGACTGTGAAGCTTTCTCCCCGAGATGGGAGCAGGAGCTTAAACTTGTGTCTTTGTGCATTGGTGGTTCTTCTTTAAATTTTTAAAAAGGTTTATTTATTTATCATTTTATTTATTTATTTATCTAACAAAGGAAACATTAACAAAACCGTAGGATAAGAGGGGTACAACTCCACACAAATTCCCACCACCTGATCTCCACATCCTATCCCATCCCCTGATAGCTTTCCCATTCTCTATCCCTCTGGGAGTATGGACCCAGGATCGTTGTGGGTTTATCATTTTATGAGGAGAGAGAGGGAGAGAGAGAGAGAGAGAGAGAGAGAGATGAGAGAGAGAGAGAGAGAGAACCAGAGCATCTCTATGGCATGTGATTGATGCCAGAGATCAAACTCAGGACCTAATGCTTGAAAGTCCAACACTTTAAACACTTTAGCCACTGTGCCACCTTTGAGTTTCTTCACAGACCTCATCTCTTGATTGCTGATCATGCTTTCAGTGACTCAAAAGATATTCTAACCTCTGGTTGCACAAGAGGCTTCCAGTTCCGTGTGCCTTCTTCATGAGAGAATAGATGGTGTACTCGGGTTAGCCTGGTCCTTTGCACAAGGTATGGACAGCGGCTGAGGGCAAGGAACGGATGTGGAACACATCCCCTCAGAACTGAGAATGGTGAGGAGCTCTGCCAGAACTGAGAATCCCACAGCTACTCTTTGCAAAGAGATTGCTCTATACAGACACCTGGTAGGGAGCCAGCCACCTGTCGTTCATCTGTTAGCTTCCTAACAGCACAGAGGCCATATCCTACCTACCTCAGAAGAGTGTAGAAAGTGGGGTGCTTGCTTGTATCACATGGGTGAAAAGTGTTGGAAATGATCTTTACTGTATGCAGGTACCAGATGGAGCAGTGTGCATTAATAGGTGCCTGCCATTTCTGGAAGGGTAGAGTGGGATTCTCCCCTTGTCTTATGTAATTCTCAGGACAAACCAGTGGGAGTATAGTTAAAATTCTTAATTAAGAAGTTGTGAATTTGAATCCATTTGTGTCCTTTTCTAGCTGCTACTTGTGTGGTATATTAGCCACTCTGCTTTGCCTATGGGGTTGTTTATTGTTGTTTGTTTACAGGGTTCTGTTAAATTTTAGGGGTACAACTCACACCTGATACTATGTGCCAAACCCACCACCTTTTCTGCATTCCACCTCCCTCCCCCTGCTACTTTGCCTTGTGGGAACCACATGCTATCACCAGGATCTAGGAGTTTGATTTGGATCTGATTTATTAGTGGGTTTGCTTAGTTTCTTTACATTCCAAATATAAATGAAATCACAATGTCTTGTCCTTTTGGAATGCTTTGCTTAGTGCTCTCACCTCAAATTCCATTCGTTAGTCAAAAGTGGCAGGATTCATCTTTTCTAAATTGCTACATAGCTCTTTTAAGAGCTAACTTGTTGGGGGTCAGGCGGTGGTGCAGTGGGTTAAGCGCACGTGGCGCAAAGTGCAAGGACTGGCGTAAGGGTCCCGGTTCGAGCCCCCGGCTCCCCACCTGCAGGGGAGTCACTTCACAGTCGGTGAAGCAGGTCTTCAGGTGTCTATCTTTCTCTCCCCCTCTCTGTCTTCCCCTCCTCTCTCCATTTCTCTCTGTCCTATCCCACAACGAACAACATCAACAATGGTAATAATAATAACCACAATGAGGCTACAACAACAAGGGCAACAAAAGGGGGAAAATGGCCTCCAGGAGCGGTGGATTCATGGTGCAGGCACCGAGCCCAGCAATAACCCTGGAGGAAAAAAAAAAAAAAAAGAGCTAACTTGTTAATATATTTACAAGAGGTAGGACAGTGCCTGATTCACTGTGAGCTCTCAGGAAATCATTTACAATTATAGGCATTACACAGTCTCATATATGTGGAAACTCAAACTACGAGCAATAAATAACTTGTCTGCCATCAGTTTTGCTAAATAATAAATTACACTGGAAGGTAGCTCCATCTGCCTGTGTCTATTGTCATGTGGCCATATATCTTGGAGAGACATTTTCTCCACCTCCCAGCTCAAAAGTGCTTTCTAGATGTGTGAACTTGATCAATCACCTAAAATACTTGTCAGAGTACCCAGCACAGTGCTACAGGCAAAAAGGTACTGGACATAGGCTTCACTGCTAATGGCTGGTTCTTTGGGAAAGTAAGAGAAGCATCAGTATGTGACTGCCTGGCATTCTTCCTTGTCATAAGCAGAGGAAAGGTGGCTCAGACAGGCACCTGTCACCAGCACCTTCCTCCTTCTTTGTCTGCATGAACCATCCTCTCCCACTCCTTCCTTCTACATAGGAAGGTGTCTTGGTGTTTAGAATAGCAAGTACACCATTTTTGGGCCCTTTTATTAGGTTTTTAAGCTCTTTCTTTCTCTCTTAGATTTTCTTTATTCCTCACCATTCCTAAAGCATTGCATATTTAGATTGGTTTTTCTTATTTTATTTATTTTAATTTTCTGCTTTTTGCCACCAGATTTATCACTGGAGCTCAGTACCTGCAGGACTCAACCACTGGTTCCTGATGACTGTATTTTCCCTGTCCTTCCTTTCTTTCTCTCTCTCTCTCTCTCTGTCTCTATCTTTCTTTGTAGAGATTAGAGAGAGAGAGAGAGAAAAAGAGAGGAGGAAACACAACCCTACCCCACAGCTTGTGAAGCTTCTCCCTGCAGGTGGGGCCTGGGGCCTTGAACCCAGGTCCTCCTTTTGTGGTATGCACTCTAACTGGGTACACCAATACCTGGCCCAGATGCTGATTTTTTAAAGATAATATTTATTGTCATGACAGGGAGAGAGACCAGAGTACTATGACCAGCTATACTATGTAGTGGTGCCAGGAATTGAACCTGTGACATATGGAGCCTCAGGGAGGAAAGCCTGGTGTGATTCCTTTACATGTTTCCTTGCTCCTGTGTATTTATATTGTTAACAGCCCTTCTCTGCTCTCATAATTCTGGGTTTTCAAACATAACCACAAGATGTGCTTTTTCCCATCAACATGTTAACAGGGCAGAACTTTTAATTACCCCTCCACAACTCCAAGAGGTAATTTTTGAAACCTATCATTCTTTTTTTATGTGTAAATCACATATTTATTGAATACTCAGATTTAATGGAAAAATATTCTTTTTTCCCCCTTTTGTTGCCCTTGTTTAACGTTGTTATTGATATCATTGTTGTTGGATAGGACAGAGAGAAATGGAGAGAGGAGGGGAGGAAAGAGAGGGGGGAGAAAGACAGACACCTGCAGACCTGCTTCACCGCTTGTGAAGGTGGGGAGCCAGGGGCTAGAACCGGGATCCTTAACACCGGTCCTTGCGCTTTGCGCCACATGGCACTTAACCTGCTGCACCACTGCCCGACTCCCCGGAAAAAATATTCTTTTTTGAAGTTTCCTTCTCTTTTTTTTCATCTTTATAAGTGATTTAATTGATTTAAAAAGTTATAACAGGGATACAACTCCATACCTTTCTACCACCAGAATTCTGTGTCCCCATTCCCTCCATTGGAAACTGCAGTAGTTCTCCTAAGGTCACAGATATGGGGTGACTGTTATTTATATAACTGTCTATCTATATTTTTATATATTTGCTCATTTTTTTCCTTTGGTCCTGCCTTCTCTTCCTTTCTAAGTCACACCTACTACTTCTGAGTATCCTTTTCTCCTCCCTTTTTCTCTTTTTGGATCCAGATGGTCATCTTCCCCTAACACTTAACCCTCTGGAAACCTGTCATTATAATTGAAAACCTTCAAGGAGACAGGAGATGGCCCCCAGAAGAATGCATACATTACCCTGCACAGGGACTTGAGTTGAACTTCCAGCATCATATGGGAGCAGCATGCAAAGGGAAGCTTCACAAGCAGCATTAGGATGGTTCCTTCCTTCAACCTGGGCTCAAAACTGGGTTGTCCACCTGACAGAGTGCTCTCCCACTGGCCACAACACACCCTTATTCTCAGCAGTATCTTGGGTTTGTTTCTGTCTTTCCCTACATGGCCTGGCAGATGCTCCCAGGGTTGCTGAATGTCACTTATGATCTGAGCATGTTCCATGGCCTCTGTCAGTTGGTCCTCACTTCACACAAATGGGATTCCCTGCACCTGGCAGAGTGAAGCCATGCCTGTGTGTGTGGTGATCTGTTCTCAAAGCTGATGAGTCCTTCTGACATTAAAAAGAGCCTTTTCTCTTCCCCCAGCCCCCATATGCACAGGAGTCCATCCACATGCACAGTGTTCCTAGGTAGCCAGGGCCAAGCCTCCCCATTCAGCCTGTCTCCACTCACCTACCACACTTGTCCCACCCAGCATTCATTATGCAACCAGCAGTCCCTTTCAGCATTGCCCTAAGCAGAAAGAATTAAGACAGCAGATTTGTTTGAGAAAGAAATGGTGTCAGGACCACCTTCTTTAGCATGAGTTAATGATAAGCATTAATAGGTTAATAGGTTCACTTTTTTTTTTTTTTTAGTAATTTTCTACTGTTGGTTTAATCATGATTTATAATGTTGTGATTGATAGGGTTGTGCACCAGGTAGAGGGCACACATTACCACGTGTAAGTACCCAGGTTCAAGTTCCCAGTTCCCACTTGCAGGGGGGAAGGTTCACAAGTGGTGAAACAATGCTACAGATGCGCCCCCCCAATAAAAAAATAGATTAAATTTTTTGAAAATCACTCAGAAACAGAAGTTGAGAAAGAAGAACAGAAAAGGAAACACAAAGCAGGATTTGACTGAGTTTGAAGTAGTGCACCAAAGTTAAAAAAAAAACAAACAAAAAAAAACTCTGGGTAGAAGGTGAGGGTAGATTTTCAGCTCCACTATAGGGGGATAGAGGTAGGGCACAGGTCTTTGGTGGTGGGAATGGTGTTAATCTATACTCCAATTAACTAAGAAATCATAAATATTAAACATTATAATTCCATACTACATCTGCCATCAAAGTTCTGTGTCCTACCCCTCAATGATAGGGCCATAGTTGTCTAAAATCTTGGAGACAGTTTGGCTACTGTTTTGTTTTTGCAAATTTATGTCTTTCAACTCTCTGGATTCCACATATGAGCAAAACCATCCAGTAGTTGTCTTTCACTTCCTTCCTTACTTCACTAAACATAATCACCTCCAGTTCTATCCATTTTGTTTCAAAAGACACAACCTCATCTTCTTTAAAGGCAAAGTAGTAGTCCATTGAGTATATATTTCATAACTTCTTTATCCAATCATCAGTCAGTGGCACTTAGACTGCTTCTACTCCTTGGCTATTGTGAACAGCATGGCTCTGAGCATATGCATTATGTCTGTGTATTATGGTTATATGCACAAATGCATATCAACATTTACATAAGACCATTCAAATTAATGTTTTCATGTCCTTATATATAATGCCCAAGAGTGGTATTGCTGGATTACAAGGTAATTCCATTTTCATTAGGATCTCTTTTAATGAAACTGTTGTTTCTGGGGGGGGGGGGCGGGAATTAGTGTTACATTGTATAAATCAAGTACTATTCCCTTTAGCTTCTTAGGCTTTCACAGCTAATTCTCCATCTATTCCAACTGACTTTTAACTGGCCACAGTTCTTAATTGGAGCTCTAAATTTCTTTTGCCTTTTACCAGTTTCTATATTAATGTTTTCCAAAAGGGATTAAGGCCCCCAGGGAAGCTGCTCTCATAATCATAACACAAAAATCTATTATCATTAGTGAACTTTTTTTTTCAATTTCCTTTTACCTTCAAATGGGTCTTTGCCTAATATTAGATTTCCAGATGATGGTGATATTTTTAGAGTGGACACAACCTTACCCAGGGAGTGTTATGCATATAGGTATGAGCACTTTGTGTACACATCACATTTGAGCTGTTCTTACTGTGGCTCTTGGGTGTTGTGTTGTGTTGTGTTGTGTTGTGTTGTGTTGTGTTGTGTTATCACTGGGGCTCCAAGCCTCCATGATACCACCATGCACAGTGGTCAGTTTTTTTTCCTTTTGTTGTTGTTGTTGCTGTTGCTGTTGTTGTTGTTATTATTATAGCAGAACACTGCTCAACTCTGAGGTGGTGCTAAGGATTGAAGCCAGGGCTTTGGTGCCTCAGGAATGAAAATCTGTTCATATAACCACTGTGCCTTTTCATATAACCATCATGTAACCTCTCCTCTCCTTGTCCCTTCCTTTCCTCTTCTTCCTTCCCCTCCCTTTCCCTTCCCTTCTCTTTTTTACTCTGCCTTTTCTTTTTAATAGAGAGTGAGAGAGAGTGAGAGGGAGAGAGAAACAATTCTTCTTCTAGCGTTTGCCCTTCTTCTGTAGCCAGTCAACAGCGTCAGGTTGAGCCTGATGTAAAGTTTCGAGACCTCCTTTGAATCTGGAGAGGTGGCAGTCGTTGACTATGTGGGTCATAGTCTCTCTGTAGCCGCAGGGGCAGTTCGGGTCATCTCTGGATCCCCAGCGATGGAACATAGCGGCGCACCGGCCATGGCCTGTTCGATAGCGATTGAGGAGGGCCCAATCATAACGTGCTAGGTCAAAGTCGGGTTGACACTTGCAGGGGTCTGTGATGAGGTGTTTGTTCTTTACCTCAGCTGAATGCCAACTCTGTTTCCAAGAGTCTGGAACAGAGAAGTTCAGTGTAGGCGTAGGGGACCAGATTGGATGACGAGACGTCAAGCGTTGGACAGGGTGGGCGAAGATATCCGCGTATATTGGCAGGTCCGGTCGAGCGTAGACGTGGGAAATGAACTTAGATGATGCCCCATCCCGACGAATATCTGGTGGGGCGATGTTGCTAAGAACTGGCAGCCATGGAACCGGGGTGGAACAGATGGTTCCAGAAATGATCCTCATAGAGGAATATAATTTGGAATCGACCAAGTGGACATGGGGGCTACGGAACCATACTGGGGCACAGTATTTGCAGTGGAATAGCATAATGCCAGAGATGATGATCGTAGTGTGGAAGCGCTCGCGCCCCATGAGGAGCTGGCCAGTCTTGCAATGATGTTATTCCTCATGCCCACCTTTGCTGCAGTTTTTATGAGATGTTCGTGAAATGACAGGGTGCGATCGAGAGTAACGCCAAGATAGACTGGCTGGGCTTCATGCTGGATTCTCGTATCGTCAAGCTGCACATTAAGCTCACGTGAGGCCGAGGCATGGTGTAGATGGAAAACAGATGATACTGTTTTTGCAGTGCTAGGGATTAGTCGCCATTTTTTTTACAGTAATCAGATATCAGAGACGTGTCTTTTGTGAGTGTTTCCTCGAGGATGTCAAACTTGGATGTCTGAGTTGCACAGCAGATGTCATCGGCGTAGATGAACTTCCTTGAAGAAATTTCTTTTTAATAGAAAGTGAGAGACAGTGAGAGGGAGAGAGAAACAATGAAAAGTAGAGACACCTGCAGCACTGTCCCACTGCTCATAAAGTTTCTGTCCCATAGGTGGATTTGAGAAGACTGAGCCTAGGTCCTTGAACATGGCAGTGTGTACACTCTTATCAGATGAGCCACATGGCCCTGATGCCTTCTGCTATTTCACTGCTACCTAGCAGCTTATGAAATTATTCATCAGCTTGCACAGAAGACATGGGAATCTCCCCAATCACACCTTAGGTTCTGTATTAGAATTCCTCTTTTTTTTTTGTTCTTACTTCAAGTCTCAATCAAACGTCCTGGTTAGAAAGCCTTGTGGGTCTGTGTCCTCTCAACAAGGCAAGACAAGGGTTAATAATGAGGTCATGAAGTATATTGTAGTCATTTTACAGAAATGGGTGGGAAACTCACTAGGTCTTAGGTAAGTTACAAAATGTTTTAAAATATCTAAACATATCAGTTGAATCTTTGTGAGATACATTAATAGTTAAAAAAAGTTTTCATCTTGGGTCCCCAGTGACAGCTCAGGACTGAGGCCCCAGAAGCTCCAAGTTCAGTTGCTGGCACCACTATATGCCAGAGCTGAGCAGTGCTCATGTCTCTATTTCTCATAAAAATAAACAGCTTTATCCCCTTGCCCCCTCTCTCTCTTTCAAATGTTGTCATCTTTCTTTAATCTGTACCTGTGTCGTCCTAATTACTGGGGCTTGGGGCCCTCCCCTGTGTCCTTGACCTGTTCTGATACCCAGCATATGTGGGACCAGCATGACAAAGGAAGGGCAGTAGGTGAGCTCAGGGTGTGTGGACCATGTAGGAGGTAGAAGCAGGCTTCAGGGATTATCCTCCCATGTGGCAATAGAACAGTCACTCATTTAGAGGAAGGCAGAGGACAAGTGCACATTCTCTTGGGGCCAGACTCTGAAGGTTGAAGGAGACATTATTCTCCCACAGTTGAGACGATGTGGGGTCTCTAAGGCTGACCTGTCTGCAGTTAGGCTGTGCAGTGGATCAGTGGAGTGGGCAGTGAGTCACTCAGCAGAAAGGAGACAAGCCACAGGCAGAAACTATAGGATGCTGGCACCAAGGTTGTGTAGGCAGATGCATAACCTGATAGCTCAGCTGGATAGTGCTCTGCTCTATCGTGAGCAAGACCCAAGTTTGAACCAGACCTCCACTGCACTGAAGGAAGCGTTCACATTTCAGTGTCTTTCTATCTGTTTCTGTATTTCTGTCTGAAAAAGTCAGCCTGGAGTGGTGAAGCCCTGGTGACAAAACAAAAAAAAAAAGTGAGGGAACACATAGCCCAAACACCACTCCCTTGCCTAGCTTCAGGAAAAGTTCCTAATCTGGGCCTGGCCCCAGGAGAAACCCCACCAAATCTGCTTTCTTTAGCCTAGCTGTTTAGTTGACCTTAAGTTCTGTCTAGGGCTTATCCTCCATGACTGTAGAACTTTCCATGGCGCCATCAGAGTGACAGAATTCTTTTTTTTTTTTTTTTTTTTTTGCCTCCACGGTTATTGCTGAAGCTCAGTGACTGCACCACAAATCCACTGCTCCTGGAGGCCATTTTTTTTCCATTTTGTTGCCCTTGTTGTAGTTGTTATTGTTACTACAGCTGTTGTTGTCATTGGATAGGACAGAGAGAAATTGAGAGAGGAGGGGAAGGCAGAGTGGGGGAGAGAAAGATAGACACCTGCAGACCTGCTTCACCACCTGCAAAGCGACCCCCCTGCAGGTGGGGAGCTGGGGGCTCAAACTGGGATCCTTACACTTCTCCCTGTGGTCCTGCTTTGCACCACGTCCGCTTAACCTGCTGTGCTATTGCCTGGCCATGGGGTGACAGAATTCTTACCTGTGTCACAGAAAGGACAACCTGGGGGTTGGGTGGGAACAATATGCTTTGGATCCTCCACACCAGCATTCCAGGAGTTCTGGGGCACTATGGACAATAACTTCAGGAGAGGGTTTCCTAGCACTGACATCAGCACTTACCAATATCATATCTAGGAAATGACTAGTCATATTTTAGAGCCATAAGGAACCAATCTTGTGTGAGGAGCTCTGGCTAGAAGCTGTCACACCCCACAAGAGTCCTCTCTGCAGCTAGGCAGCATTCATTACTGCCTGCTCTCATTAGGACAGTTCCCAGTGTGTGTGTGGCGGGGGGAGCCTCAGGGCGTGAAAAGTTGTCATCAGGCAAGTAACCTCTTCCTCCTCCTCCTCTTTTTCTTCTTTCATCTCTTCCTCCTCCTCCTCCTTCTTCTTTTTTCCTCCAGGTATATCACTAGGGCTTGGTACCAGCACTACAAATCAACTGCTCCTTCTGGCCATTTTTTCTATTTTATTGGACAGGACAGAGAAATTGAGAGGGCATAGGGATATAGATGAGAGAGAAAGATAGACACCTACAGACCTGCTTCACTGCTTGTGAAGTGACCCCCCTGTAGGTGGGGTGCCAGGGATTTGAACTAGGATCCTTGCACAGCTCCTTGCATTTCCTACTTTGTGCACTTAACCTGGTGCACCACCGCCTGGCCCCCTTTTTTCATCGTCTCCTCCTCCTCCTCCTATAGATTTCTTTTTCATTGCCACCCGGGTTATCCTAGCACTCAGTGCCAGCACTAAAAATCCACTGCTCCCAGCAGCCTTTTTTTTTTCTTTTGATAGAACAAAGAGAAATTGAGAGGGAATGGGGGAGACAGAGAGTAGGAGAGAAAGATAGATTCCTCCAGACCTTCTTCCACTGGTGAAGCGTCCTCATGCAGGTGGGTAGTGGGGGCTTGAACCCATGTTCTTGCACTTGGTGACCTGTGTACTGATTCAGATGTGTGACTATCTGGCCACAAGCACTCTGCTTCCTGGCTCTCAGATGACTCTCCTAGAGAATACACTCAATGCACACACACTTCCAGTTTCCTGTGAGTAATATTTATGTGAAATGTGCATGTGGTGCTGCCCAGGGCCCAGCATGGACGTTAGCTCTAGAAACCTAGAGGCCCAAGGAGCTGATCCCAGGAAGCCAACAGAGAATAAGTGCCCAGCCAGACTTCACGTGATGAAGGAAGCCAGATCTGGTTGACTGCTGATTCCCCTGGCACAGCAACTGAAGTCCTGACTGGGACATGGCCCTGTCTGTGACTATTAGGACCCACAGCCAGTGTTCTTCCCTGGGCAGCACCTTTCAGCCTGCCCCTGGGGCCTTCTGTGTCTGTCTGGGGCACTTCTGACAGACTTGGGGGAATGGGGAATAAGAGCTAGAAAATCTGTTGGTTTTATTTCCCTCCTCCAACCAGCTGTATGAGCTTATGCTTTAGGTGTCCAAATAGCACGACACTCTACTCCCTCGGGCACTGAGGGTGTCTGGAAGCTCTGGCCTCTGATTTCTATTCTGTGTATCTTCTCTTTCTAGAAAGAAAAGAAGAGTGGGCTGCTGAAGCTTCTGGCTGGGGCATCCACTAAGAAGAAGTCTCGCTCTCCACCATCCTTCTCTCCCACACATGAGCCCCATCTGGACAGCATGCTTCAGGGTGCCGTGGGGCCCGAGGTGTCCTCACTGTCTGTCCATGGCAGGGCTGGGTCCTGCCCCATTGAGAGTGAGATGCAGGGGGCACTGGGGCTGGAGCCTCTGCACAGAAAAACTGGATCCCTGGATCTTAACTTCTCTTCATCTCCGTCCAGGCAATCCTCTCTGTCCATGTTTGCCATCCACCCTGAGCTCAAGCCACTGCCCAGAGAAAGGTAAGGGAGAGTGTGGGCCTCTGTGATCTGTGTGGGGATAGTCTCTGAGGTCTAGGAACAGGGACAAAAGGGATGTTCTGCAGGTACCACTCAGCATCCACATCCACTTGGCTCCTAGGGTTGGATGGTCAGCATTGGGGAAGTGAGGAGAGAGAGAGGCACACTCCTCATTCTCAACTCACCTGGCTCCCAAAGTGTGGGATTCACACTGCATTCTCAGGAAGTGCATCTGAGCTGGTGGCTCTGTGGTGGTGAGGTGTGAGGCCCCTCCCTGTGGATCCCAGAATGGCTCTGCAGAAATCCAGGGGCCTGTGTGCCAGCTCAATACACCACTTGCCTACCACATATGCCACACATATCCCCATCCCCAACATACCACATGCAGCACACACCTCACACACATACACATGCCCAACACACCACATGTATGCACACTACACATTCCAGCATTTGTGCACACCATACAGCACACACCAGACATGCACACACAGCAACACATCACACACACCAACACACACACACACACACACACACACACACACACACACACACACTTCCGGTTTCCTGAGAGGTAAACTTTGTGCCAACTCCAGTGCTGCAGCCACAATCTCTCTGATGTGGGGATCTGTTGTAATTAAAATAAAAGAGACTTTGGCTGTTGGGACAAGTAATGGACTTGGCTGTGGGGCAGCTGAGAGTGAGTTTAAACATTCAAGCCTTCATTCGTCGGTACAGTATTACAGGTTGTATATGTTAAGTACTACAAAATAAGAAATTATAGGCAGGGGTAAATAAGCTAGTCTCATAAGCCCATGCATTAGTAAACCAAAACTTCAGCCCCACGAGATAAACAGTTGTCATCAGAGATATCGGTTACTCATGTCTATAGATGAGAATCTAGAGTTTACCAGCTAGCTGAGTCACACATGTTCAGTTCCCAGGAGAGGCAGCCATGCAGGCACCTCGAGCAACCTCAGCTGAGATGCATCTTAGTAGGAGAAGAAACGGGACAAAAGAGGCCTGACTTCCGGCTGGCTGTGCTTTTTAAGTCCATTCGGTTCACCCACAATCTGTTGTGCATTTACATAGATCATAGTATGCTCTGTCTCCAGGCTGATGTCAACCGAGTGCTGTGTCCAATTTCCTATGGTCAGCCGGTATACTGCATTACAATAGGGATCACATTCCCAAAAGGGGTTTTCCCAGCACTAGTCTCAGTATCTCCACTCACCTGTGGGGCAGACTGGGAGGACAAGCAGCCCAGGGTCATGCCACCAAGAGAAGCAGCAGAGAAGGATGCAGCTGGTATCCTGCCCTTCCCCAGCACATGTCTGCATTTTTTTCCCCACCAGACTTATCCCTGGGGCTAGGTGTCTATACTACTCCACTGTTAAAAACAGACTTTTTATTCACTTAGTGTTTTTTTTTGGGGGGGGGGGAGTGCAGAGAGCAGGCAGGAACCAGGCCTTTGAACCCAGTTATTCACACCAGCCAGTATTTTTAATTTAGGTTAGAAAGTTGGGGCAACACTAGGGAAAGATAGAAAGCAGTTGGAGTATGGATCCACCTGCCAATGCCCATGTCCAGTGGAGAAACAATTACAAAAGCCAGAACGACCTCCCTTCTGCACCCCAAAAACAACCTTGATCCATACTCCCATTGGGGGAGAAGTGATAGGAGGAAAAGGATAAGAGGGCTCTGAACTCCAGCTCCATCAGGTCCCATAGAGAGAGGACAAAAAGGAGAGAGACATTTGGATGTAGTAATAGGGTTATGTGTGGCTTGGAGGGGAAGAGAGGACTGAACCTGGAAGAAAAATGGAACAATTATGTATAAATGTAGACAGATAGTTGTAGAGATGATGGTTGACCCATGTCTACAACCTTAGGAGAACTGCAGTGGTGGGGAGACTGAAGATTCAGAACCCTGGTGGTGGTAATGATGTGGAATTATACCCCTGTTGATGTGCAGTTTTGTAAATCAATATTAAATCACTAATAATTTTTTTTAAGTTGGGGCAACAGAACCTTGCCTCTCCACAGCTCTACCCTTACTGGGCAACATCCATGTCCAGAGGAGAAGCAATTACAAAAGCCAGAACTCCTTCCTTCTGCACCCCAAAAATAATTTTGAGAGGGAAGATAGGGAAGATGACCAGAGGGCTCTGGACCCCAATTCCATAAGAAGCTGAAATGTTTGTCACCAGGAATCTTTCTTTTTATGCCATCACGGAAAGGGAAGAGAATCTGGAAAACACCCGAGGAAGCCAGGCACTGTTTTGATTATCTGAGAGGGAAGAGGAAAAAGGAAGGAACTCAGGAGTAGTAATAGGTGTGGGTATGACTTAGAAATAAGGCAGGACTGTAGTGAAAATGGGATATAGATAGATAGATAGATAGATAGATAGATAGATAGATAGATAGATAGATGAGAGAGAGAGAGAGAAAGATAGATATAAACATAAAGTCAGCCCATATCTGAGACTTTGGGAGAACTACTGCAGTTTCCACTAGATGAGGATAGGGACACAGAACTCTGGTAGTGGGAACAGTACTGGATAACACCCCTATTATCTTACAATTTTGTAAATTATTATTAAATAATAAAAAAGGTTTTGTATTAAAAAAAAAGTTGGGGACAACTAAAGTATAATTAGAAACTATGTCAAGTGGGAGAAGCAAATAGCCCCAGATGATGATAGTCACTGTGCAGAAAAGGAAAAAAGGGAACAAGGGGCCCTGGGGAACCCCACTCACTGTGCCTTCTGTCTCCCCAGGTACCGAGTGGTGGTCTCCTACCCACCCCAGAGTGAGGCGGAGATTGAGCTGAAGGAAGGTGACATTGTCTTTGTTCACAAGAAGCGAGAGGACGGCTGGTTCAAGGGCACCCTGCAGCGCACAGGCCGCACTGGTCTTTTCCCCGGCAGCTTTGTGGAGAGCTTCTGAGGCCATGCTTCCCCCCCTCATGGGGACCACAGCCTCCCCCAGAAAGACTCAAGGCTCAGGGAAAAGGGCCATGCCTCTAGAGGGTGCCAGGCTTGCAGGAGCAGCCCCTGGGCCCATGGCCCTTGGCTGCACCCTAACCCCAAGGCGCACTGCAGAGTCAGTCATTCTTCCAGGAAATGCCTCCTCGCTCAGACTGTCAGGAGTGGCTTTTGGAAAAAGAAGAGACTGGCACAGGGCACTTTCTGTGACTTACCATAGGGCCTTGAACTCCATTCTTGCAGGCTGGCTGTGGGGCAGGGCGGGGCAGGGAGCAGAGCACTTGAAGACTATCCTGGGCTCGTGGGGTCTGCATTGCTCCATCTCCTCTCTATATACCTCAGTCACCTGCCACCTGGTCTCAGCAATGGTGGCCCTCGCCCGGGGCCCTTCCTGGAGTTCTGGGGAAGCCACTGTGCGGCTGCTTGGGGACACCACACACCTCCTGCCAGTGTGATAAGCGACACTCTTCATTTCTGGCCCAGTATCCCTTTTGCTTTGCCTCTTTCTTCAAGCATCTCTTTGATGTCTAGCTGTCAGACTTTATATATTTCTAAGATGTCACACATTGCCTATTTTTTCATACACCTGGTGCTGCCCTTTTGTGCAACTCATCATGGCATGGCTGTAAGCCAAACCAGGCAAGGAGACGGCTGACAGCAGAATCACTCCCTGCACTGAGGAGGGAGGACTGGAGCTCAGCATGGCCTGAGTGCTGTGCTCCGGGAGGAGAGGGTTCAGGTGGGCAGTTCCCCTTAGCCTTTCCCAACCCAATTCCTGGGATTCGACCTAGTGATAACTACTGCTCAGGAACAGGCACATCTTAAGGGAAGGACACCACAGCTGCTGGAAGCCTAGCAGTAAAAAAAGAGTAAGGGTGTGGACCCCAGCCCATGGGCTTTCCTCTTTACCCCTTGAGAGAGAACTGGCCACAGCTGGCATTAGCAAAGCTGACTTCTTTCTATTGAGATGTTAGCCACCATTCGGTCTGCAGGGGACTGAACCTGGGACTTCGGGCACTTCCAGCATGGAAGTCTTTTGCATAAAGAAAGCATTATGCTCTCTGGCTAGCTGACAGGGACAGCTCTGGTAGAGACAAGAGGTACTCTAAGAATGGGTGGGAGGGTTGCAGATGAGCAGGATTCTGGGGCCTTCCTGAGGGAGGGGTCACTGAAACCTCTTCCTGGACCCCAAGGCTGGCTCCCTGCAGACCCCACTGCACAGCCTTGTTCATGGCAGTCCCAGCCTCAACAGGTCAGAGTCACAGTTCATAAAGACTTTCTGTGTTTCTACCACAGGCTGGGGCAGGGGGAGGGCGGCAACAGGTGGCTCACCTGGTAGAGTGCACACATGACCATTTGCAAGGATCTGGGTTTGAACCCTGGGCAACCACATGGGAGCGAATACATGGGAGGAAACCTTGTGAACAGAAGAATGGTGCTGCAGTATCTCTCCTCCTCCTTCTCTCTTGGTCTCTCACTCTCTAGAGAGAAGTAAGATGATTTAGAGTAGAGCAGTGGAGTCACAAAGGCACTGATCCCCAGCAGTCACCATGGTAGGGAGGAAAAAAACCATTGGTTTAATTCAGTTCAAAGAAAGCCTTTATTGACATAGGCTTGCCCTGGTTTTCAAGAGCACCGGGAAAGTCAGAAACCCACCCCCTCTGCTGGCTTTGTCTTTGGTTGCTTCCTTCCTTCCTTCAGAGGTCCTATTTGAGAAGGTGACAATCTATGACTGCCAGGCCAAGCAGCTCCCAAGGGTGCTCATCTCTCTTTCTGACTGATAATCATGCTAGACCACTCAAAAGACATTTTGTGAATTGACTCAGAAATAAATGTACTGACCATTGGCAGAGAGAGATGGTGCTGGAAGCTGTGGGAATGAGTAGGGGCAGGAGACCCCAACTAATAGGTTTCCATGTACAGTAAGTGTATGGGTGCTGAAAATCATCTGTGACGAAATCACAATCTGTGATCAGAACATGGCAAGGATTAATGTGCTCACCTCCAAGACCAGAACTAACTCAGATAGGAAAGCCTTCTTCTTTAATATAATGAGGGTGGTTACCAAGCAAGTGCATTGTCTAGTGTGGCCCAGCCTTGGGTTCCTCGTAGGCAGGAATTACTGAGCAGTGTCCATGAAGCTGGGTGAGGCTATTTGGTGTTTTTTTTTTAACTGCCACTAGGTTTATTGCTGGAGCTTGGTGCCTACACTATGAACCCAGCACTCCTGATGGCCATTTTACCCCTTTTTTCTTTCTATGTCATTTGGTAGAACAGAGAGAGTTTGAGAGGGGAGAGGAGATAAAGAGGGAGAAAGATACCTGCAGACCTGTGTTACTGCTGGTGAAGCTTCCTCTCTGCAGGTGGGGAGATGGGGCTGGTCATGGTGCATAGGAAGAGGTTCACTCAACTGGGTGTGTCCTACCAGGACAGCAAGGCTGCAACAGGGCCCACATACCCCTGTAAACACACAGAGCTGGTGCAAATGTCCAGTTCACTGCTGGGCCTCCAGGGATCCCTAGTAGGCAGTGGCCTTGCCTTGGAGAGAATAGAGTCACAGTCCAGCTAGTTCCAGGGTGCCCTTAGGTGGGAGGGTAGGGATAAGCCAGCCAGTCCTGGGTATGGGTTGGGCATTTTCAAACATGGCTGCTATCATTTCCCTCAGCCTTTCTGCCCATTTAGCCTCCAGACATAAGCAGGAGCAGAGCGAGGTCCTTCATTCAGGCAGTTTAGCCTAAAGCACAAACTCATTTTGACTATATATCTGAGGCATCTTGTCTGAAACCAGCTGTCCCAACTGACCCAGTGACTCACATGACTTGGTGGCACCTGGTGGAGAAGGTGACTGGTTTTGAAGGATATGATAAAGCCCACAGCCTCCAAGAGTGAACTCAGTGGACACTGAAGTGACAGGGACATCCAGGTCACCTGAGGGCCTTGGGCACAGAGTGGGGAGAAGGTCACAGACAGTGCTAGAGTGTGTCCAGGCCCCTGTGCTCCAGACCAGCTCAGCTGAGTGGCTGGGGGACTGTCCTTTGCACAGTACACACACACACACACACACACACACACACACACACACACACACACACACACACACACCAGTGTTTTTGTTATATACAAATGTCAGAGTGTGGTTTTGGAAGTGATGACAAACTACAATGCCTGTATTTCTGAATCTTTCAATAAAAATGAACAAGAAGAACCTTTGTGTCTGAATGAGGGAGCTAAGGAAGTTGGAATTACGGCTGGGAGGGCAGACACTCCTGGCCAGGTAGATGCCCCATGTGACCCATCCCCTGTGAGGTGGAACTGTACACTGTCTCAGAGCATGAGGAACATAGGTCTGAAGCAGATGGGGATGCCAGTGAGTCATGCCTAGCACCTGCTGGCTGGTGGTGAGGACAGACCCTTATGCCCAATGGTAAAGAATCCTCTAGCGGGGGGGTGGGCAGTGGCGCAGTGGATTAAGCGCATGAGATTATGGACCAAAGATCTTTATGAGGTGCACAAGGTGGAAGGTCTGGCTTCTGTAATTGCTTCTCTGCTGGACATAGGTGTAGGCAGGTTGATCCATACTCCTAGCTTGTCTCTATCTTTCCCTAGTGGGGCAGGGCTCTGGAGAGCTGAGATTCCAGGACACATCAACCCTTTCCTTATGGGAGAGTATATATGTCAGCCGTTTTCCATGTCCTTGTTCACCAGGGGTGCATAGCACTACCACCCAGACTGAAACACTCGTGGCCTTATCCACAGGATGCCTGCACTACAGAGCTATGCACATGGACTTTGCTAAATACTGTAGGAGGCCACTACCCACTAGAAATACAGGTTTCCACATACCATGATGGATGGGTAGCCAGTCAGCTTCTCTGGCCTCCCAGCCTGGACACACAGCCAAGTTCCTTAACACTTGAGCTGGAATGAAGCTTAGCAAAGAATCATTCTGACTTCTGTGAACATTAAATGAGGGACCCAGAAGGTCTCACCCTGTAGAGTGCACACCTAAATATCAGTGAGGACCTGGATTCAAGCCCCCAGTTCTCACCCACAGAAGGGGAAGCTTCACAAGTGGTAAAATAGTGCTGATGTATCTCCTTTCTGTCTGTCTCTATCTCCCTCTATTTCTCTCTGTCTGCCACCAAGAGTGACAAATCCATGCAGGCACACTTGTGGGAAAGAAAATGAAATGCCCTCATATATGAGTCTGTGAACAGCATGGGCTATGGGTGGAAAGTACAGTGAGGGCTTTGTCCATCTGACTTCACAGCAAGCCAGCGTGAAGGCTGCTCTGTCTTCATTTCCAAATGAGTGATCAGAACTAGAACATCAGCGAATCACCCTGAGTCAGCAGCAGGGATCCTAAAAGGGATGGTCCTGACAATGAACACTTCCTCTGCTCAGCCACGAAAACTGCCTCAGGGCCTGGGCACTGCTCTCATATTTTAGAGGTACACAGGGAGGCATCTGGGCCTGACTGCTAGGGGCACCTGCACTGGTTTATGGTACCATGATCAGCCAGCCACTGGTCATACGCCTGGAGCCAGCCCCCCTGACCAGGGGCTCTGTGGAAGGGGAGAGGGGGGAGGGGAGGTGTGGATAGTGGTCAGCAAGTGCTGAGGCCTGAGCTGTTCTAGACAGCAGGATGAGGGCAACGGAGCATTTTGGGTGCTGTGAGGGATGTCTCCTCTTGAGGAGCCTCTACTCAGTGGGTCCAGCAAGGCCGAGTGTTCATCTGTCAGCCACCCTGTATTACAGATGCTCAGATGGGAGAAGGGTAACCTTCCCAGGTGGTATGGGACCAAAGCCCCAAAGAAACAGGCATAGGAAATGGTGGTTCGTGGGCTTCTCCGGGTGCTAAGAGAATAAGAGTAGGAGAGAGAGGCAGAGACCAGGAACCAGTAAGCAGTGAAAAGGCAAGCTGGGCAGCACCTAGCTGCACCTTCATGAGACCACCTACCCATCAACACCTGAGAGACTGTGACCCCAGGCACATAGATACAAGGCCTGCCACCTTCACTTGTGTCTGTCCAGTAAATCACAAGGACTGAGCCAGACTGCACTGAGTGCCATGTCATGAACTATGGAAAGAAGAGGACCAAGGAAGCCTGTATGTATGTATGTATGTATGTATGTATGTGTGTGTGTATGTATGTGTGTGTATGTATGTGTTTGTGAGAGGTGGGGATGGAGTGGATGGAGAGAACCAGAGCATCATTTTGGCACATGCAATGCTGAGGATCAAACTCATGATCTTATGTTTGAGAGTCTAACATGAACCACCGACCAAGCCACCAAGAAAAATTGTATAAACCCAGAAGTCTCTGCTCTTGGGGCAGCAGCAGATTTACTTCCCTCCCTCCCTTTTCATGAGTACTAGCCTTCTTTACTAAACTTCCTCAGAATTCTTTTCTGATACACTTTCACTTAACAGCCTCATGGTGCCTGTTCTCTTTTAATTTTCTTTTTTCCTGGCAGTGGTGCTTCAAAAGACCCAAAAGGGGACCTGGACCCCTCCTCCCAATCCAGGGAATCCCCCAACCATTCTGTTAGATACTGGGCACTTGCAAAAAGAGAAAAGAAAGAGGACTGCAAAATGCCTGGGACTTTTCAGATTAATAAATACTTGGGTGATGAAATGGGAAATCCCAATTCCCAGGACTCAGCACTCTGGGCACAGACTCTATATTTAGGAGACATTGCCCAAGGGGAAGATATCCTCTAAGCTCACAGATTGCCACTAATAAGAGTGCACCTGGTCTGTCTTCTAGCCTGTCAGCCAGTGTGTGTAACATTTATTAGCTGTGAAGTTAACTACAGTGAGTTATGAGATAAAGTTAGACTTTAGTCAGAGAACCAAATCTGTCTTCTGACTTCTCAAAGGAAAAAAAAAAGTGACACTACTTCCAAAGATGATGGGGTTAGCACTTTTGAAAGGAAGTCAGGATTGGTGAAATAGTTCACTTGGGTGTTGCTGCTTTTCTGTATGTGTAAATGCAGGTGTGAGCCCAGTTCCCATTACACTGAAGGAAACTTCAGTGTTGTGTGTTCTCTCTCTCTCTCTCTGCTTGTCTCTATCTAATAAAGTAATCCTAGAGTGGGGAAGCCCTAGTGATGACAAAAAGAAAGAAGGAGGGAGGGAGGGAGAGAAAGAAGGAAGGAAGGTAGGAAAAAAGGAAGGAAGGAAAGAAGGAAGGAAGGAAGGAAGGAAGGAAGGAAGGAAGGAAGGAAGGAAGGAAGGAAGGGAGGGAGGGAGGGAGGGAGGGAGGGAGGGCGGGCAAAACACCTAGGCTGTAGGACTCATTAGAACTCAGAGTGCAGAAAAATACATGGTTGGCGCCATCTACTGGCGGGACATGGAAACCCCATGGTACTTCTTGCCAATGCGGGGGGGGGGGGGGGGTCCCCTACTGCCAGAACCAGAAAATGGTACCTATGTGTATGTGTGTTATGTGTGTGTGTGGGGGGGGGAGGTTAAGCTACTAGGGTGTTGCCTGTGACTGCTACTATGAAGACAGAGCTATCTGGTGCCTCACTGACACATTCTGCGACCAGGACGACCTGCCCTGGGTAATCCTCAGGGAAGACAGTGCTGAAACCTATAAACCAGCCCAGCCTAGGGGGCCCAAGCCCCAGGAGCCCATCCAGGAGGTGACAGGGGCAGGGCAAGTTACATAACATCATACCCCCACTTTTGGAGAGGCTGCAGATGATGTGAGAGGAAGGAAAATGGAGAGCATGACAGGTGGCTCTATGGAGTTCAGAGAGTTCTGGACCTGGAAACCAAGAGAGCCAGGGAACAGGAGCTGGAATTTAAAAAGAACACTTTTTCAATGCTGGTGGAAGGTAAAATGGTCCAACCCTTGTGGAAAGCAATCTGGATATTTATCAGAACACTTGGCATGGACCCACCCTAGAATCCAGCAATCGCTCTAAGGATTTACCCAAAGGAAACAAAAACACCTACCAGAAGAGAGCTATGTATACCCTATGTTCATAGCAGCACAATTTGTAATTGCCAGAACAGAACCTGGAAGCAACCTGTGTCCAATATTAGATGAGTGGCTAGAAAGGAAGAAAGGAAGGAAGGAAGGAAGGAAGGAAGAAAGAAAGAAAGAAAGAAAGAAAGAAAGAAAGAAAGAAAGAAAGAAAGAAAGAAAGAAATGTATAATGGAATACTACTCAGCTATTAAAGATAATGAAGTTATCTCCTTTGCATCCTCTTGGATGGAACTTGAGGGCATCATGTTAAGTGATATAAGCCAAAAAGAGAAGGCCAAAGATCAAATGAACTCACTAATGGGACTTAATAAATAGTGATGGGAGAGAATACAAAGTGAAACATGGAATGAACATGGTCTATTGCATGAAAGCAAAGGACTCTGGGGAGGGAGGGGAGAAAGAAAACATGGGGGGCTGGTACATAATGATATTGTACACAAATGTCAATAAATGCAATGTGAAGCATTAATCCAAATTAAAAGAAAAGAAATCCCATTTATAATGCCATCAAAAAGAATTAGGTATCCTACAAAAGATACCTAAAACAGATTTATCAAATTACACAAGTGACATAAACTGAAAATTATTTCTATAGAAAGATTTTTTTAAAAGACACAAGGAAATGGAAAGATAGCCCATGTTCCAGGATCAAAGGAATTAACCATTAAAATTATCAAAAATAAAGAAATAAAAATAAATAAAATTATCATCATATTCAAACTAAATACAGATTCAAGACAATCCCTATCAAAATGCCAGCAACTTCTTTAAAAGAATAGAACAAAAATGCTACAGGAATTTGTATGGAACCAGAAAAAAAAAAATCACCAGAGAGGGGCTAATGAAGACAACAACGAGATACCACTTCAAACCTGTGAGTATATCATGTATTGGGGTGAGGAAGTGTTGGTGAGAATGTGAAGCAAAAAAGACACTTCTACCTTACTGATGGCATTGTAAACTGGTTCAACCCCTGTGAAAGGCAGTCTGGAAATACCTTAGAACATTAGATATGGTCCTTCCCTATAAATAGGCAATTTCTCTTCTAGGGATCATCTATCCAAAGAAAACAAAAACACCTCACCAGAGATTTAAGTTCACCTGTGATCACAGCCCAGTGATAGATGAGAAGTTAGGAAAGTTGTGATAACACAGGCATGAGAAGAAACGCTCCACTTCAACAAATAACCCCAACCAAAAACGGGGAGACGACATGGACAGAATATTCACCACAGAAGAAATCCAAAAGGCTGAGAAACACATGAAAAAAAAATGCTCCAAGTCTTTGTCAGAGAAATGCAAATCAAGACAACAATGAGATAACCATTTCACTCCTGTGCAAATGCCATACATCTGAAAAGGTAACAGCAACAAATGCTGGAGAGGTTGTGGGGACAAAGGAACCCTCCTGCACTGCTGGTGGGAATGTCAATTGGTTCAACCTCTGTGGAGAACAGTCTGGAGAACTCTCAGAAGGCTAGAAATGGACCTATGATCCTGCAATTCCTCTCCTCGGGATATATCCTAAGGAACCCAACACACCCATCCAAAAAGATCTGTGTACACATATGTTCTTAGCAGCATAATTTGTAATAGCCAAAATCTGGAAGCAACCCAGGTGTCCAACAACAGATGAGTGGCTGAGCAAGTTGTGGTTTATATATACACACAATGGAATACTACTCAGCTGTTAAAAATGGTGATGTCACTGTTTTCAGCTGATCATGGATGGATCTTGAAAAATTCATGTTAAGTGAAATAAGTCAGAAACAGAAGGATGAATATGGGATGATCTCACTCTCAGGCAGAAGTTGAAAAACAAGATCAGAAGAGAAACACAAGTAGAACCTGAACTGGAGTTGGCATATTGCACCAAAGTAAGTCTCTGGAGTGGCTGGGGGGCAGCGAAGAATACAGGTCCATAAAAGGATGACAGAGGACCTAGTGGAGGTTGTATTGCTATATGGAAAACTGGGAAGTGTTATGCATGTACAAACAATTGTATTTACTGTCCAATGTAAAACATTAATTCCCCAAGAAAGAAATTTTTTAAAAAAAGAGCCCGTGAACAGTTTGATGAGCTTCACCAGTGACTTCAAAAAAAAAAAAAAAAAACACTCCACTTCACTTATGAGAAATGCAAATTAAAACTATATGGAGATACCATTGCACACCTGAGAAAATGTCTTGCATCAGCAAACCAAGAAAGGACGGGTGTTGGAGAGCTTGTGGAGAAAAGGAAACTGCTTCACTGCTGGTGGGAATGTAACCTGGAGGAGAAGCTGCTTACCTCATAAACCACCAATACCACTCTTAGGCACTTAGGATTCAAACACTGATAACAAGGGACATATGCACCCCTATGTTCATAGTTGTATTATTCACAATAGCCGAAGAGTAGAAGCAGCCTAAATACCCATCAACAGATGACTTTAGCGATGCCTCAAATATATATATATATTTTTTTGCCTTCAGAGTTATCGCTGGGGCTCAGTGCCTGCACTGTGAATCCACTGCTCTTGGTGGCCATTTTTTCCCCACTTTTATTGGATAAGACGGAGAGAACTTGAGAGGGGAGGGGAAGATAGAGGGGGAGAAAAGTAGACACCTGCAGACCTGCTTCACTGCTTGCAAAGCAGTTCCACCTGCAGGTGGGGAGCCAAGGACTTGAGCTGGGATCCTTGCACTAGTTCTCCTGCTTTGTACTTACTATGTGTGCTTAACCCCATGTGCTACCACCTAGGCCCCCTGCCTCAAATATTCTGATAGCTCATGTCTCCCCTTTATTTCCAGGAATAGTTAAATTTCCTTTGATCCAGTAGTTGTTTAGGGTGCTACTGAGTTTCCTTATTTGGAAGCTTTTTCTAGCTTTTTTTTTTTTGATTATTTATTTAAGAAAGGAGATATTAACAAAACCATAGGATAGGAGGGGTACAACTCCACACAATTCCCGCCACCCAATCTCCATATCCCATCCCCTCCCCAATAGCTTTCCCATTCTCTATCCCTCTGGGAACATGGACCCAGGGTCGTTGTGGGTTGCAGAAGGTAGAAGGTCTGGCTTCTGTAATTGCTTCCCCACTGAACATGGGCGTTGACAGGTCAATCCATACTCCCAGCCTGCCTCTCCCTTTCCCTAGTAGGGTGGGTGAGTCTCTGGGGAAGCGGAGCTCCAGGACACAGTGGTGCGGTCATCTGTCCAAGGAAGCCTGGCCAGCATCCTGATGGCATCTGAAACCTGGTGGCTTAAAAGAGAGTTATCATACAAAGCCAAACAAATTGCTGAACAATCATGGACCCAAAGGTTGGAATAGTAGAGATGAAGTGTTGTGGGAGTACTCACTGCAAACTCTAGTGTACTTCGGCTTTCAGGTATATATTTTGCCCTAGTTTATGGATACGTGTGAACATATGCTCTATCTCAGGGGACCTGGTCTATATCTAGGTTTTGGGACTTTGTTAGGAAGTGAACCACCTGGGATGGAATTAGAGAATACTATGAAAGGAAGGTCTCACCCAAGTAATGAAGCTGAAGGGTTGTCATCCCACACCTGAAGTCTCTGGACACAGTCTGAGCTGAAGCATGTTGAGGTGGCACTCGTTGCATTGATATTTATTTATTTATTTTAATTTATTTAAGAAGACATTAATAAAATCATAGGATGGGGGGGTACAACTCCACACAATTCCCGCCACCCAATCTCCATATCCCATCCCCTCCCCAAAAGCTTTCCCATTCTCTATCCCTCTGGGAGCATGGACCCAGGGTCCTTGTGGGTTGATTTTCTACCTTTCTATTTAGTGTTGAATGTTAGTTGAATTCTGCTGTGGTCAGAGAGGATGCTTGGAATGATTTCCACATTTCAAAATTTATTGATACTGTCTTTGTGACCTAATATGAGGTCTATGTGTGAGAACGCTCCATGTGGACTAGAGAATATGTATTCTACGAGATACCACTTCACAACTGTGAGTATGTCATGTATTGGGGCGGGGGAGTATTGGTGAGGATGTGAAGAAAAAAAGATACTTCTGCCTTACTGAGGGGAATGCAAACTGGTTCAACCCCTGTGAAGGCAGTCTGGAAATAGCTCAGAACATTAGATATGGTCCTTCCCTATAAATAGGCAGTTTAGGGTGAAGAGCTCTAAAGATGTCCAGCAGGTCTAATCTTTCCATCTCTTCATTCAATTCTCTCTTCATTAGTTTTCTGTCTGATTGATCTACGTTTTTAAAATTTATTCCCTTTTGTTGTCCTTGTTGTTTTATTGTTGTAGTTATTATTGATGTCATCATTGTTGGATAGGACAGAGAGAAATGGAGAGAGGAGGGGAATACAGAGAGGGGGAGAGAAAGACAGACACCTACAGACCTGTTTCACCGCTTGTGAAGCGACTCCCCTGCAGGTGGGGAGCCGGGGGCTCGAACCAGGATCCTTCCCGCCGGTCCTTGTGTTTTGCGCCACTTGTGCTTAACCTGCTGTGCCACCACTCAACTCCCTAGTTGATCTATTTTGGAGAGTGGAGTGTTTCAGTGTTCCAGTATGACCGTGTTAACATCAATATATTTTCTCAGTTCTCTCAGTAGTTGTTTCATTTATTTTGCTGCTCCTTCATTTGGTGCATGAGTTATTATTTGTCCTTGGTCCCCTAAGCATTAAGTAATGTCCATTTCTATCTATGTAATTCAATCACTTAAAAGTCCATTGTGTCAGATTTGAGTATGGCTGTCCTTGTGCATTTTGGTGGCCCATTAGTATATATGATGGTTTTCCACCCTTTCACCTGCAGCCTGTTTCCATCCTATCAGCTCAGAGAGGGGAACAGAGACTTGAACCGGGTTCCTTGTGTATGGTGATGTGTACAATCTAGTAAGTGTGACATCACCCAGCTCCCAAAATTTCTTTTTTAGGACACCAGTCATTTTGGATTAGGGCTCACCCTGATGACCTCAGTTTACTCTACCTCTACAGGGGCCAGGCAGTGGCGTCCCAGGTAAAGTGCATTTATTACCATGCGCTAGGAGCTGCATTTGAGTCCCCACTCCCCACATGCAGAGGGATGATTTATGAGCAGTGAAACAGGTCTACAGGAGTCTCTTTCTCTCTTCTCTCTCCCTATCTGCTCTCCCCTCTCAATTTCCCTCTGTCCTATAAAATATAATAAAAGGAAAAAATGGCCACAGGGAGCCATGGATTCATAGTGCTGGCAGAGAGCCCCAGCAATAACCCTGGCGGCAATAAAAAACAGAACAAAGCAGTAACAACAAAAAGCCATAACCTACAATAAATGTAGTTGGCTTTTAAATACTAAAGGTTGGTAGATGAAGAATTAGGGAGACTTGCCCTCATGCTTAGGCAGTGCTGTTTATGCAAAGATCTCCGTTATATCCAGTACCAACTTGCCTAAATCTCCTACCCTCAGTCAGGCAAAAGAATAGCAAGAATGTCCACAACATTGACTCCTACCGATGTAGTTTCTTCTATGCCTTCCCATCATTCAGCTACATTTGAGGCCCTTAGTACTTTTTATACTCCTTTAATGTTTGTGTCTCTGTTTGCACTCTGAAAAGCGGGTGAGTGGATATTGCTGTCCTCACTGGACAGGTAAAGGGACTTAAGGCCTAAAAAAGTATCACCTCAGATAACAGTTGCAGACCTGGAATCAGTATCTGGGCTGACCTGCCACCTAATTGCAGTTAAGGAGACTAATGTTTCTATCTTAGCAGTGAACAGGAAAAGCATGACTCTGAGTCTCAGACATCAGCACAAGCTTGTCCATACACTTTCTCCAGGACAGTCATGCCTTTGGGAAGACCTTTAGGTTAGACAGAATGAGGGCTGAAAAAATAGCCCACCTGGACAGAGCACTGCTTTGTCATTGTATGGGACCCAGGATCAAGCCCAGCTCCCACCACAGTGGAAGAAGCTTTGGTGTGGAGGCTGGGTGGCAGTGCAGTGGGTTAAGCGCACATAGCACAAAGCACAAGGACTGGTGTAAGGATCCCGGTTAGAGCCCTGGTTCCTCTCCTGCAGGGGGGTTGCTGAATAAGCGGTGAGGCAGGTCTGCAGGTGTTTATCTTTCTTCCTCTCTGTCCCCCCTCTCGATTTCTCTCTGTCCTATCCAATGACAGTAATAACAACGATAAACAAGGGCAACAAAAGAGAAAAAATGGCCTCTAGGAACAGATGATTCATAATGTAGGCACTGAGCTCCAGCAAGAACCCTGGAGGGGAAAAAAAAAAAAAAAGCAAGCTTTGGTACTGTGGTCTCTTTCCCTCTGTCTCTGTCTCTCTCCTACCTGAAAAAGTTGTCCCAGAGCAGCAGATAAGAAAATGCAAACAAAATAAAAACTTGAGAAGAAACTTCAGCAGCTTGCCTTCCAACAAGGACTACAGTAGCTCCAGGACTTTCCCTCGTGACCCTCCTAATTCTTTTCACTTTTGATTCCACATTGCTGAGTTGTTAAAGTTCAGTGTGACAAGGTATTTAGTTATTCTACTTTAAGAATAGGTACAGGGCATCGACAAAATAACTCACTTGGATACTGCACTCTTGTCTGTGTGTGTAACCTGATGGGTTCACTGCATGGGTTCACTTGCTGGTTCCCCAATTTACTTGTGAAGATGTACTAACATGCATTCATTCATCTGTTTTAATCTTTTCACCACCAGGGTTGTCACTGGGCCCTGGTGTCCACACAAATCCACCTCTCCCAGTGATCTTTTTTTTTTTTCTTTCTTCCAATAGAAGAGAGAAATGAGACAGGTGGGGAAATAGGGAGAGAGACACGTATATCACTGCTTCACCACTCCTGAAGATTACCCCCTGGAGAGGAGACCAGGGGCTTGAACCCATATCCTTACACATGGTAGCATGTGCACTGGACTGGGTGCCTCACCACTCAGCAACCTAACCTCAGAGTCATTTCTGGTCACACCACGCTTCATCTAGAATAAATGTGATGGAAACTTCCAGCTACAGGTTTGATGGGGGCTGGGGGTCAGGGCTTGGTATCCTGTGGGTGCTGAGTTGTACAAAAGGCTTTGCATTTCTGGACATGGGTAGGAGAACTGAAGGGTCAAGATGCATGATGTGGTGACTTCACAGGGTGACTGTGACACGTAGGGGCCATGTCTGTGTAGGTAACCACCACTTGGCATGGTCTGTAGGCAAGTGACTGTTGTCTTTGGAGCCACAGAGTTAAGCAAAGGTTGCTTGGGCCTCAGCCAAAGCTATCTGCATGAGCCCCATTTGCTCCCAAAACAGTACAAGTGTGCGGCAATGGGGATGCAGCACCAGAAAACTTTAAACACTGGCCAGCAGTGAGGCTGAGGGGAGCAGGGCAGCACAGAGCCTAGGATACAAAAAGTCAATTCAAAACTCATGGTGTGGTGGGAGCCCACGTGGTGAGTCCCTCATGCAGCAGAGTGCAAATTATCCTTCGTTTAAGTTCAGAATCTATGGCAAGTTTCCCAGCCTTTCACAAGTTTAATAACATTTTTGACCATGCCAACAACAATTGGGCATTGAAAAGGTGCTTTATTAAAGTATGGGATAGCTTTTCACATACAGGTTAAGGCAGAGCGGGGCTGGTTAGTACAACACCCCTCAGATGCAGTGTCACAGAGTTTCTGGGAGGAGGTGCTCCTGGGCCATGGCTTGGTGCTGGGAGCCCTGCCAGGCTCTGAATGATGGCCCAACTGCCCTCCCACTTCACAACCTGGATATTACTGAACCTGAAAAGAAAGTTCCGCAGCATTTTCTGTCATGTTCGCAGTTTATTTTCCTAAATTGTTAGTAGATTAAGCAATATCTCTGAATAGCAAAATCAAAACTGGGATTTAAGGTTCTGTCCGGATATATTATGCTCTGAAATGAAAGGTGACACAGTTTGCAACCCTGTGAGAAAACATATGTTTTCTAAGACAAACATTTTGCTGAGAAATGTTAATACTGTGTCTCTGTGTTAAGCCCAATTAAAAAGTACAATTAAAATAGCTTTGATGAAATATTTCTTCGGCTGTTTGCCAAAAAAAAGGAAAACAATTTAAACACATTTAGTAAATGTGCAGGTATGTTTTATTTGTCAAGAGTAAATATCAATTCTCCTAAGGTATTTGCATACAAATGTGAAGATTATATATCTGTGACTATTAAGAGAAAGACACCATTAGACTGCTCTGAGAATACTACTAAGGCAATGAAGTCAAGTAATCCTTAAGATACGAATCATTTCATTTTTCTATCTTTTTTATATTTTTATTAAGAAATATTGTTTAAGAAAAACATTCTATCATATTTTCCCCCGGCAGAAAGAATTTTAAACAAGTGTGTAATACATGCTAGTGAGAACAGTGTGCTAATAACTATAGAGTCAAAGGCACACTCACTGCTAGAAAAGGTTAAGCTCTACCTGGATATTTTTCATCTTTCAGCATATTTTGTTTCCTCATAGCAGTACTTCAACAGCAACAAGGCACTGGAAAGTCAAAATATATAATTTGACACAAAAGTTTATGAATGTTAACTGGATAGTTGTATCAAAAATTGTAAAAGTTCCATGAAACCACTGAGGTGTTAATTCCAGGTACACAGTACATTTGAAAAACACAACCCCCTAACCTATTTTTTGGAATATCAATACAACTAGATAGGCACCATGTGAATGAGTTCTGCATTTTCAATGTACAGATACTTGGAATTGCAAAGGCAGCTTGAGGAAAGACCCAGTTTCATCACAAACCAGTAACAAATGCTTTTAACAAAAGTAAATATATAAATACTATCATCTATTCTGGCTTATGTAGTGACTTGATATTTTAAAGGATTTCCCCACATGTGACAGTAACTTTGGCCAACTGCCAGATACAGAATAAACGATATAGCACATTAAAAGAAAAAAAGCAAGAAAAGCAATGCTTAAGTCGAACACTTTAATCACATTTGCTTGTCATGACCTTCTGTGATCTGGAACCCTTGTTTTACATAAAACTGGAGCTGGAAAGAAAAAAGAAAATTAAAAATCACACAGGAAATAGCAGCTGTAAATAGCAGCTTTACAGAAAGGGCAAACACACAATTAGCCTACTGCAGTCTATCTAGTTGTGGGATTTGGGTAAAGGATAGAAACAGATCCTCCATTCTATTTCCTTAAAGATGGATTCACCTAAGCTCTCAAAAAAGTGTGGGTTTGGCACTAATTTTGTAAATCCAGTACAGGGTGATAATTTTTACAAGGTAAATATAAACTCTCTACCGTATTTGGCATAAAACCAGTGACTTGGATTTTAGTCAACACTGAGTTAAGATGATTAGAAGGTGAAACATTAACTTTGTGATCAAACATGTTGAATAGCAGTATTATTTATAGTTGTAGTCTATCTTTTGAAATGTAATGTTTAATTAAAACAAAGTTATGATAAAGCATATCCATTCTTTTGTCAAATTATTGTATGTCTATGTATACCAGGCCCTGTTTATGCTCTAGGTATACATACATCAATAGATAAGCAAAGGTCTGTGCCCTTCTAGAATTTACATTAAAAGACCACACATGACAATTCCTTCATTTTTCACACACAGAAAAAAAAAAGCAAAATGAAAAATATATATATATATATATATCCCACAGTTCAGTGAAATCCACCAAAACCATGTGAATTTCTCCACAAGCCATCAAGGGCCAGGGTTATGCTTTTATAATAATACTGATATTAAAATTACAGTCCTCTAAAAATGCTAGCTTTTGAATAGCATGTGATGATAAAAATTAAGCCAGAAGTGTTGCTCTTTGAGGCTGCTAAGGCTGAAGGAGTTGGTTCAAACGGAGGCAAAGGAATGCTGTCAAAAAACAGACAAATGATGTATTTCTGGAACAAATGGGCAGAATGACAGAAATTTCAGCAGGAGAGAGACAACAAAGGATGCAAAGGGCAGAAGAGGAAAAGCAAAGCAATTTTCTACAGCTTTGATTTTGACACATACCCCGACCTAAAGCCTGGAGATTACCATCCAAAGCCACTCATGGCCCCCCGCTATCCAGGGGCCCTCTCTACCTTCCTCTGCATCTTTACGTCCACCATTGGTTTCACAAGTTCAGGTATCAAAGCACAGGAGTTCAAATGTAGGGCTTGGTTTCCTTATTGAAATAAAAAAATTAAAATCTCACTTAATCATTGTCAGCAGATATTTTTTAAAAAAGTGAACCTAAGAATTCTTTTTTCATCAAGTATTAATTTATATCTATAATTCCCCAGTAGGCTGCCTGGTAGGCATGAACTGCAACAGCACCAAGGGTGTCAGTGGCCATTAGACCCACAGGCTCATCTTCCCTGCCCGTCCACCCCTGCCCACAGGGAACTGGCCCTTTGCACACCGTGAAGCACTTGATTTTGCTCATTCACCCACTCACTCACTTGGGCAGATACTTACTTAGCACCTAATATGTGCCACCCACTGCTCTAGATGCTGGGGCAACAGCAGAGAAAGACTCTGGCTCTCAAGGAGCTGACAGTTAGTGGCAGGAAGCAGACAACAAATAAGGAAACAAATGTGAGAAGCACTGGAAGGTCAAATAAGGCAAGGAGGGACAGTGTGGGGACAGACCAGGAGGCAAAGGAAAGGGCTTACTTTTTGCGGTCCTTGTCCTTCTTCAGGTTGCTGCCGACAGGCAGGTAAGACTGGGTTTGGTATATCTCAGAGGTTGCTTTCTTTTTAGCAAATGCAATGATTTCTTCCTCCAGAAGCCTTCTCTTCTCTTCCAGCTTCAGTCTTTCTTCATGGTGAAGTCTTTTCAGGTGCTCAAATTTGGCTTGGAGCTGCGACATCAAGATGCAATTCCCGTGAGTGACACAGTGTGGCAGCACATGTAAGGGAATAGTGTCTGGCTCAGTCCCTGCAGCTGTGAGAGCTCACTGACCTCCACAGGGATCATTCTACCTCACTGCTACCTTCAGGGGGTGTCAGATCTATGTTCCCAGTAAACAGCTGCATATGAGATCAGCTTTGGTTACTTTTATTTTTATTTTAATTAATTGATTGATTTTTTTTCTTGCCTTCAGGGTTAACGCTGGGGCTCCACTGCTCCTGGAAGCCATTTTTCCCATTTTTTTTTGCCCTTGTTATTATTGCCATTACTGTTGTTGCTGGATAGGACAGAGAGAAATCAAGAGAGGAGGGGAAGACAGAGAGGAGGAGAGAAAGACACCTGTAGAACTGCTTTACCACTTGTGAAGCACCCCCCTACAGGTGGAGAGCCAGAGGCTTGAACCAGGATCCTTACGTCAATCCTTGTGCTTTGCACCATGTGCATTTAACCCACTGCACTACCGCTTGGCCCCCTATTTTTGTTACTTTTACTGGCTACCTCAGGCTTGGCACCTGTGTGACTCCAACATGCCCAGCAGACTTTTTCCTAAGATAGAGACTGAGAAGGAGAGACAGAGAGACACAACTTTATATTCCTATTCCCAACTCTGACATTATCTCCCCAGACAATACTTTTAGCCCACCTTCATGTTAGCTATCAGGCTCAGGCAAAACTTAGTAAAGTCATGGGCCTCCTTGGAATAAACCCAAAAAGGACTTCTGAGCTTCTTCCAACATGAAGACCCTAACTCTCATCTGCTATATTCTTGCCTTTAAGTTCCTGAGTATTAAACAATTTGTTCTGCTTTATATCTTAATGCTTTTCAGCCACCAAGTTGTAGATGTTACCATGACACCAACATGACTTCCCTGGACAGACAACCTCACCAATATGACCTGAACCCCACCTGTCCAGAACTCTGCCCCACTAGGGAAAGATAGAAACAGGCTAGGAGTATGGATCGACCTGTCAATGTCTATGTCCAGCAGAGAAGCAATTATGGAAGCCAGAACTCCCACCTTCTACACCCCATAAAGATCTTTGGTCCCAGAGGGATAAAGAGTAGGGAAACTTCCAATGGAAGGGATGGGATATGGAACTCTGATAGTGGGAATGGTATGGAATTATACCTGTTATCTTGCAATCTTGTTGATCACTATTAACTCACTAATAAAAAATTAAAAATATATCTGTGTTTAACATTTCTTGTAGAAGGAGCTGGGAAATGACAGAGTGAGCTACTAACTGAACTATCTGTTAGCCCCACTATCTACTTTTTAAAGAACAATAACTTGTCTCCAGGAGTACCTCAACTAAATTCTTGTGATAAATCTCTCCAGTTAATTGCAGCGTAAGAGATAATGTTACATGATGTCAAATAAGTATACTTGCCTCTCTTTCATCTTCTTTCAGAATGGCTTCTTTCTCCCTTACTCGCTGCACAAACATGTGCTTCATCTCTTCTTCCTTTCTCTGACGTTCACCATAAAATTCATGTCTCTTGGCTTCATAGGTCTCTTGAAGACTAAAAGAAAGTGATTCATCATGATTTTATGATAAAAAGATGTGTCCCCAGGAGCACCATAAACCAGAACTGAGTGGTGTTCTGGTATCTCTGTCTCTTTTTCTCCTTTATGTCCCTCCAGTGAAAAATAAATGGAAAAAAATATTTTTAAAAGATGGTGTACTAAACTTTGCCTCATTAATTCTGTCATGTATCTGCATCCGAAAGCAAAGAAAAGAAATGTGGGTGGTCAGGTGGTGGTGCACTCTACTGAGTGCACATGTCATAGTTGTAAAGATCCTGGTTCAAGCCTTCGGTCCCCACCTGTGGGGAGGAAGCTTCACAGGTGGTGAAACAGAGCTGCAGGGCCCATGTTCTGACCTGGAGCACGTCAACACATCTTATGTCAGAAGTGCTAAGTCCTTCCACTTTAGCTCTGTATGACAACGTACCTGGGCTTCAACAGGGAATAGGAATTCACTCTCCAGTTGTATCACAGAAATCTCTAGTGTTTATAAAATTACCTTATAGTTATAAGCATTTAAAACATTGTGAATGAAGAAATTTTACTTATTATAAACATGAACTGGAAAAAATCTTAAGTATAGAGTTTCAGATGTGCAAAGTCAAGAGTTGCACAATCACTGTTACAGCTCACACTGAATGTGAAGAATGCACAGCAGGTCTGAGGAGGAACAGACCCTAAACACTGTCTTTGAGAGAGAAGTTTAGAAATGTACAAACTACCCTATATATAGATGCCTCAAATCTAAGGAAGGCATGGTAAGTACAATCAGGTAGTTTTCTCTTTAATCTTCACTTAAACAATCTCTAAATCAGAGGACTTTAAACATTTTCAAACATTCTGTGTACCTCCCACTGAGACTGAAGGTCTATCTTGAGTAAAACTCTGTCTGCTTACACCAGCACTTGGGCTGCTGTGCCTAAAGATACATCGTGGCTGAGCAGCCGCTAATAGCCAGCATTTATATCACCTCACCTTTCTCTCCCTCCCCTCTATTTCTATAAAAAAAGTGTGTGTGGGGGGGGGCTACTGCTGGGAGTGATGCAGGCACTAAACTCAATGGTAACTATGATGAAAGAGAATGGAAGGGGGGTTGAGGGGGGAGAGAGATAGAAGAGGAAGAAATCAGGAAAACAAATGGAGCCTTATTCCTTCAGGCATGATTATCCTGGTCACCATTTGGAGAAGTGACCTTTCCAGCATGGGATACAATCTGGTGGAATGACTAATGAGGTTCATATCCATCCCTGGCCAAGACATGGTAACATGTCCAGGATCTCCTGGACATTCTTTCCTAAGCAGAGAAAATGTGAAAAGTGGTTTTAGTTTACTCCCTACACTCTTGAGTACTAGGATAAAACTGGTTTCTTTCTTGTTCTGAGACTTCTCTCAAATCTTTAAGTTCTGAACCATGTAGTCTTCCAACTATTGCCTTTTAAATTGAGAGCGTGCTCTCAATTTTCAAAGAACTGTAAGAATCTGATGTTCAAGACAGCTGACTGCTCGCTCCCTCTCTCGAGACATTCTTCACTTGGGTTTCAAGTAGCATTGCTGGCAGTCTACCTTCTTCTACCTGAACCTTCTCAGTGTCTTCCACCTCTCCCAACTGACAAGGCTATTTTCAAGATGTCTGAGAGAACTAGGCTGTGACTTCTAAGTTTATCCCTGGGGCCCAGCCCTTCCCCTGAGCCTTCAATAAACATCCACAGTATATACTAGACATTGTCCCTAGGATGTTGCAGAGGAAACTCAAAGTAAACAGGCCCCAAATTGAGCTTCTAGTCCTCACCATGCCCAGCACTAGTGTTCCCCTCACTCCCAAAGCTAGTTCTTTTCCAGACATGCCTATGCATCTATCTAGTCAGTGAAAACGTGGAGCCAGGAATATCTTCTAAAATATGACATCTTCTGCCTCTTGACCTTATTAGAGACAAACACTAAATTATTGTTTCATTTCCCAGCCACTTCTCAAGTATATCCTATTCTTTTGTCCTTGCTGTCACTTTCAGTTCTCAGCATCTTTGCACAACCTTCTAATACTTTCTTTACATGACAGTTAAAATGGATTTTAAAAAGAATGCAAATATGACAGCATTCCTTCAGTGGCTTTATCCTGGATTTGACCCCTATGCCTGCCTGTTCTCTCAGTCTCATGCCATCTCTACTTGTCTGTTCTTCTGCGCTGACTCTCCAGAATCTTCAAGTGGTTATTCTCTCTGCCTTCAGGATCTCTGTAATATCTTGCCCTGCTTTGCCCCAAGATATTACAGTCTAAAAGAGTAACTAAGGAAGTCTTCCAAAGGACTACCAGAGGCATGTCTAGGGAGTAACCAAAGCAATGAAAATCACCTGAAAACAAAATATGATCAGGATATCTTCAGAAACTCACCAACCCACAGGTGAGTACAGACAGACAGACACATGTGGCTCATGGATGGAAAGGGGTGAGGGAGAGATTCTGGGACTAAAAAGCTGTATTCAAGTTGGGAGATTAGCAGCTGAGGTGTACCACTTCTGGTCTGGGTTACAACAACTGTTCAGAAAAAAGAAATTCACTTAAGCCACAGGTAAGTGCAGACTCGTGCGGCTCATGGATAGAAAGCAGGAGAAAGAGGGACTCCCAGGACTAAAAAGCAGTGCTCAGGGATGGCTGGCACCAAATTGGGAGACTAGCAGCTGAGGCCTGCCACTTCCAGTCCAGGTTAAAACAACTGTTAGAAAGAAAAAACAAAAAGGCAAAAAAGAAATCAAGGAAGTCTTCCAAATTTTTCAGATTAAATCAGGCAAGATACATAGCCCAAACCTAATTATACAATGTAATTATATACTTCTCCAATCTTGTCCCCATCACAACTCACCTAGTTACTCAGATCAAAATGGGGACTAGAGTCAGCCCAGAATCCTCTTTACTTTAAGTGTCATATCCACCAGTGAGTCTTCCAAATTTTACCATCAAATCACACATCCTGAATACACTTTTGAACACCCCTGCCATCATTACCCCAGTCCAAGGCTCTACTTTCTCATGCCTGACCACTCGAGTAACTTCCTAGCTTCTGACTACCTTCAGCCCCAAGCTCTCCCCCATGTGTGCAGAACCTCTTTCTACAAGAGCAGGATCATCACTGAAGACCACAGTGATTTTGTATCTACTGGCATGGTGTTGAATACCCATTGAATGACTCAATGGGAATTCTAATGCAAAATTCACATTCTTAGCTTCCATCTCTGGACATTCTCAAATTGCAGTTCTTCATCATCTATAGCTGACTGGATAACTGATCTCCAAGGCAACTTGAATCTTTCTCAGAGTCCCTGAAGGTTATTCTATAAGCTTTTACTCAGAATATGTGTCTTGTTAATGCACAGAGATCTTGGAACAGATTCTCAGGTGGGCAAATATGAGAAGTGAAGCCTCTTAGACATACTATAGACCTTACCCTAGGTGATTGCTCTTCAACAGAAAAAAATCATTTTACCAGAACTGGCTTGAAGCTTGAAAGCTACAACATATAATTCTTAATTTATTAAGTTGCCAGAGCTAAAACACTAAGTAAATCCACGAACTAAACTAACTTCATCGGTTACTAAATCTTGCTGAGAGTCATGTATAATAGTAATACCAATTCAATGTTCTCCTTCCTTTTGTGGGTACTTAGATGCTACAACTATTAGCCACAGAAACAATCAAAATGAAAATAATCTAACAGAGACTAAAATAGCATTTGTCAGTGCTGGGTGATGGTGCACCGGGTAGAGTTCACAGGTTGGTTACCATGAATGAAGACCTAGATTCAAGTCCCTGGTCCTCAGCAGGGGAGAAGCTTTGCAAGTGGTAGTGGAGTTCTGCAGTTCTCTCTCACTCCTCTCTTCCTCCCTCCCTCTCCATTTCTGTCACTATCAGAAAAAATTAAGAAAGAAAAAAAATGGCCACCAGGATCAGTGGAGTCATATAATGTAAGCACCCAGCCCCAGTGATAAGCCTGGTAGAAAAATAAATGAAATTGTGTTTTCTTAAGGATGAAACCCAATAGTTTTTCAGTTTATTAAATCTGATTCAGGCTTTCTCTCATGATAAGAGATGGGTGGGGGGACAAGTGGTGGTGCACCTGGTTGAGCGCACATGTTACAGCGCACAAAGACCCAGGTTTGAGCCCCTAATCCCCACCTGCAGAGGGTATACTTTGCAACTGGTGAAGCAGTGTTGCAGGTGTCTCTCTGTCTCTCCTTCTCTATCACCCCCTTCCCTCTCAATTTCTGGCTGTCTCTATCCAGTAAATAAAATAAAAATAATTAATAATAATAAAGTACAAAGATCAAGGGAAAACAAGAGAGAGAGATAGGTATACTAAAACAGTGGGCTTATGATATCAGTTCTTGCTTCTACCTAACTCCATATGTCATATGCAGACTTGGCCAAGAAAGTCTTAAGAGTTGTGAGAAGCACCGTTAACTCTGTCAAAAGAATCCACTCCATGGTTTGGGAGAGGTCTGAAAAACACATTCTGCAGTATACTGTGTTTTAAAATACATCTACACACAGTGCTCTCTGGATTGACCTCTACCAGCTGTGCCCTCACCTGGCAGGCTTGTGCTCTGGGCCTATGTCTGTGAAGCCCATCTCCTCCAGCTTGCAGCGCCTGTACAACTCATAGTGCCGAGTGTGAGTCTGTTCCCGCAGGTCCTCCATGTTGGTGCAGATCAGCATTTCCCGGAGCTTGACAAAGTCACAGTGGTTTTCATTTTCCACTAGTCAGAACAACAACAGTGGTTTTCAATTCCAGACACAACTTGTATTTGTGGAGTTAGTACATAAAAATATAACTGACATAAATGAAGGCAGTAAAATGACAAATCTGATGAATAGTTAAAAGTTATTTTTACAGTAACCAAGGAAAACAATTTGTATTATATACATTTAGCTATAGGCAAGGTTCATTAACAGTCTAGGGAATTTGTTTTAAAATTAGTAATCAATGGAGAAACTGGAAATTGGAATGAATACATAATACTATGCTACCACAGGCTATAGTTACTTCTCTAATTTCCTGTTTAGCATGTTACAAACCATCCTCAGGACATCTTCCACAGAGGACTTTTTAAAAAGGAAGTAATAATGTTTCACTAAAACTCCAAAACAGTGAATTCTGCATATTAAAAAATAATCATCTGGAGGGTAGAGTCCAATGAAGAGTCCAAATAGGGAGGGCTTATGTCTACCTCTCCCCACAATAACAGCCAATCTAAACCCATACATGGGATGAATGGTCTACACAGAATTAGACTTGATACCTAGTTGAACTAACTTCCACAGGAAGGAAATATATATTTTCCACAAAAGGAAAATATATAGGCAGTGAGAACACAGAGAGACATTCTCCCCAAGAAAAAATGCCAGCACTTCACAACAAGTTTACAGTTATAAATTTGCTAAGATGTAGAATGTTAATCAGAGGGCCAAAGATGTGGGTCTTGTTGCACTGCCAGCACCAGTTATTAATATGATCCTGTAGCTGCAATACTGCAGCAGGAGGCAAGAAAGTTCATGCCACAAACTGGGTGGGAAGCTGCAGCAACATACTTTCTGATGCTCTAAGCAAAGCTGCTGAGACCAGGACTAGCAGATGCCATACTGGGATCTAATCTTCATAGTAACACACAATAGAGGCAGCTCCCATATTACCTATTATTTGTTGCTGTTTCCACCAGGGTTATTGCTGGGGCTCAGTGTCTGCAAATAATCTAATGTTCCTAGAGGCCATGTTTTGACCCCCCCCCCACCCCTCTCCCCGCCTCTCTCTGTGATAAGACAGAGAGAAGGGGGCGACAGAGAGGTAAAGAAAGACATTTGCAGACCTGTTTCATGCTTGTGACACTTCCCCCCTGCAGATGGGGGCTGGGGGTTTGAACCTGGGTTCTTGTGTACTGTAATGTGTATGCTCAATAGGGTATGCCACCACCTGGCCCTATAGTATAAATGTTGGATAAATTGTCATCTACAGTGTTAAAGAAATAATGCTATGGGGAAAAGTCTCCACATGTTCAATATAGATATGATCACTATAGGCTGAACTATCAAAACTTAACATTTCTGATCTATGGTTGGCTGAGTGTGTTGAATGCAGAGGATCAGCTGTGCTTTCTCATTACAAGGCTAGAGAACGACACCTAAAATTCCCTACTTGGTTGGGTGGTTTGTTTTATAAAGAGTTGGCAACAAAAGATGGATAAAAACTTAGATGAATAAAAATAGACAAATTTACTTGGTGGTTTACCATGCCCTAAAAATTAGTTTAATTATCACTTTAGGCACTAGTATATATGCTCATATGTTATTCAAAGTATACAACCAGGGCTTCCCTAACCTTCTGACTAGCCTGGCACACCTCAGCAGGTAATGTGCTATGGTAAAATGCAGAAATGGGAGTGGCTCTGCCAGTTCTCTATAGGCCAGATAAAACACAGTGAATGTCTTAACAACTGTTCATAACCCTAAATAAGTACAAGACCAGAATGCACTGAATATTACCCAACATGAGGTGGCATAAACCTTTCTAGTCACTGATGAGCTCATTTACCTTGCACAACACCCCAAGGGTACTGGCGTGCTTTGACCATCTTATTTCCAACCTTGACTTCGTCCATACTTCCGATCACAGCAAACGGCAAATGTCCCTGCAAAGGAACCAGGATACCCATCACTTCTCATATGAATGTGATAACCGATAAAAACCTTAAGGCCATAACAAAAAAAAGTTTATTGAATAACAACTTTATTAAAATCAAATAACCTGTTATATCCTATATTTTAAAACCTGGAAGGTTTTAGTCTACAAGAGTCATTTTCAGATTTATGAGGAAAACTACTTGCTGATATCTACTTGAGGAATACAAAGAATTCTATAGTATAGTTCTCATTTACCTTACTACTACTATCTTAGTCCTTAAAAGACAATGATGAACATGGCACAAAGTGCAAGGATTGGCGTAAGGTTCCTGGTTCAAGCCCTCAGATCCCCACCTGTAGTGGAGTCACTTCACAGGCGGTGAAGCAGGTCTGCAGGTGTCTATCTTTCTCTCCCCCTGTTTTCCCCTCCTCTCTCCATTTCTGTCTGTCCTATTTAACAATGACGACATCAATAACAACTACTACAACAACAATAAAAAACAATAAGGGCAACAAAAGGGAAAATAAATAAATATAAAAAAATTATTTTTAAAAAAGACAATGATGAGCTACACACATATACAAGATATAGCTAGAGTGTGTATCTATACTTACTGTTTATATCAAGGGTGGGAATTTATGGTCCATGAAATCACATGGTCTTTCCCTGCCAAGGCCACCACAGGCAAAACTAGCATACAATAAATCTAGGAGCCTTTTTCATAGGAAGACAAAGGTATTCTTAAATTACATAAATCTTGCTAAGGTCAAGAATGTTGTGGCTAGTTCTTACTGTTATCAAAGGAAAATAAGCTCCTAACTTGAATATAATCATGATTAACTATTATCATTTTAAGCTCCTTATAAGAGTATAAGGAACATTTTACTTCCTCTTCAAAAGTCTCTATTTCTCCTTGTCCTGATATCTCTGGGTCTTTTCTTTTATGCCTTGATGTCTCTTCTCCTGATCCCTTATCCCATTATATCTCCTCTGTTGGTCCCAACTGAAAAGACACAAATTGACACTACTGGTGCCACCATACCAAGTCATGCCTTTCTATTTTGGATTGTCTCTGGAGATGTGAGATGCTTACTAACACAAGGGACACTCTACCCAACTCCATTCTGGCTTGAGCATTTTCCAATAAAGTTACAGACCCTAGGTAGGGTCTATGGTACTGTGTACATCTCCATAAGTTAGAGGCAGTTCTATTCTTTAAAGCTAAAGTGCCTAATAGTCTGCTGCGGTCAAACTGTGACCATATAAGCTTGGCATCCTAAAGAAGATACCGTGAATGTTTCAATCAAGAATTTATTACTTACCTCTAGATATCTTCCTCTCCTGCCCCTACCTCACTTCCCTCATACATACTAGCTGTTCAACTAATTATACAATAGATAGTATATCAAGTTTACTCTTCCATCTTTTAGTCTATTCTAATAGGGCATCACCATTATTGCTATCATGTGCCAAGCTTTAGATGAAACACTATAAACAATTGGCCAAGAGATATTCTAGATATGTACATATCCATATATATATATGTGGATGAAGTAAAGGATTAACTGCTGTCCCTAAGACAATCTTGATTATAATTATCAAACAAGTAAAATCAGAAAACATGAGGTTAACTTAGACCCCATTACTACGCTAGGTCTACTTTCTCTCTAACTCAAAGCCAGAGTTTATAAATCTAATACTGGCATGGATATAACAAATGATAGTTAATGCTTTAACAACTGGGAGAAAGTTTGAGCTTGTCAAATAAAGAATGGACTACACAAACTGGAAAGGGGCATGAGACTGGCTTATTTAATGATGGCCATTTTGGCCAATTCCGGGCCACCTTATCACCTGGTGTCCTGGTCAGAGAACCCTTGAATTCCCCCCAAGGATACTATAGGCCATGACCTCTAAAAAAATCCCTCTGTCATCACTGCTCACATCATTGGTAATGTCGTCATTAGCCTTTCTGTGGGCCTCTTTATGAGCTTACCTTTACTACAAACTAGCACTTTGACAATGGCTCATCTTACTCTGCCACTCAGGGATGACTGGTCCTGTCTAGTGCAGCCTAGAATGTTGCCAGCTATGACCATGGACTGTGAGCTCAGACTGACAGGAACCTGGAAGCTATACAGAATGTATACAGAATGACTGTGCTACATATGAACATATTTAGACTGATATAGTAAACAATTAGTTATATTTATATATTTATTTCAAATTTGGGAGCCACTCTCTGCCTAACACAGTTTACAAGGTCTATTCTCTACTCTGACACCACTTTCACATTAGCTATCAAGCTCAAGCAAAGATTACTAAAATCCTAGGCTCCTAGGAACCTACTTAAAATAGACATCTTTGCGTCTTTGCACCCTAGGGTCCCTATTTTCATTGTCTCTAATCTTACTCTTTGGTTCCTGTTTATTAAATATTGTCTTGCTTTATATCTTACCACCTTTCAGCTACCAAGTTGCAGATGCTACTATTGATTCCATCCTGACTTCCCTGGACAGACAACCTCACCAATGTGTCCTGGAATCTCACCTCTCCACAGCTCTACCTCACTAGGGAAAGACAGAAACAGGCGGGAGGTGGGGGGGATTGACCTGCCAACATCTATGTCCAGTGGAGAAGCAATCACAGAATCCAGAACTCCTTCCAGATGTGCTCCAAAAGAATTTTGGTCCATAGTCCCAGAAGAGGAAGTATTAGGGGAAGATGACCTGAGGGCTCTGAATCACAATTCCACTGAGACCTAAAACTTTTGTGACCAAGAACCCATAACTTCGGGGAGAAAATCTGAAGAACATCTGAGGAAGTCAGGTACTGTTTCCCTTATCTGAGAAGACAGAGAAGAGGAAAAAGGAAAGACATCTGGAAGTTCTAATAGGTATAAGTGTGGCTTAGAAAGGAAAAGAAGATGTGGTCTAAGAAGTAAATGAAAATGGGCATCGGGAGTCACTTCACAGGCGATAAAGCAGGTCTGCAGGTGTCTGTCTTTCTCTCCCCGTCTTCCCCTCTTGTCTCCATTTCTGTCTGTCCTATCTAACAATGATGACATCATTAATAACTACAACAATAAAAAACAAGGGCAACAAAAGAGAAAATAGATATAAAAAAATTAAAATAAATATTTAAAAGAAAAAAAAAGAAATAAAGAAAATGAGCATCAACCTCCACATAGGGTCATCTTTGCCCAAATGGTACAAGTGCTTCTCTGGTATGTATATTTTCATTTCCCTTATTAAAAATTTAAAATACTGGGGAAGGGGTATGAAGAATACATAAATAGAGTTGGGAGGAGCCTTTAACAGTGGAGTAAAAAAATCATGGATTTGAGCCTTATAAATATAAATAAAAAAGGAGGAGGGAGTCAGGCGGTAGCACAGTGGGTTAAGCGCACATGGCGCAAAGTGCAAGGACCTGTCAGGATCCCAGTTCAAGCCCCTGGCTCCCCACCTGCAGGGGAGTCGCTTCACAGGCGGTGAAGCAGGTCTGCAGGTGTCTCTCTGTCTCTCTTCCTCTCTATCTCTCCCTTCTCTCTCAATTTCTCTCTGTCTCTATCCAATAACAAATAAGTAAATAAATAAAAGTTTTTACAAAGTTTTTAAAAAAAGGAGGAAGAAGAAATCATGGGACATATAGTCAATGGAGTACTACTTAGCAGTTAAGAAGACTGGGATGAAATGGATGGAACTAGCAGCAATTATGCTTAGTGAAGGAAAACTATAGGATGATTTCACTCATATGTGGAATACAGAGAACTAAAACACAAGAACCTGACAGAAGAAAAAATGTAGAGAGAAATAGGATAGAAAATCCATATCTATTAATTTGGGAGAACTATATGTTGGTTACCGTTGGAGGAGGGGGGAACAGAACTGTGGTGCTAAGCGTGGTGTGGAATTATATCCCTATTTATTCCTGTAAATCAGCAACAAAAATATATATTTAAAAACATAAAATATACTAAATATTTTGTTTAATGTTATTAACTGGCACAATTAGTTTCACTATTTGTGAAAAGGTTCTTATGAGAGTATTACAGCTTTGTTTGCTGCCTGAGACGGTGGCATTTTCTAACTTTGTTTCATTTCCCTAGTTTCACTTTTCTAATTTTTCATATCTCTTTTATATTAAGATTATTAAACTGAATATAGAAAAAGCTGAATTATGTAAATAAAATACCTTGATTCCGTGGCATTGTTGTCTTTAGATCTAACAACAAAGCTGTAATACCATCATAAGAACCTTTACACAAATAGTGTTACTAACCTGCCTAATAGACAAGTATAGAAAAAGATTAATAATTGACAAGTCTCAAAAAGATTAATAATTTCCTGTGGTCTATCTAACTCCAGAAGTAGTATCCTCTAATTCTTATTGGAGTTGAAATAGAGTAACACAAAGAAATTAGTTATCTTCAAATATATGAAAAGTATGTGAATGCTTGACATGTACACATAACATTATCAGGGATGATGAGCTTAAATAGCAGGTAGGAAGATATCCTTAAAGATTTTAATATTTGAAAGCATTCCAAGGGAGGTTGCAAGGTTTTCTTGTGTTTGGAACAAACAGGATGGAAAAGCACTTTTCTAAGACAATGAAATACATTTCTGCAAAAGGAGTACCTCAGATTCAAAAAAATTAACATTTTTTTTTAATGTATGGGTTCTGAAAACGTATTTGTTTTTATGAGAGGGTGAGAGATAAAGAGATAGACAGAGGGCACCAGCATGTCACTTAGCTCTGGTATATGGTCGTGTTGAGATTGAACCTGGGGCCTCAGGTTTGCAAGTTCTATACTCTAATGATGAGCTATTTCCTTCCCCACAGATGTTTTGCTTTACTAAGTAAAGTTGAGAAGAAAAAAAAAAGATAAAAAATATTTACCTTTATTCTTGGTAGTGGTACCAGAGATGGAACCCAATGCTTCATATATGGAAAGTATGAGGTCTATTACTAAGATAATCCTTGACACTCAAAGATATCTTCTGATCACACTTTTTCCAACTTAAGAGAGTAAACCATCTTCCTATACAGAAGTCTTTGAAATCTCATGTTCAAAACTGTTTGGATGCCAGTGAGATCTGCACAGTGGTTATGCAACAGACTACTGCAGGTCCCAGGTTCAATTCACAGAACCACCAGAAGTCAGAGCTGAGCAATGTGCTCTTTTTTTTGTTGTTGTTTGTTTTTTTTTTAACTCTCTTTGGATGACAGTGAATATACATTAGCAGTGTGTTACCTATAAGTGGCCATTTTTTTTCACACGTGAGACATAATTAATACAAAATCAGGAACTTACATTCATCGAAGCATTAATCTTAGCAATAGTTTCATCATCTGTTGGGAACTGGTATATCTGGACACCATTGCTGACCAGTTCACTCATGAGCTTGATCTTAAACTTCTGCAACTCTGTTTTAGAAATTGCATCTGCTTTGGCAATCACTGGGATAATGTTCACCTGTTATAAATAAAGACAAAAACCTCACTAATGAAGTTTCTTTATTCTTTCCTTTTTTTTTTTTTTTTTATAGAAACAGGTGTAGCACAGAGTATGTTGTCCATCCTCCCTTTGGAGGATGGAACATTCTCTACCATTGTAGATCCAAGTTGAGGGCAAGGTCCTATGGGGGGGGGGGGAACATGGGGTCTATTTTGTTTGTTCCTGATGCATGAGATTTTCTAAGCATAACCATTATGCTAACTCCCTCACTCCAAGATTTTCCAACTATAGTAGTTTCTTGTTATCTGTGGGAGGTACATTTCTAGACAAACCCCCAGTGGATGTCTGAAACCACAAATAGTATGGAGCCATATTTTCTTTTCTTACACACACACACATCACAAAGTTTAAATATTAAGCAGACATAGTAAGAGGCTAACAATAGTGATTAATAGAGGCCCCAGAAGAAACACAGTAGATAAGGCATTGGATTCTCAAGCATAAGGTCCCAAGTTAAAGAGATGCTCTAATTCTCTCTCCTCTCCTCTCTAGTTAATAGATAAATAAATAAAAAAATTTAAATAGCAACTAGTAATAAAAATGACAACTATATTATGCTGCAATACAAGTCATGAAATCGTTCTTTCAAAATCCTATTGTATATATTTGCAGACTGCAGCTGACTGATGGTTGCTGAGAGCATGGGAAGCAAACCTAAGGACAAAGGGGATGACCGTGTCCATGAAATGAAGAGTAGAACATGTTCCCCTTGTGGGCCGGTAACTTTCATGTTAAATTCGTCAAAGCACATTCAATGTGTGGTGCTGAAATCATGCTTTCAAAACTTCATAGATACTCAATAAACTATACCACGTGAATAACTTAGAATCACCTCCACAACAAACAGCAGAAGCAAGCTTTAGTCTAAGAACCTGACTGTAATCTGTTAAGAAAAGTGCCTGATATTAAGCTTTGATTTCAGAGACACCCCTCTTGAATAGCCTGGTTCCATCTAAGAGGAATCAGGCTGCCACTACTAAGAAGTTCCCTTTTTAGAAAGCCTTAATAGCCTCATAATGACCACTACACTAAGCCACTTCTCCTTTCCTATAACCCAATTCCTACTCCTACACTCTTAACTTCCCCAATGCAGATGAAATCATACATCCTTTGAACCTCAATGAAGACAAAGCCTAGATCTTTGTTTCCTCCCTCTCTCTACTCTCCACCTCCCCTTGTGGCCCTTATATGTACTGTGTATCCACCAGGATCTGAGAAATAAGTCTGGTTCTTTAAAATGTTCTGATGGCTTCCTGTTTAACTAGACCCTGCAACTGCAATAAGAACCATGATCAAGCATCAAGTCCAGAGAAGACACAGGGAAGCGTGTGGTGATTGCTGTGAGTCAAGACTGGCCAGGCAGGTGCTCGGAAATTCCTAGACAGAGCACCACTATCAATCAGCTGGAAGACAACAGCAACTAAAGGGCTCAATGTTGACTTGTATAGAAAGGGCGGGAAAGTTAACAGCTCTTTCCCTTGAAGGTGACTGTCACTGTTTGCAAAAGATAAAGTACCTTTCCCATGTGAAGCTCTGCTTTTCTGAGTATAAAACAAATCAACACCTTAATTATTTCTCACATATCCCTAGTCTTTATTTCAGAGGTGCAGAGATTAAGGCTGGAGGGGTAGAAGTGGAAGAAGAAACTTGCCTAAAAACAACTAAGTGACAGAGCCAACAATTAAAGTCAGTTTCCTCTGACGCTAACTTCTAGCATAGAGGCACTCACCTTACAGAAGTCTACAGAGAAGGCAGCATGACCAGAATGCCCATATTTTTACAGATCCAGTCTCATAAAAGATTAGTCACAAAAAAAATGAAGTCTGAGGAAGATGGGTCAATATTGGGGCAGCTTGGAAGGTTCCTACTCATGACCTCAGAATGTAAGCTCAGATCTACAGGGATACAGAGGTCACATAGGTTCCTAAGCTGAATATAGGCCCCAGAGCAAATAAAACCAATGGGGTTTACAGTCAACAATATTTATACCTCTTCCCCATATTAGGGAGCTACTTTCTTCCCTGATCCAACTTTATGTCCCTTTTCCAGCTATGACATCACCTCCCCAGACAATAACTTGGATCCACCTGCATATCAGATTTCAAGCTCAGAGAGAAAAAAAAAAAACTAAAATAGCTATAGGCCCTTTGGAATATAACTAAAATATGCCTACTAGCTATCTACAAAATGGAGGACCCCCCCCCCCCAACACTTCATCTGCACTATTCCAGCCTTTAGGTCCATAATTGTTCAACAATTTGTTTGGCTTTGTATGCTAACTCTCTTTTCAGCCACCATGTTCCAGATGCTAGCATGATGCCGACCAGACTTCCCTGGACAGAGGACCCCACCAATGTGTCCTGGAGCTCAACTTCCCCAGAGCCCCACCCTACTAGGGAAAGAGAGAGGCAGGCTGGGAGTATGGATCGACCAGTCAATGCCCATGTTCAGCGGGGAAGCAATTACAGAAGCCAAACCTTCTACCTTCTGCATCCCACAATGACCTTCCTTGGGTCCATACACCCAGAGGGATAAAGAATAGGAAAGCTATCAGGGGAAGGAGTGGGATAAGGAGATCTGGTGGTGGGAATTGTGTGGAGTTGTACCCCTCTTATCCTATGCTTTTGTTAATGTTTCCTTTTTTAAATAAATTTTTTAAAAAAATTAAAAATAAATAAAAGTCTGCATTGCTCAGACCATTAGAAGTTGAAGGAAAATTCTAGAGGCTTCTTGTTTTAGTGTATGAGTCTCTAGGCCACTTTTAAAATAAACAGAACAATTCTACAGTGAAGTAATAATGTCTGTCAAGACATTATGAAACGATTCTCAAGGATTATTTATTAATAACAAATATAAGAGAGGGAAAACTAGAGCATCACTCTGGTACATATATTGCTGGGGCTTGAACTCAGGATCTCATGATTGAGGGTCCAACAGTTTATCCACTGCATCACTTTCTGGGTCACCACATTTATATGTAGATTCTTCCATCAGGAATTTAAAAAATAGGCTTTCTTGTACTGTTCAAATTAAAACAAGGTTTACTATGGTATATGATAAAAATTAGACTTCAATCTTTGGCTAAATAATAAACTTCTCACTAAATATTTGGCATAAAGTAAAATCAAACAAATCTAATATAAAAAATTTTTTTAAACCCTCCATTCTGGCATGCAATTTAACATCTGAAATAAGACTAAATTCTTATAATAAAGTTTTTTCTCTGATGCCTGTCTATTAAATAAGATTTCTCTAGGAAAAAAATCTAAGAATAAAACTTAATGTTTAAAATGCAGAGAATAAAATAGCTATGATATATTGCATTGGTGGAAAACAGGAAAACAGAAAAATACATTGTGACTTTCCCAACAACCCAATGTATATTATTTTTTAAATGATGCTTTTTAAAAAGATTCATTTGTTAGTGAAAAACACAAATGGGGAGAGAGACATGTGTGACACCAGGGATTAAACTCAAGTTGGATCAAACTCATGTTTCCAAGTCCAATGTTTTATCTACTGAGTCACCTCCTGCATCACATATATATATATATATATATATATATATATATATATATATATATATATATATATATATGTATGTGTGTGTATGTGTATATCTTTATACATACAGCATCCGAAAGGTATTTTCATAATTCTAAATAAACATCTTAAATATACACTTACTTATTTTTATGGAGAAGAGGGAACCAGAGCACAACACAGATCTACTGTATGCAATAGTGGGGAACTGAAGTCAAGGCCTTACCTATGCAAATCCTAAGAACTACCTGTTCAGTCACCCCTACCCCCAGTTCCTTGCATAAAGATGAAAGAATCATTTGATTCTTGTGACTTTAGAGCCTCAGGCAGGAAGGCCATTTGTATAACCACTATGCTGTCTCCCCAACCCTAGTATTTGATTCTTTTTCCAAGCCTACCTTGCTGTCCAGGCTCTTCATGGTTAAGAGATCAAGTGTCTTGAGCGAATGGCCGGTGGGTGAGATGAAGTAGAGGCACACATGGATACGAGAATCATGGTAGTTAAAGAGAGAGCGCTTAATCTTCAGTTCTTCTTGAAGGTATGCCTCAAACTGAGCATCAACGTAGTCCACTATGGGTCGGTAGCTGAAATTTGCATTTAAATATTAGTATAGGGTATTCATGTCTTTAAGAAGCTCCTTATATCAGCATTTCCACTAGTAAAGATCTAGTATCTATTCTAAACGCATAACTTTAGTAATAAAACAAAATATAGAAGACATGCATGTACAAAGGTGAAATTATTAGAACCTGGGGTTTATACTTCATTGTTGTTATTGGGGCTTCATGGCTCTGGCTGACACTCACAGAAAGAAACAGAGAGTAGAGGGAGTGAGGGAATGAGAGAAATAGACACACACACACACACACACACACACACACACACACACACAGAGAGAAAGAGATGCTACCATAGCAAACTATCTCTCCAAGCTTGCAAGTGTAAATTTTTTCTGCAATGGACCAAAGTGAGTATTTGAAACTTTGAAGAGCATATGGTCTCTAACCACAACTCTTCTCTGCCATCAAAACACAAAAAGACAACACAGAAACACATAAACATGGCTGTGTTTCAATAAAACCTTAAATAGATGTAGGCAGCAGATCAATTTTATTTTATTTTTAATTTCTTTATTAGGGAATTAATGTTTTACATTGGGAAGTAAATACAATAGTTTGTACATGCAGAACATTTCCCAGTTTTCCATATGACAATACAACCCCTACTAGGTCCTCTGTCATCCTTTCTGGACCTGTATTCTCCACCCCCCCACTCATCCACCCCACAGTCTTTTACTTTGGTGCAACATGCCAATTCCATTTCAGGTTCTACCTGTGTTTTCTTCTCTGATCTTGTTTTTCAACTTCTGCCTGAGAGTGAGATCATCCCATACTCATCCTTCTCTTTCTGACTTATTTCACTTAACATAGTTTTTTCAAGCTACACCCAAAATCGGCTGAAAATGGTGAAGTCACCATTTTTAATAGCAGAGTAGTATTCCATTGTGTATATAGACCACAACTTGCTCAGCCACTCATCTGTTGTTGGACACCTGGGTTGCTTCCAGGTTTTGGCTATTACAAATTGTGCTGCTCAGAACATATGTGTACACAGATCTTTTTGGATGGGTGTGTTGGGTTCTTTAGGATATATCCCCAGGAGAGGAATTGCAGGATCATAGGGTAGGTCCATTTCTAGCCTTCTGAGAGTTCTCCAGACTGTTCTCCACATAGGTTGGACCAACTGACATTACCAACAGCAGTGCAAGAGGGTTCCTTTGTCCCCACACCCTCTCCAGCATTTGTTGCTGTTACCTTTTCTGATGTATAACATTCTCACAGGAGTGAAGTGGTATCTCCTTGTTGTCTTTATTTACATTTCTCTGAGAATCAAAGACTTGGAGCATTTTTTTCATGTTTTTCTCAGCCTTTTGGATCTCTTCCTTGGTGAATATTCTGTCCATGTCCTCTCCCCATTTTTGGATGGGGGTATCTGTTTTCTTGTGGTTGAGTTTGGCAAGCTCTTTATATATTTTGGTTATTAGCCTCTTGTCTGATGTATGGCATGTAAAGATCTTCTCCCATTATGTGAGGAGTCTCTTGGTTTGCGTAGTGGTTTCTTTTGCTGTGCATAAGCTTTTTAATTTGATGTAGTCCCATAGGTTTATGCTTGCTTTAGTCTTCTTTGTAATTCGATTTGTTTCATTGAAGATGTCTTTAAAATTTATGCGGAAAAGAGTTCTGCCAATATTTTCCTCTAAGTATCTGATAGTTTGTGGTCTGACATCCAAGTCCTTGATCTACCTGGAATTTACTTTTGTGTTTGGTGAGATATAGTGGTTCAGTTTCATTCTTCTGCAATGTGTCAATGCATTTTCCCAACACCATTTGTTGAAGAGACTCTGCTTTCCCCATTTAATAGTCTGGACACCTTTGTCAAATATTAGATGTCTATAGGTGTGGGGGCTTACTTCTGGGCTCTCAATTCTATTCCACTGCTCAGTGTGTCTATTCATGTTCCAGTACCCAGCAGTTTTGATGACAATGGCCCTATAATACAATTTAAGATCTGGGAGTATGATGCCTCCAGTTCTGTTATTTCTTCTCAAGATTGCTTTGGGAATTCTAGGTCTTTTATAGTTCCAGATAAACTTTTTTTGGGGGCCATTGGCTTGTATGATAGTTTTCCATCCTTTCAGTTTGAATCTGTGTTTGTCTTGTTGAGTTAGGTGGGTTTCCTGTAGACAGCATATAATTGGGTTGTGTTTTCTGATTCATCTTCCTACTCTGTGCCTTTTAATAGGTGAATTCAGGCTATTGACATTTATTGATATCAAAGATTGAAGATATTTTAATGCCATTCTTGCAGATTTTTAGAGTGTTCTGATATATGGTCTACTTATGGTGGTCTGACTGTTTATAGGAGAACTTTCAGAACTTCTTTCAGGGCAGGCTTGGTGATAGTTGATTCTTTCAACTGTTGCTTATCTGACAAGGTTTTTATGCCTCCATCTAGTCTGAATGACAGTCTAGCAGGATACAGTAGTCTTGGTTGAAAGCCTTTCTCATTGATCACTTGATAGATATCTTGCCATTCTCTTCTGGCCTGCAGTGTTTGTGTGGAGAAGTCTGCTGCTAATCTTATGGGTTTTCCTCTGTAGGCGACTCTTTTGTTTTTCTCTTGCAGCCTTCAGGATCCTTTCATTGTCCTTATTCCTTTCCATTCTAAATATGATGTTGTCGGGCTAGCTTCACGGGCGGGAGAGAGAGACGACCAGGGACTCATGGCTGAGTGGTACATAGTTCAGTCTTTATTCATGTGGAACGCAGCGCAATCTGTTTTTCTCTTGCAGCCTTCAGGATCCTTTCATTGTCCTTATTCCTTTCCATTCTAAATATGATGTTGTCGGGCTAGCTTCGCGGGCGGGAGAGAGAGATGACCAGGGACTCATGGCTGAGTGGTACATAGTTCAGTCTTTATTCATGTGGAACGCAGCGCAATCTAAGCTATCTCTAATCACAGTCTTGTCCTTATATATCCTGAGGTGGAAGAGTCAGGTCCAAAGAGAATGTACGTAGGATAGGGGATGGGGAGAAGGAAAAAGTGTGCAAAACAGTGAGGATTAAACCAATGCCCTGGTGGCAGGGCGGTGATTAGTTAACAGTGGTTATAGAATACAGTGTTAAGCAGGGGGGATTAAATCAATGAAACAGAAGGGGTCTTAGAAGCAGAATTTAGAAGCATACCAACATTTCCCCCTTTCTTTTTAACTAATGGCCATAGTATCAGGAGTGTGGGGTGAACAGAAACCTATATCGTATAGGCATTTTCAAAAGAACTGGCCCAAGACATGGAGGAACAAGTAAGAGAGCAGCAAGAACCAGTGTGATGCCAAGGGGAGGCCTGAGGGGGGCGTTCCTGCCTCAAAGGGCAAGACGTATCAGGCGAAAGGGTATATCTTGCCTCTGGGGACATCTCTTGCCTCAGAGGGCATTTCCTGCCTCTGTGGACATAGCCTGCAGGCGAGGGGGCGTGGCCTATAGAGTCCCAAGGCAGCTGGCTGCAGTCAGCCTTTGAGAAACCCAGTAGCGTTAAAGGAAATTGTTGTAAAGCTGTGTAAAGTGTCCAAGAGGTGTACCAGTAAGTCCAATAGAAGTGTCACCAAAGCAGATGACCACGGATGAAATGCCAGGGGATGAAACGCTGCACGTCTGTCTCGATGGGGTAGGTCAACCACTGTAATTCCACTTTTCTGTCAAGAGTGAGCTTTGGAGTCTGTGAATCAGTTTCTTCAGGTCATGCCAGGTCACATCATTGGTTTCGGGGTGGCTGCTGTAGTCATGCCATCTTGTGGGCAATGTCAGAGAACAGGGTCCAAATGGATTTCCGGGGGTTCCATTTGAGCAGATGTTTTTTCATGTGAAGAGGACAGCTGTAATTCACTTACTTGTGAAACAAAACTTTTTAAGGTTGTTTAAACAGCATAAGCTCAATAGAAGAACCATGGTTAGAAGCCTCAAGCATGAAAATCATTAGCATAACCATTATGCTATCTACCCCACCCATATTTATACAGTTTTCAGGAATAAACATTTCACATTTATGCCAAGACGTAAAAAAAAAAAAATCAAAAGAAAAAAAAACAATTTTTGGATTGTTTCAGGATATCTCTAGAAATCATGGCTGCATCCAGCATTTTTTTTTTTGTAAAGTCAATGTCATACAAAAATTTAGTCATTCAAATCACTCTCTTATGAAACACAACTGAAAGCAGACAGCAAACTTAAGATATTCAGAGAGAACAATAAGGGGGGAATCGAGAGAAAAGCTGTAGGTAGCTTTTGCTTCTTTTACCTTGAACCAGACTCCCAGAAGGATGGAAAGTGGGAAGGCTATCGGGGGAGGGGATGGGATAGAATTGTGTGGAGTTGTACCCCTCTTATCCTATGGTTTTTGACAGTTTCCTTTTTATAAATAATTTTTTTAAAAAAAAGAGAAAATAAATAAATAACCCAGATGATTTAAAAAAGAAAAAATAGGCTGGGGGTATGGATCCACCTGCCAATGCCCATGTCCAGTGGAGAAGCAATTACAGAAGCCAGAACTCCCACCTTCTGCACCCATAAAGAATTTTGATCAGGAGATGAGGCAGTATCACACCAGGTTAAACACACATGGTGCAAAGCCCAAGGATGGACATAAGGATCCCTGTTCTAGCCCCTGGCTCCCCACCTGCAGGGGGGCCATCTCACAAGCAGTGAAGCAGGTCTGCAGGTGTCTCTATATTTCTCTCCCCCTCTTTGTCTCCCCCCCGATTTCTTTCTGTCCTATCCAACAATGACAGCAATAACATCAATAATAATAACAACAGTGAAAAACAACAAGAGCAACAAATGGGAAAAGATGGCCTATAGGACCAATGGATTTGTAGTGCAGGTACTAAGCCCCAGCAATCATGCTGGAGGCAAAAAAAAAAAATTTTGGTTCATACTCTGAGAGTGATAAAGAGCAGGGAAGCTTCCAATGGAAGGGATGGGACATGGAACTCTGGTAGTGGGAACTGTGTGGAATTGTATCCCTATTATTTGATAATCTTATCATTATTAAATCACTAATAAGACAAAAAGAAATGTCCCTAAAAAGTGGACAACATATGTATCAAAGTTATGGTGGCTAGAAAACTATTCATTTGTCAAAGTTAACTGAATTGTACAATAAAACCTCAGTTCATTTATTCTATTTAAATTACACATCAGTGAGATACATTTAAAAGAAACAAAGAGGAGAGAAAAACCATAAAGACTGTTATTTGTATATTATACTATTACATAAAGATCTGAGCAAATGTAGAGATACTCTATTGAGATTAGTCAGAAGAATTACAAAAGTTGCTATGTACATATTAAACTCCTAATACACCAAATAAAATATCCTTAATAGATACCATTTATGGGGTTGGAGAGACAACATAATGGTTATGCAAAGAGGATCTCATGCCTGAGGCTCCACCATTGCAGGTACAATCCACAGCGCCACCATAAGCCAAAGCTGAGCAATGTTCTGGTCTCCCTCTCTATCCTTCTCTGTATCTTTCCCTCTGTATCTCTGTCATTAAAGTAAATAAATAAAATATATTTTTTAAAAAGAAGATAGCTCTGCATTACTCTGGTTCAATATAATTTTTTTAAAAGATACCATTTTAAGAATATAAAAAATGGCAGATATCTAAGAATTGAAGAGAAGTTGCACAAGATCTTTATACAAAAATTTACATTTTAGTACTAAGATAAAGCAATGTCACAGGCCAATAATATAATTTATTGCCATCTCTGCCATAAATCTACATCTTTAAAAAAATTCCACAAATTACTTTTTAAAATTCAAAGCAAAACATACTACACATTGAAAAGGCTAACACAAGTCATACAGAGTTAATTATGAGAAAGACTTTCCTCTAACCCAAGCATGGAAAAATAACAAAAATCTATCACTTTACTCCAATCTATTTTCCCCTTTTATAGGTTAAATTACCTATAGAATCTATAATCAATATTTATAATATCATAGGAGATAATGCATAATATGGCATACAAATGAAAAATGTCACTATCAAACTTTCCCTGCAATGCCTCATAATATACTTGACTAAACTGGTGATAATGTCACACAAAAAAATTCATGCACCAGGGCTGGGTGGTGGCACACCTGGTTGAGCACACGTTACAATGCACAAGGACCGAGGTTCAAGCCCCCAGTCCCCACCTGTAGGAAGAAAGCTTTGTCAGTGATGAAGCAGTGCTACAGATGTCTCTGTCTCTCTGTTCCTGGCTGTCTCTATCCAATAAATAAAGATAATTTTTAAAAAATCCATACATCATCGATCAGGTTATTATATATATTTGCTGGCTTTTTTTTCTATTAACAAAGTAATCTTGCCTGAAGATTAAACACACACACACTTAATCACTTAATACACACTATATATTGAATTGGCACAAAAGGGAGTAGCTTGGTTATTTTTGCTGAAATACACTCTAATGTCACTGAAATTATTTTAAGCAATCTAGAGAGCGCTATAGGACATTTGTTTAACAAGCACAAAATACTACTGATTAAAAATAAGCCATGGAAAACCAAATCAGCTTACAGGGCAAGAAAGTAAACATCTTAAAATAAGAAAAATGACTATTACAACAAGAACATGTACCTTTCTTCTTTGTTTATTTGATCACCAAATCCCACTGTATTCACAACAGTCAGTTTCAATCGAACATTACTTTCCTGGAGTTCATACGTCTGAGCTTTAAGTCTGACATGAGGATAAAAATGTGAGGATTCACAGTCTTCAAAATTGGTATTAAACAATGTGTCAATTAGTGTTGATTTCCCAATTCCAGTCTCCCCTGAAAGAAATAAAGATTCCAAGGACAGATGAGCTAATAAACAAGAATTATAAACTAGTTTCAAGGGTCCCAAATATTTCATAGATTGTGTTATCCATGACAGAAGTACCCTGGGAAGGCTTACCACCAGGATCACAGAAAATGGATTTTCATGCTAAAGACAGCACTAAAATGTTTAAAGAGCAAAAGTAAACTGAAGGGATTTCTTACATTGATACCTTAATGCTTAGAACAAGACATTGTTAAGTGCACAGCCTGAGGAAGCCATTTCTTCAGGGGAGAGCCCGGGACTTACCCACACATAGGATGTTGAAACAGAAGCCTTGCTGGATGGACCGGTTGACCAGCTGATCAGGCAAACTCTCAAAACCAACATGGCCAGACATCGTTAACAATCGCGTATTTTCTTTCTTTTGCTGAAATAAAACAAAGCAATGTGAAACTCTTACTAGAACAAAAAATAGGCACATGTGGAAGGGAAAACAGAATTTATCAAAGAAACTAAAGATTTTATCATCATTGTTACGTAAAGTAAGTTTATGAGAAACCTGTGTCCAGACCCTCAAAATAGACTTTCTGCTCTTCAGATGATGAGTCTAGCACTAATCACACTAAAAAAAAAATTGGATGTATATAAAAAGAGAAATACACAGCTACACTATGACAATCACAAAATACAATGGCTAAGCTATAAGTTTTAGGAACTGAAACCTGTAAATCTTCAAATGAAAAAGTACAAAACATAGTGTTTTATTGGAGTAAAAGCAGACAGATCAATACAAGTGAGAACCCAGAAATAAATGCTAACACATGTGAACAGTTAATCTATAAAAAGAAACAAAGAGCCTAAAATGAAGAAAGGAAAAGTCTCTTCAACAAATGGTGCTGGGAAAACTGGACAACAAATGCAAAAAGTCAAAACTGTATCATGTTTAAGAGTCCTTCAAAAGAACTAACTCAAAACAGACTAAGGATTTGGATGCTGGAGCCAGGTAATTGCAGACTGTGAATACATTGAATACAGTGAACAGGGTACAGTGAATACATTGTCATATGCAAGGACCCACATCCAAGCTTCTGCTTCCTAACTGTACGAAGCTCTGTAAATGGTGGAGCAATGATGCCGGTGTTTGTCCTCTCAGTCTCTCTCCCTATGTCCCTCACCCTCTACTAATCCCTCTCTCCATTGTTGCTGGTCCTCTCTATCAGGAACAACAAAATAGATCCCTTTGTGGGACCCATAGGACCTTGCCCTAAACATGGATCAACCACGGTAGAGAATGCTCCATCCTCCGAAGGAAGCATGAACAATATACTCTATGCTACACCTGAGGAAGAGGGGTCGATATTGGGGCAGCTTGGAATATTCCAACTCATGACCACAGAATGTGAGCTCAGATCTATAGGAATGCAGAGGTCACATTGGCTCCTAAGCTGAATATGGGCCCCAGAGCAAATAAAACCAATGGGGTTTACAGTCAACAATATTTATATCTCTTTCCCATATTAGGGAGCTACTCTCTTTTCTGATCCAGCTTTCTGTCCCTTTTCCATCCATGACATCACCTCCCCAGACAATAACTTGGATCCACCTGCATATCAGATTTCAGGCTCAGGGAGGAAAAAAAAACTAGTATAGCCACAGGCCCTATAGAATATAACTAAAATATGCCTACTAGCTATCTATAAGATGGAGTACTCCCCAACTCTTCATCAGCACTATTCCAGCCTATAGGTTCATGACTGGTCAACAATTTGTTTGGCTTTGTATGTTAACTCTCTTTTCAGAAAAGCCACCAGGTTCCAGATGATGCTAACCAGATTTCCCTGGACAGATGACCCCACCAATGTGTCCTGGAGCTCAACTTCCCCAGAGCCTCACCCCTCTAGGAAAAGAGAGGCAGGCTGAGAGTATGGATTGACCTGTCAATGCCCTTGTTCAGTGGGGAAGCAACTATAGAAGCCAGACTTTCTACCTTCTGCATCCCGCAATGACCTTGGGTCCATACTCCCAGAGGGTTAAAGAACAGGAAAGTTGAAAAGCGCAAGGACCCGCATAAGAACCCCGGTTCAAGCCTCTGGCTCTCCACCTGCAGTGGGGTGGCTTCACAGGTGGTGAAGCAGGTCTGCAGGTGTCTATCTTTCTCTCCCCCTCTCTGTCTTCCCCTCCTCTCTCCATTTCTCTCTATCCTATCCAAGAACAATGACATCAACAACAATGACATCAGTAACAACAACAATAACTATAACAAGGGCAACAAAAAGGAATAAATAATTATTTTTTTTAAATCTTAAAAAAAAAAGAATAGGAATGCTATCAGGGGAGGGGATGGGATAGGGAGTTCTGGTGGTGGGAATTGTGTGGAGTTGTACCCCTCTTATCCTATGGTTGTCAATGTTTCCTTTTTATAAATAAATTTTTAAAAAATGACCACCAGGACCAATAGAGTCTGGAAGACACAAAGCCTCAGTGATAACAGGCTAAAATAAAAAAATTTTTTAAGTAGGAGTAGTCACTACAATGTAATGAAGGGGGTACAGAGAAATGAGGACTAAGCAATGGCCTCTTGATAGACTGTCACTGAATTATACCTAATGATTTCTGCCAATAGTTTTAATAAAGCTACAAATCAGAGGTAGATTGAGAATAATTCAACAGCCCTATGTGGTGCCAAGATAAAGACAGAACTGACTTATTACTCATGAAGGAGACAAGACTGAGGGGATAGTAGCTAAGTGGCCAAATTCCAATTTATCAAAATTATTGTCAGTATGTGGAAAAGGGAAAAAAAACCATAACCTTGTTGGAGTACAGAACTATAGGAAATTACTTGATCTAGTATTGAACATTTTCTTTTTAAAAAGGAACAGCCCAGGAGGTAGGCAATGGAAGAGCATGAGGTCCAGAGTTCAATTCCTAGCATCTCATATTCTAGAATGTTGCTTTGGTCTCTCTGTAGCTCATAATGAAATAAATCTTAAAAAAAAAAAATCAAGAGGGGGCAGTACAAGTGACACACTTGGTTAAGTACACGTTACCACGTGCAAGAACCCAGGTTCAAGCCCTTGGTCCCTACCTGCAGAAAGGAAACTTCATGAGTAATGAAACAGTGCTGCAGGGGTCTGCTTCTCTCTCCTTCTATATCCCCCCTTCCTTCTCAACTTCAAATAAAATAAGTAAGGTTTAAAAGATTACTTTAAAAAAGAAAAATAATAGAGAAAAACAACATATCTTTCACCAAATTAAACTTACTCCCTCATTTTTAATATGGTAAATATTATAAAAACTCATCCCTCCTAAGTTATAAAGTTCTTGGAAGCAACTAGAAGTACAGCATCACTGAAAGTGACCTTGCGCTAAGAAAGAAGTCTCTATTACGGAAGCTATCAAGGGAGGGGGTTGGATATGGAGCTCTGGGGGTGAGCTTTGTGTAGAAAAGTACCCCTCTTATCCTATAGTCTTGTCAATATTTCCATTTTATAAAAAAAAATTTAAACATTTTTTTTTAAAAAGGAAGAAAGGCATCTCATAGGCAAAGGCAATCCAGCAGCTTCCTATCCTGTCATTAGAGGAGTTGTCTATTCTGAAAAAGCTTGTTAGTTAAGCCCAGTGAAAGCAGTGACAGTCCTCCTAGTGAGTGATGTGCAAGCAGCTGAGTTTCAATTTGGATTCACGCATTCAACAACTAGGCTTTACACAAATTCAACCTCAATCTTTCACAAGAATTAATTCTTGAGGCCCAGAGGTGGTGCCTTGGATATAAAGTGTTGGACTTTCAAGCATGAGGTCCCGATTTTGATCGCTGGCATCACAAGTGGCAGAATGGTCCTCTGGTTCTCCCCACCCCTTCTTTTTTCACTAATCAATATTTTTGAAAAAGTTCATTCAAGCTCAAAGTATCTACAAGTAAAAGTATGTCAGGTTATCCTGGACTCATAGTGGCGCTGGGAGAAAAATATGGATCTATTTTGGAGATACACTCACTCTTTGTTCATTATCAGACGCCTCTGAAGACATACAAGTTGTTTTTGCTGCCATATGAGACTGATAGAGCTGAAAAAAGAGAAAAAAAATTAAAATACAAGTTACAGGTATGACTCTAAAAAACCTGTAAAAAATAAAGAAAGAAAATGAACATTGTAATGATAGTACAGCATAAAATACTGCTTCTTCCGTATCTTTTGCTCTCTCTTTTGTGTATTAGTGATTTAATATTGGCTTACAAAATTACATGTCAACAGGGGTATAATTCCATACCATTCACAACACCAGAGTTCTGAATCCCCAATCTTTCTATTGTAAGCTACAGCAGTTTTCATAAGGTTGCAGATATGGGTTACCTATCATCTCTACAACTATCGGTCTATATTTGTATATAACTGCCCCCCACCTTGTTTTAAAGTTCCCATCTTCTCTTCCTTTTCATAACCCCATTATTACATCCAAATGTTCTTCTTTTTCCTCCTCTCTCCAGATCCTGATGAAGTTGGAGTTTAGAGCCCTCTTATCCTCTTCCTCCTATCATTTCTCCCCCACTGGTAGCATGTATCAAAATTATTTTTGGGTGCAGAAGGTAGGAGCTTATGTAACTGCTTATCTGCTGAGCATGGGTGTCGGACAGGTCAATCCATACTCCCAGCCTGTTTCTATCTTTCCCTAGTGGGTAGTGATCTGGACAGATGAGGTTCCAGGACACATTGGTGAGGTCATCTGTCCAGAGAAGTGAGGATGCAATCATGATAGTGTCTACAATTTGGTGGCTGGATGATGGCAGGATATAATGTGGGACAAAATGGCTAATGAATAGGAACCAAAACACAGGCACAGAGCAGATTAGATTAGGGATCTTAGGGTAGAAGGAAGCTAGGAAGTCCATTTTAGGTATATTTCTTGGGGCTCATAACTATCATAGTTTTTTGCTTGAGTTTGATAGCTAATGTGGAGTTGGGCAAAAATACTGTTTGGGAAGATGGTGTGTCAGAGTAAAGGAAAGGGCTAAAAAGTTGGATTACGGAGTCGGGCGGTAGCACAGCGGGTTAAGCACATGTGACACAAAGCACAAGGACCGAATAAGGATCCTGGTTCGAGCCCCCAACTGTAGAGGAGTCGCTTCACAGGTGGCGAAGCAGGTCTTTCTCTCCCCCTCTCTGTCTTCCCCACTTCTCTCCATTTCTCTCTGCCCTATCCAACAATGACGACATCAGTAACAGCAACAATAAAACAAGGGCAACAAGAGGGAATAAATACATAAATATGTTTTCAAAAAGAAGAAAAAAAGTTGGATTAAGACAGAGAGTAGTTATCATTCTTGATAAAGATCTCTGATTAAAATTAACTGTTTACCTCATACATCTAATCCAAGGCATATATATTTATATTTATATTTATATTTATATTTATATTTATGTTTAGCGTAACCTCTGAGTCCCTACTGGTCTGAGCTTGCAGCTCACAGTCACAGATGGGAACATTGCAGGCTGCACTCATTTCAGGACCAATCTTCCTCGGATGGTAGGGCAGCCTCCCTTTGGAGCCTGAGGCAGTCTCTACTATAGCTTCTCTATGGTGAGGGCAAGGTCCTTTGAAAGCCAGCAAGAGGACTTATTGTCGCCCCCGAACTTTAACAACAGCTTATGATGACGTTCCTGATGGAAGTGACTTTACCAGAGGCTACCAGGCTCCTAAGCATCCCCTCAGAGACAAAAGATGCATACACGCACATATTTAGGCATATAGGTTTCCATATAAATGACAGCAACTTGTTCTGCATAGCTGTTGCTTTTCTTTCTTTTCCATTTTTTTTTTTCTTTTTACATCCAATCATGTCCATCTATGTGGTCTCATAAAGTACAACCTCATCATTTTTCTTTTTTTTTAAATTTCTTTATTGGGGGATAACTGTTTTACAGTCAACAGTAAATACAATAGTTTGTACATGCATAACATTTCTCAGTATAGCATTCTGTTATGGATACTATAGTGTGTACAGATGCTCTCTCTTACTATCAGCAATCTCCTAAGTCTTTAATGCTATACAGCTTTGCCCATTTCTACCAGTTCTGCCACCCTCACTGCGCACACTGTGGGATTGTGAATGGAAAAACGCACACACATAATATACCTGGATGTCTAGAATACTGACAGAAATCTTAATCTGGGTAAAATAAGCTTTTGGAGGTTGGCTTTCTGACATAATAAGTGTGTTTCCACATCCTGAGTCCATCAAAACTACATGCTGTCCCAATATGAAAAGACTTGTCAGCTAGGATGCACTTGTGTCAAAGCGCATAGAAAAAGCCTGGTATTGGGAGTTGGGCAGTAGTACAGCGGGTTAAGTGCAGGTGGTGCAAAGTGCAAGGACAGGCACAAGGATCCCAGTTCAAGCCCCCAGCACCCCACCTGCAGGGGAGTCGCTTCATAGGCGGTGAATCAGGTCTGCAGGTGTCTTTCTCTCCCCTCTGTGTCTTCCCCTCCTCTCTCCATTTCTCTCTGTCCTATCCAACAATGAGGACAACAATAAAACAATAAGGGCAACAAAAGAGAATAAATACTAAAAAAAAGAAGAAAAAAATTTTTTTAAAGGAAAAGCCTGGTATTGACTGTATTTTCGCAACTTAAAGGTGTAAGAAAGAACAAAAATTAAAGGAACTAAGATTGAAGAAGAAGTGAAAATATTACTGCAGATGATGTGAAAACTCAGATGATGAGCAAAGTGGCAGATGGCGAAATCTATACACAAAAGTTTGCTGCACGTCTCTATGGAGCTGAGGAAGAACACACAATTAAGAAAACAGTCCCATTTACAATTTCATCAGAAATAACCAAATATTTAGAAATAAGTTGAGCAAAATAAATGAAACACCTATAAAATGAAAGCTTAAAGACCCTATCTAAAGCTACAAAATACTAAGAGATGGAATGATACTCCATGTTTATGAAGAAGAAAATTAATACAAATTGTCCATTTTACCAAAAGCAATATAAAGATTTTTTTAAAAAAAGATCTTTGTACAGCTAAAAAGTAATCCTGAAGGGGGAAGAAAAGAAGGCAAATTCAGATATTGTGTTATCTGATTTTAAACTATATTATAGAGGGAGTCAGGCAGCAGTGAGCGGGTTAAGCACAGGTGGTGCAAAGCTCAAGGAATGGTACAAGGATCCCGGTTCGAGCCCTCGGCTTTCCACCTGCAGGGGAGTCGCTTCACAGGCTGTGAAGTAGGTCTGCAGGTATCTATCCTTCTCTCCCCCTCTCTGTCTTCCCCTCCTCTCTCCATTCCTCTGTCCTATCCAACAACGATGACATCAATAACAACATTAAAACAATGGCAACAAAAGAGAATGAATAAATAAACACTTTAAAAATTAAAGTGTTTGCCATCCTATACTATAGGATGGCAATGACAGATAGTTATACAAATAATAGTCAACCCGGGAGTTGGGCAGTAACACAGCAGGTTAAGCTCAGGTGGTGCAAAGCACAAGGAGCAGCATAAGGATCCCGGTTCAAGCCCCCGGCTCCCCACCTACAGGGGAGTCACTTCACAGGCGGTGAAGCAGGTCTGCAGGTGTCTATCTTTCTCTCCCCCTGTCTTCCCCTCCTCTCTCCATTTCTCTCTGTCCTATCCAACAACGACAACATCAATAACTACAACAATAAAACAACAAGGGCAACAAAAGAGAATAAATAAATATTAAAAAAAAAAAAAAGAAAAGAAATAAGCCAATCCACATCTGTGACCTTGAGAGAACTACTGCTGTTTCCAGTGGGGGAATAGGGACACAGAACTCCAGTGGTGGGAATGGTGTGGAATTATATCCTTATTATGCCATAATTTTGTAAATCAACACTGAGTCACTGAGAGAGAGGACTAAAGCCATAAAGTATATACAGGATTACAGGCATAGGTGAGAAACTCTATGACATCAGAGTTAAGAGATGCATTTGGGGTTTTCTGTTGCCCCAAAGGCAACAAAAATAGAAGCTAAAATAAGCCATTGGGATGACACTGAATTAAAAATTATTTCCACAGCAAAAGAAGGTATTAGTAGAAGTGGTCAGGGAAATGAATAAGGGGGTGGATCTAGGAATAGATGATTAAGGCCATGGGTTCATGCCCCTGTACCAACTAATGCTAGAGCAGTGATCTGGCCTCTCGTAAAATCAATAATCAGATATTAAGAAAAATCACTAGTACAAAAGACAGTCTACTGAATAGGAGAATATATTTGCACAATATACATCTGTCAAAGGTTTACTGCCCAAGATACTTATGAGTTTATGAGAACAACCCAACTCATAGATGGACAAATTTGAACAGACACCTCCCTAAAGAGGACATACAGATGGCTAACAGGCATGTGAAGAGATGTTCACCAGCATTTATTATCAGGGAAATGCAAATAAACACCAAGTAGACATGACCTCACACCTGTGAGAATGGCTCATATAAAACTGAATAACAACAAGTACCAGCAAGTACAAGAAAATAGAGCCCTCATGCACTGAGGGCAGGGATGTAAATTGGTGCAAAGATTTGGGAAAACAGTTTGGAACTTGCTTGGAAGCTAACAACTGAACTACTGTGTGATCCAACAATCCTACTTCTGAGTATCTTGCTGAATAGGAATACACTGACTAAAAGGTTAAAGATTCAGCATATTAGTTGTAGTGTCATTTACAATAGCTAAGATATGAGAACACAGTTCAGCCATCATATAGAAGAACAGTATTCCTCCAAGGTTCTAGGTTCAATCCCCAATACCACCACTGTAAGCCATAGTTGAATAGTGCTCTGGTCTTTCACTATGTCTTTCCCTCTGTATTCCTCTCTCATTAAAATAAACTTTAAAAATATTTTTTAAAAAGAAAGAAAAACAGTATTCCACTTAGCACATCCCCTTCCCTCCTTCCTTCCATCTTACTATTACCTTCCAGGGTTATTGCTGGGGCTCAGTGCTGGCATTATGAACCCACTCCACACCTCCTGGTGGCCATTTTTTTTAAACTTTGTTCTCCCTTATTTTTTATTGGATAGGACAGAGAGAAACTAAGAGGGAAAGGGAAGATAAAGAGGGAGAGAGATAGACATCTATAGACCTGCTTCACCGCTTGTGAAGCATCCCTGTTGCTCGAGCCAGGGTCCTTACGCAGGTCTTGGTGCCTGGAATTATGTGCACTTCACCAGGTGTGACACCGCCCACCCCCCTATTTAGTACATCTTCTTTATCTAATCATCTAGCTATGGCTGTTTCCATATCTTAGCTACTATGATCAGCACCATAATAAACACATTCTTCAGTTAGATAACCAGATGTGGGATTGATGGGCCACATTTTTCAACTTTACAAGGAAGCTCCAAATAGTCTGCCCAAATCACTGCACCAAATTATATTCCCACCAACTGTACATGAGGGCTCCTTTTTCTCCACAACCTAGACAGCATTTGTTGTTGCTCTTTTCCCATTCTCAAGGGTATGAAGTGGTGGGTTTTGATTTTCATTTCCCACATGCCTGCTGTCCATCTTTAATGTCCTTTCTGGAAAAGTGACTATGTATATCATCTGTCTAGTATAGACAGTAGTGTTTCTTCATATACACAAGTTCTTACACACCTTGGCTAGTTGACCCTTACCAAATGTGTTATGTGCTGACCTATTCTCCCAGTACACAGGCTCTGTCCTTTGGCTGTACTACTATCAATGGCATTCTTTAGCTCTACTGGTAATTGCTTAATTGGTTTTGGTGTATATGTATTGTTTTATTATTCTGAAACCACTATTCATTTGTGATTAGTAATGGGGTATAAGATTTGAAGATTACAGTGTGTAGTTCCACACCACACTCACTACCTCACTGCCCCGCCCTCCCACCTTCCAAAGATAACCACCAAAGTTCTAGAAAATCTTAAACATAGTTGGCTTACTTCTGGTTTTTTTGTTTTATTTTTTTTAATATTTATTTATTCCCTTTTGTTGCCCTTTTTTATTGTTGTTGTTATTGATGTTGTTGTTGGATAGGACAGAGAGAAATGGAGAGAGGAAGGGAAGACAGAGAGGGGGAGAGAAAGACACCTGCAGACCTGCTTCACTGCTTGTGAAGCAACTCCCCTGTACGTGGGGAGTACCGGGATCCTTACACCGGTCCTTGCGCTTTGCACCACATGCACTTAACCCGCTGCGCTACCGCCCGACTCCCTTTTGTTTTATTTTTTAGTATCACTTTTCTAGATTCCATATGAGTGAAGCCATCCAGTACTAAACAGTCACCTCCAGTTCCATCCATTTTGTTCCAAATGCCACAGTATCAACTGCATGAAAGATTTCTTCTTGCTTACTATTAATCTCCTCCATTGTATTCTTTGGCTTATCTGTCACAATTATAAGTCTATTATTTTTGGCTGGAGCTTTTTTTTAAATTTATTTATTGGGGGATTAATGTTTTACAGTCGACAGTAAATACAATAGTTTGTATATGCATAACATTTCTCAGTTTTTCACACAATATAACCTCCACTAGGTCCTCTGCCATCCTGTTCTAGGACCTGTCCTCTCCCCTCCCCACCTACCCCACAGTCTTTTACTTTGGTGCAATACACCAACTCCAGTCCAAGTTGTGTTTAGTGTTTTCTCTTTGTATCTTGTTTTTCAACTTCTGCCTATGAATGAGATCATCCCACATTCACCCTTCTGCTTTTGACTTATCTCACTTAACATGATTTCTTCAAGCTCCGTCCAAGATGGGCTGAAAAAGGTGAAATCACCTTTTTTTAATATTTATTTACTTATTATTCCCTTTTGTTACCCTTGTTTTATTGTTGTAGTTGTTATTGATGTCCTTGTTGTTGAATAGGACAGAGAGAAATGGAGAGAGGACGGGAAGATAGAGGGGGGAGAGAAAGATAGATGCCTGCAGACCTGCTTCACCGCTTGTGAAGTGTCTCCCCTGCAGGTAGGGAGCCTGGGGCTTGAACTGGGATCCTTATGCTGGTCCTTGAGCTTTGTGCCACCTGCGCTTATCCTACTGCGCTACCACCTGACTCCCGAAATCACCATTTTTAATAGCTCAGTAGTATTTTATTGTGTATAAAGACCACAACTTGGCCTGGCTGAAGCTTTTTATTTTTTAATTTCTTTACTGAGGGATTAATGTTTTTTAGTCAATAGTAAACAAGATAGTTTGTACATGCATAACATTTCCCAGTTTACCACATAACAATATGGCTGAAGCTTTTTAATGTCTTCTCTCCCTGTTATACATTTAACTTATCGTTTTTCTTATTTCAAATAATGCTCCATTAGGCAGGCTCTACAATTTGAGCTTTCCAAGTTATTTCTGAGTATCATCTATCCTTCAACTGTGGTCTAGTCCTGATTTGCAAGTGTGTAGAGAGCAGAAGAGCAAACTAGGTGCTATGTTGTTGGTATGCATGAGACCCCTTCTGTTTCATTTGGTTTAAATCCCCCCTGCTTAACACTATTCTATTTACATAACCACTTCATTCTATTTACATAATCGCTGTTAACAAGCACCACCCTCCCTCCAGGGCATTGGTTCAATCCCCACTGTTTCATGATATGTTTTTGCTCCACCCCCTCTCCTTGTCACACCCTGATCCTCTCCTTGTCACACTCTGATTGTCACCAGTCACTTTTCTCTCCACCCTCTCTATGTCACATCCTGTTTCCACCCTACTTGGCAAGTATATATAAAGACAGCATTGTGAGTTTTAGGGTACCTTGAGTTTAGCTTAGCTCGTCTTAGATTGTGCTGCGTCCTGCATGAATAAAGAGATACTGCCTACAGCTCAACCATGAGTCCCTGGTCGTCTGTTACCCGCCCATGAAGCCAGCCCAGCGAAAACAACATAGCCCGTCGAAAACAACACTATGTGTTCAAACAGCAGTCAGGTCACATTCCCAACAATGGCTACAGGTAATATGGGAAGAATGATTCTCAGTCTCAGTAAGTGTCTTCTTAAAAAAAAAAAAAAAAAAAAGAGGTGGAGCTCCATTACAAGACATTTTCAGTTTGGGTGACATATATTCTGACCTGGGATAGAAAGTACCAAAGGTGAATACAGCTCAGTGCAAAACATAAAGGTCAGCTACACAGGAGGCTCTCAAGACACAGTTGGAGTCCACTCAGTTCTCAACAACCTTAGCAACCAGATCCGGCAAGGCTTAGCTGCCTGCCACCAGGACTCGTAAGCTCAAGTTGTCAGCCACTGTCCTAGACCAGCAACAAGGCAGAAGGTACAAGAACCACAGTATTGGGCAAGAGCCACAGGTGGTGGAAAGGTGTTGTCTCCTATCGGAAATTAAAACAGTGAAAGAAGGGAGTCTGGCGGTAGCGCAGCGGGTTAAGTGCAGGTGGCAAGTGCAAGGACCGGAAGAAGGATCCAGGTTCAAGCCCCCAGCTCTCCACCTGCAGGGGAGTTGCTTCACAAGCAGTGAAGCTGGTCTGCAGGTGTCTGACTTTCTCTCCCCCCTCTGTCTTCCTCTCTTCTCGCCATTTCTCTCTGTCCTATCCAACAACGATGACAACAATAAAACAACAAGGGCAACAAAAGTGAATAAATAAATAAAATATTTTTTTAAAAAACACTGAAAGAAATCTCCCCAAGCAATGGAATGGCACTGAATGTAAGTAATCAACACATGGGAAAGCAGTTGCTAAAAGAAACTTAAACTTCCTCAAGACAATCTGAGTAACAACAGGAACATATAGCAAAATACACATCAGGATATGCAAATGAAAATGAGATTATTTTCTTCAGTTGTGCATACAGAATTTAGTAGTAGGCTCTTTCTTCTTGTCAGAGTTATATGCAAACTGTAATTCTTGTCCATACAACAGAATTTGTTATTATATGACAAGAGGCCCATCATCTCGCTAAACAGAGAGCCCCCTAGAAACTCCATCAATGCCCCATGTCACAGCAGAGATTAACATGACATCAGTAGAAATGTCAGGCTAATAGAATTGAAGGCTGTTAAATTAACTGCGTATAGCAGCAACAGATGCACACTGAACATGCATTAACTGCCAAAGTATGAGGGTCTGGGGTAAAGGAGTACAATGCCATCCATGAACAAAACAAGACAGAGTTTGTTCTATGAAATTTAAGAAAATTAGCCCCTGACCAAAAAATACAAGGAGACCACAGTACTCAGTTAGTGGGAATGGGGAGATTTATGTGGTAAAGCAAGTTAAGTAGATGCTATAGTGGGTGCACTGTAGCATGTGGTAGCACTCAGTTTCCTCAGCATACAAACTCAGCAACCTTATGCCAAGGGATCCTAATATATCCAAAGCACAGCCATATAAAGATGTATCTTGAGTGTTGGCGAAATAACTCACATGGCTAGTGTGCTGCTTTGTCATGTGTACAATCAAGGTGTGAGCTGAGACCCTACCACACTAATGGAAGTGTAAGTGCTGCGATCTCTGGTCTCTTTCACTCTCTGTATCTGTGTCTCTAGAGTAAGGAAGTCCTGGTGATGATCAAAAAGTAAAAATATCTTTACAAGTTTAGTAGTTTTATGTTTGTCACTGCTGCCTCACTCCTGTGTGACTCCACTGCTTCCTACAGTCTCTTTCCCCCTTGTAAAAAAGTTTCTGATAGAGACAGAAAGAAATAGAGGAAAGAGAGAGGTCACAGCACCACTCCATCATTCATGAAGCTACAAAGCTACCCTGCATGGTATCTCCATGTGGTGTTAAGGGTCTGAACCTAGGTTCTTGCAAAAGTGTGTGTGTTAACAGGTGAGCTGTCATCCAGCCTGGGAGAGAGCTTTAGATGTTACTAGATGACTGAAAATGTATAAACAAGTGTTAAAAAGAAAAAAAAGAAAAAACTAATAAGGTGCTGGGAAATTGTGCATATGCAGCCACATCTGCCATGTTGCCCCCTCAGGCTACTGCTAGTTCCTGCGAGAGTTGTGACATTCTCAGAGTGCCTGTTTCTCCACCTTGTGCCCTCAGGGCATTGTCTATTTCCCCGCGATATTTGGAGTGTTTTGGTCACTCCTCCCCCCTCCCATTCTCACGAGAGTTATTATCCTATCCTGGAGTGCTATGGTTACTCCTCCCCCTTCCCATTCTCAGGAAAGCTGCTCCTATAAAAGCCTTTCTTCTTCCGCACCTCACTCTCTTGCCAGAGCTTCACTTCGGTGTTCAGACGCAGGAAAGGTTACTGCGTGAGGCAGCCATTTTCGCTACCTCCACGTGGCCCAACCTGCTTCTCTAGCACCCAATTCTGATGTGCCAGCGCAAATAAAGATTTGTGTTCCCTCTTCACTCTGGACCTCCTCTTCTCTCTTCTCCGCAGCACACAACAACAATAAGGCTCTTAAAACTACTTTTCTATTCCCAATACAGCTAATCCCAGGTAACCAAATCTTTCAAAACAGAACTTTCAAAAGCTTTACAGTAATATTATTATTACAATATTATTTAGCAGGACAACTGGCACTGTTGAAATAAATACCCAGGACTCGGGATTTCTCTATGAACCTGAATCACATACCTTCATTGTCTATGATACATGGTCTTGTAAGTTGTCAAAAGAGAAACTTGTATAGCTGTTATACATTTTGAAATTCACCAAAACAAATAATGAGGAGGAAAAAGAAGCCATCAAAAAGTAATTCTGAACAGGTAAGGCTGGGAAACAAACAAAAAAAAATCTTTAAAATGACAAGTTCTAATGTTCTGGGATGTTGAGCACCGGGTAGGGCCCTTGACTTGCAAGCATAAAGTCCTGAGATCAATCCCCAGCATCACATATACCAGAGTAATGTCCTGGTTCTCTTTACTCTCTCTTCATCACTCTGGTATAAGTAAATCAATCAAGAAAAAAGAATTTTAAAAGACACATTTTAGAAGGAATCATGCTTCTAAATGCTAATTCTACTAAATAAGTATTTAAGAATAAATTTAACAAAGATGGTGAAAGACTTGTGCATTGGAAACTATGAGTCACTATGAAAGGAAATAAAAAGGAAACACAAAGAAATGGAAAGACATCCCATGATCATGGACTGGAACAATTAACATTACACTAAGATGATCATCTTAACCAAAGTAATACTGATTAAATGCAATAGCTATCAAAATCTGAACAAGCTTCTATTTTTTTATTTTACTTATTAGGACAGAGAGAAATAGAGAGGGAAAAGGGATACAGAGAAAGAGACAGAGACAGACACCTGCACACCTGCTTCATCACTCCTGATGCTTTCCTCCTTGCACGTAGGGTCTAGGGCTTGAACCTGAGTCCCTATGCATAACATGCACACTTAGCCAGGTGTGTCACCACGAACCCCTCAAACACACACACACACACACACACACTTCTTAAAAGAACAAGTTACACAAATTTATCAGGAACCAAAAAGACCTGGAGTAGTTCTATTTGCATTTCTATGATGATCAGTAACTTTGAGCATTTTTCACATGCTAATTGACCATCTGAAGACTTTATCTGGTGAAGAGTCTGCTCAGATCTTCTTACTTTTAATGAGGTTGTTTTTTCTGTTTCTGAGTTTTGTGAGCTCTTATCTATTTTGGTTATTAGTCTTTTGTTTGATGTATAGCATGCAAACATATTCCCAGATTTAGTAAGATGTCTTTTTGTTTGATGATGGTTCCTTTCACTGTGCAAAGTTTTTCAGCTTAATTATATCCCATTGGTTTATTCCTATTGTTGGTTTCCTTGCTGTTGGACTTAAGCCTCTGAAGATACTTCTGAAGCAGATATAGTGTACTGTTGATGTTTTCCTCAGTGAGTTAAAAAAAATTTTTTTTTTAATAAATTAAAGAGGGGCCTGACAATGGTACACCTGGTTAAGTGCACATATCACCATGCAAAAAGAGACAGGTTTGAGGTCCCACTCCTGCAGTGGGGGAAATTTCACAAGCAGTGAAGCAGGTCTGCAGGAGTCTATCTTTACCTTTCCCTCTATCTCCCCTCCCTTCTCAATTTTTCTCTGTCCTGTCAAATAAAAAAGAAAAAGGAAAGACCACCAGGAGTGATGGATTCACAGTGCTAGCACCAAGCCTCATTGATAGCACTGGTGGCAATAAAAAATTAACTAGTCAAAGAAAGCATCATCTAAATTAAGCTTGCTCCCAGATATAGTCATAAATTTATTTGAAAAACTAAAGTTCTTGGAGCTGGTGGAGGCACACCCACTTGAGTGCACATGCTACCAAGGACAAGGACCCAGGTTCAAGCTCCTGGTCCTTATCTGCAAGGGAAAGCTTCACATGTGGTGAAGCAGTGTTGAAGGGGTCTCTCTGTATCTGTCTCCTTCTTCACTCTCAATTTCTGTCCCTCTCCAAAATAAATAAAGAAAATATTTTTAAAAACCAAAGTTCCCATTGAAAATCAAGCCTCCTGTACTAAGAATATTTAAAATAGAGGCTGGGTGGTGATGCAACTGGTTGAGCACAGATGTTACAAACTACAAGGACCCAGGTTTGAGGCCCCAGTGGCTCAAACTGCAGGAGGAAAGCTTCACAAGTGGTGAAGCAGGGCTGCAGGTGTCTCTGTCTCTTTCCCTCCCTTCCCCCCCTTACTTTCCCTCTTGACTCCTGGCTGTCTCCATTTAATAAATAAAGATAATTTAAAAAATTTAGCAAACTTGGCATTTATTTTAAAAATCAAGCAGAGAACATTAGATTTAATGAGGTTAAACATGAGGGGTCAATTCATTCTTTTATTTTTTTGCCACCAGAGGTATTGCTGGAATTTGGTGCATGCATGAACACCATTCCTGATGCCCCCCCACCTCCATATATAGATATATGTAGAGACAAAGAGAAGGTGAGCAACAGATAGGAGAGATACCTGCAATAATGCTCTACCACTCTTGAAGCTTCCCCCCTGCAGGTGTGGAGATCAAGGATTTGAACCTGACCCCTTGGGGTCAATTCTCTTGTTTGTTTAAGACAGAAAAGGAGAGACAGAGATAAAGTAAGAGATCACAGTACTTAAGCTTTCTTCAGTGCTGTGGAAGCCAGGCTCAAACACAGGCTGCACACAAGGTAAAGCAGTGCACTACCCAAGGAAAGTATTTCCTGGGTCTTCAGGGTCAAGTCTTAACAACAGAATATCTAATCTGTTCTGTAACAAAACATAAAAATAAAAAAATAAACGCCGGGAGTCGGGCTGTAGCGCAGCGGGTTAAGCGCAGGTGGCGCAAAGCACAAGGACCGGCATAAGGATCCTGGTTCGAACCCCGGCTCCCCACCTGCAGGGGAGTCGCTTCACAGGCGGTGAAGCAGGTCTGCAGGTGTCTATCTTTCTCTCCTCCTGTCTGTCTTCCCCTCCTCTCTCCATTTCTCTCTGTCCTATCCAACAACGACAACAACAATAATAACTACAACAATAAAACAACAAGGGCAACAAAAGGGAATAAATAAATAAAATAACTATTAAAAAAAAGGAAAAAAATAAATGCCCCTTTCTTCCTCTTCTTCCACACATCTAAATAAATCAGTTAAGTGAGTACAAACAGTTAAAGTCTGACATACTTCACTAGGATCAAAATTAGTTTGAGAACACCACACAGTGATGACAGTCAAATATTTGGGGAAGGCAGGGCTTACTTGACACACAAATGCAGATTAACGTGTAGCTTCTAGTTGCTGTGATAATTTATAACTTGGGCATTTATCATTCAACAAAAATAACAGCCCTCAAAGTAAACATTTTCAATATAATAATCTCCTCAGGTTGGGAAGACAGCATAATGATTATACTGAAGACTTGCCTGTCTGAGGCTCTAAGGTCCCAGGTTCAATCACCTGTACCACCAAAAGCCAGAGCTGAGCAGTGCTTTGGTCTTTATCTCTGTTGTTCTCTCATTAAGATAAATGACATATTAAAAATTGAAAAAATCAATATTCATGTCTAAGGAAGAGATAAAGAATATGACAGGTTACTCTTCCAAAAGGCAAATATGTTAACTGAAGAGAAGGAAAAATAAGGCTAATTAAAATTCCATTGATATACCAGTAAAGTAACACAAAACGTGACTTAGGAGTTCTGGCAAGGCAGTGGGTGATTCAGCAGAAACAAGTGGTCTGCCAGACTGCTAGGAACTGGGAAAGCTTCAGATGAAGTGGACAGGAACATGTCCTCCCACTATCCTGCCATCTACAGCATTTTGGACTAGTGGGAAAAACAATGTTTTCCTCATGGTTCAGGCAGTAGGAGTGTAGATGAAACATAGGACTCTGAATACATAGGACTCTGAATCATTGGGTTCTGAGTTTGATGCCTGGTATCCCGTATGTCACAGTGAAGCTCTGGTCCCCTCTTGCTACTCCTGAAATGCTCTGGTTACATCTCTTTCCCCTTACACATAAATAAGACAAACAAATAAACAAATGAGAGAGAGAGAAAGCAAGCCTGCTTTTGTGGGCCAGGCAGTGGCACACACACAGTTGAGCGCATATGTTACTACATGCAAGGACCCAGGTTCAAGCTCCTGGTCCCCACCTGCAGCTGAGAGGCTTCACAATAGGTGAAGCAATACTGCCAGTGTTTTCTCTTTCCATTATCTTCTCTCCCTAAATTTCTATCAAAAATAAATAAATAAATACTCTCTGCAGATGAAGAAATAGAGATACACAAAAGTTCTGAAGTAATAATTAACTTCAGGACATAAAGGAAGGTATTAAGAATCAGAACTTAAAGACTTAAAATAAATGAAACAAAACAAAAAAATCCTCACAGGAAGATAATCGAAAAAGGCACAGACAAGAAGTTCAGAAACAGTGGAACAGGAAATGACTAGTATGGATAGGAATTGAAAAAATGTGAATGCCATTTATGTGCTGACCAGGATACTCTGGAGCAGAAAATGATGAGTGTGTTTCTCAGGAAACAGGAACAGGCAGTGAACATTACTTCAGGATCCACACAGGCAACAAAAAATAATTATACAGTCAAGATCTCCTGAGTCATAAAGTAATACCAGCAAAAGATAAGCTGTGGATAATGGCAGAGACAATATGGCCAAGAGCTCACCTATGTGATCATCACTAGCTGTGATTCACTAAGTAAGATTCTTCTATTAAAAAAAGAAAATCTAGCGGTCCAGGAGGTGACACAGTAGACAGTGTTGGATTAACAAGTATGAAATCACAAGTTCAATCCCTAGCATCACATGTGCTCTGGTTCTCATTCACTCTAAATATACAAGAAAGAGAGAAGGAGAGAGAAAGAAAGGAGTAGAGGAAGGAAGTGGAGGGAAGTCTAAGAAGGTGTTAAAAACTATATAAAAATATTTGGGGGAGGTCACCTCTAAGGCTTGACTGTTGTGCAAGGCTAACATTATCAGAAAGAGCTAAGAGAACAGAAGAAACAACACAGAACCCTCTCAAACCTGCATCTCATGAGTGGTAAAAGCACCCTCATAGGCAGCTACCACACTAGCCTCCAAATTAACAGAGCCCTGTGCATGTGCATGTGCATGTGCATGTGTGTACGTGTGCATCTAGGATCTTGCCAATGTGCAATTTCACCACTCCACGCTGCTTTTTCATTCAAAGAGAGAGGTATAGAGAGAGGAGCTGCAGACAGAGTGACACTACAGCATAGGAGCTTGCTCCCGGAACGTAACACCTCCCACATAGTGCTGCAGCTGGGAACTGGGTTGCTGTGGCAAGGTGCATACCCTACCTGGTGAGCTATCTCTCTGGCCATGTAATAAATCTGCTAAGAAGGTGAATAGCAATTATTGACTGAGAGAAAACATTTACAAGACCATATATATGAAAGGACAAGCACCACAAACTTTAAAAATGAAAACAGTAAATACATATACATATATATTCAAATAGAACATGGGTTAAAAAAAGAATAGTTCACCCAAAAATAATCAGATGGCAAATAAGCAAAAAAATTAACATAATTAACTATTAGAGAAATTAAAATAAAATCATAACTTAAAAGTGTTTCATATCCATCAAACTGTCAAAAAGCAAACTAAAAATGGGACTGCCACCAAGCATGGGTAAGAGACTGATCTTATGCTGGTATTTGTGGAAAATGATATAGAAAGTATTGAACTAAAAAAGCAGATTACTGGTTGACAGGGGCAGAGGAAGAGGCAGAATAGAAATGAAATGTCCATAAAAGGGCAACCTGAGGAAACTTTCAAGTGATTGAAAGTTCTCTTTTGGGGCCAAGTGGTGGCACACCTGGTAGAGGAGACATGGTCACCATGCATGAGGACTTAGGTTGAAGCCCCCAGGAAGCTTCATGTTAGATGGTGCAGTGCTGGGAATAGTGGAGCCGTGCAGATATCACATCCAGAGATAACACCGGTGGGAAAAAAAAAAAAAGAACAATTGTTTATCTTCACAGTGCCAATGTAAATGTCCCTTTACATTGAATACTATGGCTTTTGCAAGATGTTGTAATGGCAAAAAAAAAAAAAAAAAAAAAAAAAAACAGGATTGCTGCTATTTCTTACAGCTACACATCAGTCTATAAACATCTCAGAAAAATCATCTAATTCCACTGGAAAATAAGGCAGCCTAACACAAAGTACAGCAACTGACAAAAAAAAAAAATGAAATGAAGTATTCTCCCACCCACTTAACACTGAGATTACTGTGAATCAGAGTTTAGAAAACACATTTCCTTCACCCCACACATGCACATAAACACAGCAAGAAGCCCAAACAGAAAAGCTGAGACTTCTCTTAATGCAAGAGAGTGAAAAGAACTTGAATGAAGCAGGGAGAGAAATCCTGGCCTGAGCTCTATCAGAGGAGCTGGCTGTGTGATTCTGGGCCAACACCAAACACCTCAGGCTACACTTAGAGATCACTCCTGCCATCCAAACATGTGACTAAGAAAACTGCTCTGGCCAGCACCTCTGGTACTCATCTTGTGTGCAGAAAACACAACCTCTGATGCTTAGTGTTTAGAAATCAAGTCCACACAGGGCCACATTCCCTTAGTGCTCAGCACGGTGAGGTCATTCCACATTGTGCAGCCTCTGCAAACCACAGGAGCACACACAAGAGTGAGGAAAAGCAGCTAACTCAGCACGAAACCCACACTTGTCAAGTGAGAGAAATACCCCAAAGCGGGATACAATACGGAAGAGAGCCACCACTCCTCTTATTTAAGGTAGAAAAAGGGTGGGAGGCAGCTGAGATCTTCCTGGAGGGCAACTTGGTCAAAGGAGGGAGTTTATAGAAGGCTGAGAAAGAACATAAAAAGACTCAGGGGAGTGGGTACAAGAGCCATGTGTGCTCATGCCCCTTAGACAGCAGCAGAAGCCCAGCGAGGCTGCAGCCCCACTGGCCCACAGCCGCAAACCACTTCACCCACAGCTGCAGACGCCACTTCAACTGCCACTGCAGATCCCACTTCAAACACGGCTGCAGACCCACAGCTGCAGATCCCACTGACCCACATCTGCAGACCCTTCACCCACAGATGCAGATCCCACTTCAACCACAGCTGCAAACCCCACTGAACTACAGCTGCAGACCCCACTGACCCACAGCTGTAGATCCCACTGGAGCCAGTCCGTTCAAACCCCGCAGCCTGGTGGCGGCCCGGGTAGCAACAGCCTCCGTAGCGTCGGGAAGGGCAGGCGGTACCCGACGGGCAGGCGGGCTTTCCCGCGACGGGGACCCTCTGCGACCCGGCCGGGCAGGGACTCGCAGGCCGGGAAGCTCGGGATCGCAGCTTCGCTAAATTCCGGGTTTTGAGGGGTGGAGGTGGGGCTCAAGGGTCCAGAGGAGACTATGGGAGGCCGTACTCACCAGAGGCCGCGCCACTTCCGAGGAGGCCATGTCCACAGTGAGCTCAGCTGGCCGCGGACCCCGAGCGCCGTCGGGGCAGCAGATGGAGGCGCGGGCTGCGGGCGCGAGGCGGGCCGGGTAACGGGCGGGCTGGTGGGGGAGCCAGCCAAGCAGGCGAGGGGCGGGGCCTGACTCTTAGGGGAGGGGCGGGGCCTGACGAGGGGTGGGGCCTGACCGCACAAGGGGCGGGGCCTGTCCCAAGGGGCAGGATCAGATAATAAGAGCGGGAAGAGGTTGCAGGAAGAGTCGCGCACGGTGGCCACGCCACTTTGAGGTGCGCGCGGGCAGAGTCTCCCGGGAGTTGCTCTCGCCCTTTTAGAGGACAAGTGCGGTGGGAGGGTGATGTGTGTAGCACACGCGTGATGTGAGGAGGTAGCCGCGGAAAGCAAAGCTCTCCCCACCTAGCTTCGGGCCCGCTAGAGGCCGGAAGTGGGCGTGGTGTGAGCTGCAATGGGCGTGTCCTCCGTCCCAAGCGGGAATCGCCAAGGGCGCTGGGGCCGGAAGTAGGCGGGACGTGGGCGGAACAGCGGGCTGGAGCTGAGATTGCGGTGCGGACCGGGTCCGGAAGTGGGCGTGGTGGTAGGCGGGGCTGGAGGGGGCGAGGCTGGCGGGGCGCGGCCCTCGAGAGGCTGTGGCGGCCGCGGAGACGGTGGCGTCTCTGGCGGCTGAGCAGGGGTGTGGTGGACTTCTCGCCGGGCAGTCCTCGACGGCGCGCGGGGAGCGGCGCATGGAGGTCCCGGCGGCGCTGGGCAGCGAGGCCGTGGTGAGCTTCCTCGCGGCGCGCGGGGGCCGGGCCCGCCATGCCGAGCTGGTCCAGCACTTCAGGGCCGCGCTGGGCGGGGAGCCGGAGCAACGCGCGCTAGCCCGCGCCCGCTTCAAGGAGCAAGTGAACGCCGTGGCCACAGTGCGCACCGACCCCGCCGACGGCTCCAAGTACGTGCACCTCAAGGGCCAGCCGGGAGCCGCGTCCCCGGCCCCGCCGCCGGCCGAAGAGGAAGCCCGGGTCGCCGCCGACGTCCCGCTCGGACCGACCCCGGGCGGCGGAACCCGCAGGAAGGACGGGCGGCGGGATCGGCCGCCCCCGCCGCGCGAGGACGCGGCTCCCGGCTGCGAGGACGCAGAAGTCCCGGCGCCCGGCTGTGAGGACGCCGACGATGGGAGTCTACCCGGACCCCCGAGGCCCGCCCGCCCGGGCCTCCGCGACCACGTGCCGGCCGGCTCCCCGCAGCCGCGCAGGAGTCCGTGTCCCGGGGCGCGCGCCAAGGCCGGGGACCCGGACAGCGCGTCGCTCGCGTCGGCGGACGAGGACGGCGCGGGCTCGGTGGCGCTCGACCCGCTGGAGCACGCCTGGATGCTGTCGGCCTCGGACGGCCGCTGGGACAGCCTGCAGGGCCTGCTGAGCTGCGAGCCCGGCCTGCTGGCCAAGCGCGACTTCATCACCGGCTTCTCCTGCCTGCACTGGGCGGCCAAGCACGGCAGGCACGAGCTCCTGGCCCTGCTGGTCAACTTCGCCAACCAGCACCGGCTGCCCGTGGACATCAACGCCAGGACCAGCGGGGGCTACACCGCCCTGCACCTGGCGGCCATGCACGGCCATGTGGAGGTGGTGAAGCTGCTGGTGGGGGCCTACGACGCCGACGTGGACGTGCGGGACTACAGCGGCAGGAAAGCCTCCCAGTACCTGAGCCAGAGCACCACCGAAGAGATCAAGAGCCTGGTGGGCGCCCTGGAGGAGGGCGACACTGAGAGCACGGCCAGCAGCGGCGGCGGACGCTGGAGACTGTCCAAGGTGCTGCCCTCGCACCTCATCACCTACAGACTCTCCCACGGCCCGGAGGAGGGAGGGGACCGGGACCACCACCACCACCACCACCACCACCACCACCACCTCACTGAAGGCTGGGCTGCAGCCAAAGCGAAAGATTCAGCTCGCAAAACCTCCAGCAGCTCCAGCGGGCGGATCAAACCCAGACTCAACAGAATCCGCTTCAGAACACAGATCATCCACACCACACCCTCTTTCAGAGACCCCGAGCAGCCCCTGGAGGAGTGCGAGGAGGAGGAGGACGACGATGACGACCAGTCTGTCAAAGCCTACTCCTCTTCCTCCTCATTCAAACTGAGACCGAAGTCCAATGTATTTGGGTAAAAATCCTTCTTTTTTTTTTCTCAAACAGGAAAGTCTAAGACGTATTTGACTTCAGAAATAGCATACTAGGTGTAGGTAAGATGCGGGGCCAGAAAACCTAGGCTGAGTTCTACATTCTGGCTTGGTAGAGTGTTGGTTGTGCAAAGCGTGCCTCCTTCCGACCACCCCCTCTGCATTCTTAACTTGGAAGGGGCAGGCTTGTAATTAGATGGGAAATGATTCATCAAACCTTCACCTTGTCCTAATTTTCCCCGTCCCATCTCCCTGACCAGGAATCTCGTCTCTGAGAACTAGAACTCTATCCAAAGCTTGGGTGCAGAACTGATTATCAGAAAGTGCTACAAGGCACACTTTCATGTGTCTGGTTTTTTAAAGTGTTTCTCTTCCCAGAGCAAACACAGTGTAAATTATAATGAAACTAAAGTGTTGTGTGAGCAAGATTCATGCTGCCTGCCATATTATTTGACTAATTGCATTTTCTTTTTAAGGTACTACTGAAGGTCAAGTCAGTTGAAATACCAAAATACTCTTAAGAGAATAATGTGAGTCAAAATGGGAGTGGGAATCCTATTCATACCCGAGGTCTGTTGTAAGTTGTGTTCAGCTTTTAAAAGAATCAGTTTCAGCATTGATTGAACTAGAGAAGTTACATTCACTTCTGGTTAAACTGCATTAATGGTTTTCTCTTAACTTTCTTGGGTACCACTGCCCTCAGCAATAAGGTACATTATTAGTAAATACACAAGTATATTAAAAGACAATTCTTTAAACAGCCTGTGGTACTAAAATATCACCTCCAGCTTGATTATGGATTGTTTTTGCTATTCTAGAAGTTAATATTGCTGAGGATTTTATTCTGGGGATCATATAACCATCAGTCCTATTTCATGGTGCTTAAAGTTGAACTGCTAATAAATTGTTTCTAAGGGACTGGATTCGGGTTCAAGCCCCCAGCTGCAGAAGGAAAGCTTCACAAGCAGTGGAGCAAGTCTGCTAGTGTCTCTCTTTCTCCTTTTCTCTCTTGATTTCTCCGTGTCTCTGTTCAATTAATAATAATAAGTGGGAGTCGGGTGGTAGTGCAGTGGGTTAAGTGCACGTGGCGCAAAGGCAAGGACTGGCAAGGATCCCCACCTACAGGGGAGTCACTTCACAGGTGGTGTCTGTCTTTCTCTCCCCCTCTCTGTCTTCCCCTCCTCTCTCCATTTCTCTCTGTCCTATCCAACAATGATGACATCAGTAACAACAATAATAACTACCACAACAATGAAAAACTACAAGGCCAACAAAAGGGAAAATAAATATAAAATAATAGAAATATGCTTTCTGGTTTAGATAATTAATGAAATTGGCATAACTTTGTTAGTGAACCAGTGCTTCTGTGAAGTCGTTTTTAAATCCACTGAGTAATTTCCACATAAGATTCAATTTTTATTTTACTAATAAAATAAATTCCTAGTCTCTGATTTACTGTAGCCCCTTTAGAAAATATTTAAAAATTATACCCTTCCAATCTTCCCTAGAGCCTGCTAGAAACATGCAGTACTGGAGAAGTCAGTAGTAAATCTTCTTGGTTAAAAATAGCACTTTATGAAAGTGAAAAGAGAAGATATAGGACTATTTCTATTTTTGAATGCTGCTATTAAATCCTTTTCTATATAAATGGAAAATGTCACTCATAAATTAAAGGCTTATTTTAATGTGATTCTTAATTATATGCAACTCATATATGCCTGGATAAATGCCTTCCAGTATATTTATTTTTAAGAAGTTAACATCCAAGCATATTAAATCTGCTTGTAACAAGATTCAAAACAACTTTTTTAGGAGATTGACTCCACTGAGTTATTCTCTCTTAGTCTTCTTAATCTCAAAATTGCTCAAAAGTTCCAGTGTCTTGTCAAGATTAAGGAGTGAGTTAACAGCTTGTGAAGTAAAGGAACCAGTGTAAATTGCACAGAAGTAGTGTGTAGAGTTTTAAAATATTTAGTTTTTCAAGTAGAGATATGTAACAGGCTTTGTCTCACATATACAGATAGCAATTTGCTTAAAGATTAATGAAGAATATTCACATAAAAATCACTCATTTGTAGTTTTTAGGACTGTGGAAATGGACCATATGCACTTGAGAAGCACTTTTACCCTAACAGATGGGTGAAAAACAGACTAATTTTTAATGAATTAAAAATAGATTTCTTTGGGGGTCGGGCGGTGGCGCAGTGGGTTAAGCGCATGTGGCGCTAAGCGCAATGACCGGCGTAAGGATCCCGGTTCGAGCCCCCGGCTCCCCACCTGCAGGGGAGTCGCTTCACAGGCGGTGAAGTAGGTCTGCAGGTGTCTATCTTTCTCTCCCCCTCTCTGTCTTCCCCTCCTCTCTCCATTTCTCTCTGTTCTATCCAACAACGAACAGCATCAACAATGGCAATAATAAAAAAAAAAAAACACAACGAGGCTACAACAACAAGGGCAACAAAAAAAGGGGGGAAAAATGGCCTCCAGGAGCGGTGGATTCATGGTGCAGGCACCGAGCCCAGAAATAACCCTGGAGGGAAAAGTAAAAAAAAAAAAAAAAAAAAAAAAAAAAATTTCTATAAGATGAAATGCAGTCATTCTGAATCTTACATAGATTACTTGTATGTCGTGCCAAATAAGTTACAAATTCTCACTCAGAAATATTATTGGCATGTAAAACTAAAGTGAGCTATCTAAAATGCTCAATTGAATTATCTTTAATCTCTTAAATATGGGTGTAAACTTAATTGTACAAAATCTATAATTGGCTAACTCTTTAAAGTCAGTACTTCATTTAAAACTTGCTTTTCACATCAAAAGTTTTCCCTTTCTGATAAATATACTTTGAATTTTCCATCCCATTCCTGAGGGGAATTATTTCTAGCATTCCTTGTCATGATGTGTTTGTGTGCAGAAAGTATAGCACTCTCAGCCACTTAACTCTACATTCCTCTTTTTTTTTAATTTCCATGTTAAGATTATAGAAGCCAATGTTTTGCGTGATTTTCTACTTGTGGAGTTGTGCCTACTATTCATGGAAATACCTACATTGGTCACTTATGTGTCTGTTAATACGAAGTTGTGTGCTTTAGAAAAAGCCAGGTACTTCCGTGTATTTTTTATAGGTACTGAAACTAGTAAATGTCATAATGCTCTTCATTTTATGCTATGTAGGGAGGGTACAGGTAGTTTATGTAACCTGAAAATCCGGTACTGTCTTATTTATGCCAAAAGTCTGAAATCTTGGGGTTCAGGATGCCTTTTCTCTTATTTTTTTTAAATAAGTGTACTCGGAGAGTTGAAAATGTAAAGTTTGTCTTGTCAAAATAAAAGATTCACATTAATTTTTTTTCTTTATATATTGTGTGAATTTCTGCTTTTTTGTCTGGGTAGTGTTCTGTGGTTCCCAAGTGCCCTTTGAAATTCCATTTCATCTGTATATGTCTGGTTCACAGTTAAGAAGTGCACATTGATGGCACTGGTGGTTCTGCCACACTGCAAACAGTGGATTCTAAGATTCAGTGCTTTTTGTTTGTTTTTACATTATCAGTCTGCATTTTAAATGGCCATATTTTGACCAAATTGCTGTCATTTGGCACCAGTAACAAGAATGAACATGAGAGGGTAGTTCTTTACTTTCCTCTATTCCCTTACCCATCAACAGACCTTAAAGAAAACAAGAAAACTCGATGACTCTTAGATACACTATCATAGACTCTTCCCTACCCTTACTGGATCTTTAAAAAAAAGAGGTAGCAATGCCTTTTTCCATTTTTCTCAGCATACATCAAGTACTGGACATTAGTGAATTCATTTCCTATTCAAATCTATTTTGGGGGCCAGGTAGTGGCACACCTGGTTGAGTGCACATGTTACAATGTGCCAGGACCTAGGTTTGAGCCCCCAGACCCCACCTGCAGGGGAAAAGCTTTGTGAGTCATGAAGCAGGACTGCAGGTATCTCTCTGTCTCTCTCCCTCTCTTATCTCCTCCTTCCCTCTCAACTTATGGCTGTCTCTATCCAATTAAAAATATTATTAAAAAAGAGAGTTCAAATCTACTTTTGATCTCCAACAAAATTCACTTTCCTCAAGTATGTCAAAAGAAAGTGGGCATTCTAGGTGTTTATTGTCCACCACTTTCTTGGGAAGAACTCATGAAGATTACTTCTGTGGCTTTCCATTGCTGCTGTTGATCTAAGACAACTTATAAATCATACATTACTAGAACTTCCTTAAATCTACTTCTAGGATTACTTCTTTCCTTAAAATATGTATCTTAAAAGGTGTCATTGAGAATTCCACTGTAAAATAAATTTTTCCCAGTGGAAAAAATAAATGGCATTATTTGGAGTTTCTTAAAAATAATTAGTGTCCAAGTTTCCTGCAGACTATTATTTAATGATGAATCCAATTTTCATAAAGTACTTAGTATGTTTGTTTGAAACATACTCTGTGCTGATCTGATAAAATAACCTGGAAACCCCCACTAGAATACTCTTCTGGGTCTCTTAAGCTGGATTTAATAATGTAGAAACCAGCATCCCTTGAGATGTACCCAGAAGAGTGAAGAGTTCCATACTGACAAATGTGATCTTCAAGCTTCATCTTAGCCTGCTTGGGCTGCTGTAATAATACTATGGACTGGGTGACTTAGAAGCAAAAGAAACTCTGTCACAGTTAGGAATTCTGTGAAGTTCAAGGTATGGCAAATTCGGTGACTGGTAAGGTCTGTATCCTGACTCTTTCTTTTATTTGTGTATGATGGGGGAACTCAGTGAAGGACTATACCTTATAACTGAACTATCCCCAAAGAACCTCCCTCCTAATACCATCACATTGGGAGAAGGTTTAATGGGAGACAAACATTCAGTCCGCAGGAAAAATAAAATAAAATAAGCTGTACTCAGCAGTTCAGGGCTATAGCTAAGTGCTAAATCTACTTGGAGATTGTAAACCTGGCTGAGCGTTTTCTTTGTGTGAAAACTATACTTCTAGAAGCCTGCTTTGTATGCTAGGCAAAATTAAAGCACTTTTTTAAAAAGTAAGCTATTTAGTTCTCTCAACTTTGTTCCACGTCCAATTTTAGTATCTATCATTGGTGAGTAGAGGTGCAGTGCACTTGTCCAAACTCACATGGTTAATAAAAATGTCCGGCCTTGAACCCAGGCAACTTGGCTGAAGGATCTGTAGTAAGCACTAGGCTAGGGCACTTTTCTAGTATTATGAATGTATTGGACTACTACCTTGTGATGTCAAAGTGAGAGAAATGTCAGTCCCTCTAAGAGACCAAGCTCAAAGCACATACAAGCATTAATGGATAAATACAGATAACTGACTTACTCTTATACTATTGTGACACAGGAGTAAAGTTAGAACTGGATTTGTAGATCAGAACTGTTTATCTCATCTAGGATAAAATTCATTAGGGCTAGGGAAACTTAAAATGTTTAAAATGGTGAAGCTTCAGAAACCTATAAGATGTAGCTTTGCTTTTATTTTTAGGCTTACCTTTTCTCCTGACTTTACCCATTAAGTGAGTTTGACACTTTACTGGGTTGGTTCAGGCAGGCCTTCCCAAAATAAAAGATGAATGGGGAGTCGGGCAGTAGCACAGCAGGTTAAGCGCAGGTGGTGCAAAGCGAAAGGACCAGCGCAAGGATCCTGGTTTGAGCCCCCAACTCCCCACCTGCAGGGGAGTTGCTTCACAGACAGTGAAGCAGGTCTGCAGGTGCCTACCTTTCTCTCCCCCTCTGTTTTCCCCTCCTCTCTCCATTTCTCTCTGTCCTATCCAACAACATCATCAATAACAACAACAACAATAAAACAACAAGGACAACAAAAGGGAATAAATATTTTTTTAATAAATAAAAATAAAATAAAAGATGAATGATTGGGAGTTGGGCAGTAGCGCAGCGGGTTAAGTGCACAGCCCAAGGACCAGTGTAAGAATTGTGGTTCAAGCCCCTGGCTCCCCACCTGCAGGAGGGTCGCTTCACAAGTGGTAAAGCAGGTCTGCAGGTGTCTATCTTTCTCTCCCCCTCTCTGTCTTCCCCTTCTCTCTCCATTTCTCTCTGTCCTATTCAACAATGAGGACATCAAAAACAACAACAATAGTAACTACAACAATAAAAACAAGGGCAACAAAAATGGAACAAATAAATATTAAAAGAAAAAAGATGAATGGTCAATCAAAAAAAATGAGCGATATAACCTCAATTTTTCATTGCCATAAATTTAAAATTCTATAATTGAATAATCCTGAATTTGATACTTTATTTTGGAATAGGAGAAAACTTATTTTGCTTTATTACAGAGGATGCTCTTTGGATCTTCTCACAAACACAACCTTTGAGCCAGAGAATAGGTCATTGGATAGGGCACCAGGTTTGCCATGAGCATTGCCCAAGTTTGAGCTTCAACAGTGCATGGAGGATAGGGGAGGGTGATATGGTGTCACGTCCTCTGTCTTTCTGTCTACTTGAATAGAAAAGTTGGTCTGAGATGGTGAAATAATGTGTGCATGAGACCCCAGTGATACCCAACCAACCTCCAAAACTGAAAGAAAAAGGGAGCACAGTCTTTAAGGATATTTGCTTTTCTCTGTGCAAAACTAATCTTAAAAATGAGTCACTGGAGCTGGGGAGGTGGCACAGTGGATAAAGCATTGGACTATCAAGCACAAGGTCCCAAGTCTGAGCACTGTCATTGTATGTGCCAGATGAATGCTCTGGTTCTATCTCCCTCTCCTCTTATAATAAGTAAATTAAAATATTTTTAAATAATATGTTAAAGCTTATCCTTATAGACTTACACAAATGACAGTTTAGAAACAGTATAAAATATTGCTGTCTCTCCCCCTTTTTAGAATCCCTTGCAAAAATTGCAGCTCCAGGTTCCTTCTAAACATTTGGATATTTGTTGTTTCTTTAATTTAGTCTGTTTTTCTCCTTGATTGAACATAATTTATTGTTTTGATTGAGTTATGCCCAATGTGAGTGGGAAAATAAAAGCTTGTCTTGAGGCTGTCATTAAAGAACAGCTGAGCCAGAGGCTGCAGGGATGAGAGTGGGACATGTTACAGTTTGTGTCTCCTAGGTAGCTCGCTCAGGCTGTCCTGACTTCATCTCATGTCCTGGTATATCCGCTACCAGCCCTGTGCCCTTTTAGAAGGAGGTTTGCTTTCACTGTGTCACCCCCAGGCCTTGGCTAACATGGAGGCTTTGAGATCTCCAGGGCCTAATTTCTACTACCTGTCCCATGTTACACTTCCAATGTGCCAACCTCTCTGCAGTTCTCAGAACACACAGTGCTCTTTCCAGGCTAAGCATCATGCGAGTTTCCACTGACTGGCAGACATACTTGTTTTGACTTGATTTAATAAAGAGTGAGTGATGGAGAGGGAGAAATACAGAGGAGAGACACCACAACATGGTTCCAATGCTTGTGAACCTTTCTCTGTGCTTTCCACTGGAAGTCATTTGTAAGTTGTCTGGGGAATGTACCTGGGGTCGGTCGGTCTCTTCCCTCTCAACTTCCTCTTGTGGGAATAGTATCTAGAATTGTATGTTTATATATTATGCTGCAGATTCCCTTCCTGTGGATCAGTTATCCACAGGAAAACAGTGAATTCATATTTGGGTTATCTTGAAACTACATTTTTAACTATAAGGAAATATTCTTGTAAACAAGTAAACAGAATAAAGATATATTTAGGGAGTCGGGCGGTAGCACAGCGGGTTAAGTGCATGTGGCGCAAAGCATAAGGACGGGCATAAGGATCCCAATCTGAGCCCTAGGCTCCCCACCTGCAGAGGAGTACCTTCACAAGCAGTGAAGCAGGTCTGCAGGTGTTTGTCTTTCTCTCCTCTTCTCTGTCTTCCCCTCCTCTCTCCATTTCTCTCTGTCCTATCTAACAATGACGACATCAGTAACTACAACAATAAAAAACAGCAAGGGCAACAAAAATAGGGAATAAATAAATAAATATTTTTAAAAGATATATTTAAGGGGAGAGTTGCTGTTTAACACTTAAAACCATGACTTTTCATTGGAGACTATGATTGTAGAAATTAAAGAGAGAATTTTTGAAGTAGCAGAAAGAGGAAAAGTGAAGTAATTTTCACTGGGAAATTTTATGTTCTGGATACTTACTCCCATGCCCAAAAATCTTTTCATAGGTCATCAAGTATGCATTAACACTAGGAACTATATTGAATCAAACACCTGACATTTTTCACCATACTGTGAGTATTAAATAAATTGAATAAAAATGAAGCACTGCTGGTGGGAATGCAAACTGGAGCAGCCACTTTAAAAGAGTGTATAGAGAGTCTTTATTCAAATAAAGGTGAAATTAACTTTATGGTCCAACTATACCACTCTTTCTAACATTTATCCAGTGGATACTCAAATGCTAATTAGAAGGGACATATGCACCCCTATGTTCATAGCTGCAATATTCACAGTAGCCAAATAGTGGGAGCCTAAATGCCCATCAACAGATGACTGGCTACAGAAGTTATTGTGGGATATATATTCCATGTAATATTACTCTGCAATCAAAAAAGATAATATTGTGGCCTCTGGGACAAAACGAATGAAACTGGAGGTGATTATGCTTAGTGAAATAAAGAAATGAAAGACAACTATTGGATGGTTTTACTTGCATGTGGAATCTAGAGATGTGATACACATGAACTTGCTTGAAAAAAAAGAAAACAGGCAAACTGTTTCGAAAAGACTTGTGAGAACTCTGGTGGTTATCTTTGGGAGGTAGTAGGTTGTAGACAGAACTTGGTGGTGAGTATGGTGTGAAACTATTCACTATAGCCACAAATAAAAAATAAATAAATGAAGCACACTTGTGACATCTTAGAGATGCCATCATGCCTCATGATGTAAAAAGCATGAGAAAAAAAGAGATGAGTCTTTCTGTGGTGAAGTTAGGATTTAGACCTGTACCCATAGAGTTACCTATAGTCAGTTACACAGAAGCCCAAACTCTTGACAGTGAAGGGGACTTTTTACAGGGGGAGTTTTAAATATGATAAGGGATAGTGCTTCCCTAGGAAAAGGCCTTTCAGAATCTGAAGTCACCGTCTCAACCACTGTAAGTGGAGAGAGGATGGGTTGGCTTAAAGTGAAAGGAGGTGGTGTATTTGAGAGATCATGATAGAGGTCCAGAGAAGTCACTTTAATCTCTTGCAGATGGTCACTTCTAGACTTGCTTGTGACAAGGAGATATACATAAAATAACCCACTAGTTAACAGTACAGCTAGTGAATACGTAGATTTCTTGATATTAGCTTAAGCCATGTCCATGTTCAAAGGAAGCATGAGCACATCTGGTGTTGGAATCAGGGGAAATCCACAGCCCTCTGTGCCTTGGGGAGTCCCTCTAGGTGAAAGGGACAATGCTGACTTGAGAAGTAGTGTATGGGTTGATTGAGAAGGAAAACAGATGCTTTTCTTTAATTTTCTCAGCCCCTGTTATCTTCAGTTTAAAATAACTAGCATACCAAAAGAGATCTGTTTATGGCACTGATGAAGTTGTTAGTGCTCGTGCTCATTAATGGCTTCCAAGGGAATGTGAAGTTTCTTTGCCTGGCTTCTCCTACATCAAAGTTTTAGACCAGTGTTACTGTCTCCAGTGGTTTGAGTGAATCAGACTTTCCTTTTCTAAATGTATTTTTCTTTCTTTAATTTTTAAAAAATTTTTTATATTTTATTTATTTATTTTCCCCTTTGTTGCCCTTGTTTTATTGTTGTAGTTATTGATGTCATTGTTGTTGGCTAGGACAGAGAGAAATGGTGAGAGGAAGGAAGACAGAGTGGGAGAGAAAGACAGACACCTCACCACTTGTGAAGTGACTCCCCCTGAGGTGGGGAGCCGGGGGCAGGAACCAGATCCTTGTGCTTTGCGCCCCGTGTGCTTAACCCACTGTGTCACCGCCTGACTCCCTAATATTTATTTATTATTGGAGACAGAAAAATTGAGAGGGGAGGGAGATAGAGGCACCTGCAGCCCTGCTTCACCACTCATGAAGCTTCCCCCCTGCAGGTGGGAACTGGGGGCTTGAAACCTGTGTCCTTGTGCATAGTAATGTGTGTTCTTAACCAGGTGCGCAACTGTCTGGCCCCTGAATCATACTTTCTTATAGTGAAATATTTTGAAATTAAATCTTACCTATAGTCACAAATATTTTTGGAAAGTGGATTAATTATATAGGGACTTAAGTTTAGTGACATGTCATAATTTGCCAAATGCTTCATTACTGACCAACTCAGTTCTGTAAAAAACACTACAAGGAGTTCTACAACTGAAGAGAACCCCTATTCAGGAACAGCACGAGGGGGTTGCACATGGTGCAAAGCTCAAGGACGGGCACAAAGATCCTGGTTCGGGTCGCTTCACAAGCGGTGAAGCAGGTCTGCAGGTGTCTATCTTTCTCTCCCCCTCTCTGTCTTTCCCTCCTCTCTCGATTTCTCTCTGTCCTATCTAACAACGAGAACAACAATAACAACAATGATAAGCAATAAGGGCAACAAAAGGGGGAAATGGCCTCCAGAAGCAGTAGATTTGTAGTGCAAGCACCGAGCCCCAGCAAAAAAAAAAAAATAGCACAATACCAATAAGTGGAGAATGTGTGAAAGAAGAGGAGTAATAGCTATGATACTTAGAATGAATTTGAAATTGATCTATTTTTAATTTAAAATTGACTGTAAGCCTAGAACTCTAGATATAAACTTTATAGCAACCTCAAAATAAACAGACTTAGAAGAACCCGACAAAAAGGGATGCATGAAACATCCACATTGATTTTACATAGAATACACACGAGGGAGTCCAGCGGTAGTGCCGCGGGTTAAGCGTATGTAGCGTGAAGCACAAGGACCGACGTAAGGGTCCGGTTTCCAGCCCCCGGCTCCTCACCTGCAGGGGAGTCGCTTCACAAGCGGTGAAGCAGGTCTTTCTCTCCCCCTGTCTGTCTTCCCCTCCTCTCTCCATTTCTCTCTGTCCTATCTAGCAACGATGACATCAATAACAATAATAATTAAAACAATAAAAAATAAGGACAACAAAAGGGAATATATAATTTAAAAAAACACATGAATATACACATCACCCTAAATACACATAGAAATGACAATTATATTACGTTGGTTATTTCACAAATTATCAGTATCCTAAACTCACCAATCAAAAGGCTTAGAATGACAGAATGGATTGAAAACAAAATCCATTTTTCTACTATCTAAAAGAGACCCATTTAATCTCCAATGGTAAATATGGACTAAAATACAAGGTTGGAAAACAATTGCATGAGCCAATGGTGCATAATGAAAATAAGCAGGGACATTGTGATGAGGGAGATGGCTCAGTAGGTAGAGTGCAGAACTTGTATGCATAAGACCCTGAGTTCAGTCTCTGGCACTGCATATACTAAAGTGGAAATGTGCTTTCCTCCACCCTTCTCTAATAGGGATTGAACCTGGGACCCCTCAAAGCAAGTCCTAAGCACTGTCAAAATAGACAAATTTTTTTATTTTTTTAATATTTATTTATTTATTCCCTTTTTTGTTGCCCTTGTTGTTTTATTGTTGTAGTTATTGGTGTCATTGTTGTTGGATAGGACAGAGAGAAATGGAGAGAGGAGGGAAAGACAGAGGGGGAGAGAAAGATAGACACCTGCAGACCTGCTTCACCACCTGTGAAGTGACTCTCCAGCAGGTGGGGAACTGGGATCCTTAAGCTGGTCCTTGTGCTTTGTACCACCTGCACTTAACCCGCTGTGCTACTGCCTGACTCCCGATAGACAAAATTTTTAGTCTACCTGCATGTTACCTACCAAGCTCAAGCAAAATTGACTACAGTCCTGGGGCCCATTGGAACATACCTAAAATAGACTTTCTAGCTATGAGGGCAAAAGTGAGGCTGTGCAGACATCAAACCCCAGTGACAACCCTGATGGCAAAACAATGCAAACCAAGCAGGGGTAGATAACATAATAGTTATACAAAGAGACTCTCATGCCTGAGGCTCTCAATTCCTAGATTCAGTCCCCTGCACCAACATAAACCAGATTTGATAAGTGCTTTGGTAAAAAATTTAAAAAAATAAGTAGAAAAAAGCAAAACAATGAGAAGATATATGTTAACTGATGAGTTAACATTTTACCATTTCTTCCAGGAAACTTTAACAAGTTTTTGCATTTATATACAATGTTCTTCGCTGGTTTTTGTTTTGAGTTGTTGTTCTTTATCTTTGTTAGTGTAATTTAGTTTTTCTACCTGCCTATTTCCCCTATTTTATATTTTTTTTTATAATCTCTTTTTATATTTATTTTCCCTTTTGTTGCCGTTGTTTTTTATTGTTGTTGTAGTTATTATTGTTGTTATTGATGTCGTCGTTGTTAGATAGGACAGAGAGAAATGGAGAGAGGAGAGGAAGACACAAAGGGGGAGAGAAAGATAACCACCTGAAGACCTGCTTCACTGCCTGTGAAGTGACTTCCCTGCAGGTGGGGAGCCGGGGACTGGAACCAGGATCCTTACGCCGGTCCTTGAGCTTCGCACCACGTGCACTTAACCCACTGCGCTACCACTCAACTTCCTTTATAGTTAGTTTATTCATGGAGTGAGTTTATCATATTTCTTCCTCAACACTCAGCACAGAAACATAAGTAACAAGAACCTACAAGTTGAATATGCTTATTATAAAAATAAGTGAAAATATATAAATAAAATACATACGAATTGAAATTTTAAAAACCAGCTTAATGCACAAATTAGACATTGTAGAAAATGGGAAAAAATCAACTAGGAGATACACTTAAGAAATTATGTGGAGGGAGTCGGGCGGTGGCGCAGTGGGTTAAGCGCACGTGGCGCAAAGCGCAGGGACCGGCATAAGGATCCCAGTTTGAGCCCCCGGCTCCCCACCTGCAGGGGAGTCGCTTCACAGGCAGTGAAGCAGGTCTGCAGGTGTCTATCTTTCTCTCCCCTCTCTCTCTGTCTTCCCCTCCTCTCTCCATTTTCTCTCTGTCCTATCCAACAACAAAGCAGCGTCAACAATGGCAATAATAACCGCAACAAGGCTGCAACAACTAGGGCAACAAAAAGGGGGGAAAATGGCCTCCAGGAGCGGTGGATTCATGGTGCAGGCACCGAGCCCAGCAATAACCCTGGAGGGAAAAAAAAAAAAAGAAATTATGTGAAATAAACTCAGATTTTTTTTGTGTGTGCGAGTTAGTAATGATTGACAAGATTATGGTATAAGAGGGGTACAATTCCCACCACCGGAGTTCCATATTCCCTCCCCTCCATTTGAAGTTTCCCTATTCTTTATCCCTCTGGGAGTATAGACCAAAATTCTTTATGGGGTGCAGAAGGTGAAGATCTGTCTTCTGTAATTGCTTCTCCTCTGGATATGGGCACTGGCAAGTTGACCCATACTCCTAGCCTATTTCTGCCTTTCCCCAGTGGGGTAGGGGTCTGGGGAGGTGGAGTTCCAGGACACATTGGTGAGGTTCAGAGAGATTTTTTTTAAGGTAGGACAATAATAGACAAGGAAAAGAAATTAAGACACATAAAGTTTAGGGTAACATGTATCTGGGATTCTAGTAGGGAAGAAGGAGGAGGAAGCAATATTTAAAATAAATAATGGCTAGAAATGTTCCCAACAGATAAAAGCCTCGCATCATTGCTCAGGAAGTTCAATATATGCAAGCAGAATAAGTGTGTAGAAACTCACACCTAGTTCTATTACTTTGGAGTTGCAGAACACTGAGCAGAGAAAGACAACACAAATCAGAGAGATGAGAGGCCTGAGAAGTGAATAGTGGTGTAAATAATGAGGCATTTCTGTGGGCAAATCAAAAGAGTTGGCTGCTGAATATAACATCACTGGTAGTGGTAAAATATTAAGAGAGAATCAATGTAGAAAAGAATTTGGATCATCATGCAAAAATGAGCAACATTTACCATAATGTAGTTGACTTTTAAGTCACACCAGGTGAACTGCATAAACTGGATTTACTTATAGAGGGATGTTCATTAGACAATATCCATATAATAACACTAGATGCAGTGCAGGACTGTAAAGGTATTTTCAATAACATTTTCTTTTCTCTAGAATTTTCTCTTTCCATTCTCACAGAATGGACAAACCAGCAAAGACCAGTTGTGAGACTGAAAGGGAGAATGCTCTCTTCAAAAATAATTCACATACCAGCAAAATACTGGAATTTTTTGAAAAGTCATGATGTATTTTTTTATAAGTCATAAGGGTGTTGTTTTTTTTTTAATTTTTATTTATACAAAGGAAACACTGACAAAAACCACAGAATAAGAGGGGTACAACTCCACACAATTCCCACCACCATAACTCCATATCCCATCTCCTCCCCTGATAGCTTTCCTATTCTTTATCCCTTTGGGAGTATGGACCCATTGTCATTATGGGGTGCAGAAGGTAGAAGGTCTGGCTTCTGTAATTGCTTCCCCACTGAACATGGGTGTTGACAGGTAGATCCATACTCTCAGCCTCTCTCTTTCACTAGTGGGGCTATGCAAATATATATTATGACCTTTCTGAAAACCCAATAGCCTCCTTCAAGTGGGGACCAAACTTGTACTTGGGTGGCACATATAGCAAAACAGAACACTGTGTACTGAGCTATTTTGCTGGCTTACTTGTATCATTTTAATTGTCCTCTCCTTTCTTCTTTATTAGAAAGATTTTAAGTTGATACTTATGACCATATGCAGTTTCTCAAAATTTCTAGGTGGGCCCCTCCCCTGTGTTCAAGTGATATGTATGTTATTAATGACTTTCTCTTTTTAATTTGTCTCTTATTTGTGTGATTATTTGTTCAGCCTTGAAGAATACAGAGGGGAAAGGGTTGCAGAAACTTTCCTTTCTCTCTCTCTCTCTCTTTTTCTGTTTTTTTTTTTGTTGTCAACAGGACTTGGCCACAAACTGACTTTTTCAAGTAAACAGAGAGACACAGGGGAGGCTGGGTAGTGGTGCACCTGGTTGAGCACACAAGTTTGACCCAAGTTTGAGTCCCCGGTTCCTGCTGGCAGGAGGAAAGCTTTGCAAGTGGTGAAGCAGTGTTGCAGGTGTCTCTCTCCCTCTCTATCACCCCCTTCCCTCTTGATTTCTGGCTATCTCTATCCAATAAATAAATAAAATTTTAAAAAGAGAGGGTAAAACACCACAGCACCAAAGGAAGTTTTCTCCAATTCAATGGGAGATGGGCTCCCTCCTGGGTCTCATTCATGACAAAGCAGGCATTCTATCCAGGTGAGCTCTCTTGCTATTCCCAGAAAAAAAAAAATCCTTTTTACCATACATACAGTAACACCAAAAGTATATTACCATCATAATTAATTTTAATGGAACTTTAATAAAAGGTCTCCCACTATTCAATTCTCTTTAAGGTTCTTTTATTTTTTTAATTTATCTATTTCTTTATGTAATCAAGACATATCTGACATATAAGATTGTGTAAATTTAAGGTTAGCATCCAGGTCATCATCAGTCCTGTTTTCTGTCATAACAGAAAGCCAAACACTACCATGCCAACTTTTGCAAAAAGTGAAATCTCACAGGAAAAATTGAATCAAATGAATCAAAAGATAACCAAACACCCATCCACATCCTAGATTCTCCAGATTTCTTTGATAATCTTCTGACAGATTTAAAAAAAATTTTTATTATCTTTATTTATTGGATAGAGACAGACAGAAACCGAGAGGGAAGGGGGAGATAGAGAGGGAGTGAGACAGAGAGACACCTGCAACCCTGCTTCACCACTTGCGAAGCTTTCACTCTGCAAGTGAGGACCAGGGCCTCAAACCCAGGTCCTTGTGCACTGTAACCAGTGCACTCAACCAGGTGCACCACCACCTGGCCCCCTTCTGACAGATTTTTTTGTCTTTATGTGTGGCTTTCAAAGGTTAAGAATAAGAGAAGTCGGTCTTCCAGGAGATGTATCCATGGACTAATAGGGAACAGATCCTGTCTTCCCCAATACAAATATCTACAGCTATTAACCTTAACAAAACTCACCAGCTACAGCTGAAACATCTGCAGAAATACTGCAGCCTCAGCCACCAAGTTGCAGACACTAATATGATTCCGTCCTGACGTCCCTGGGCAGATGACCTCACCAATGTGTCCCAGAACCTCACCTCTCCAGAGCCCTACCCTACTAGGGGAAGATAGAAACAGGAAGATAGGCTGGGGGTATGGAGCAATTATGGAAGCCAGAAATCCCACCTTCTGCACCCCAAAAAGAATTTTGGTCCATATTCTCAGTGGGGGGGGGGGGAATGTTAGGAAAGATGACCAGAGAGCTCTGAACTCAAATTCCATCTGGATCCAGAATGAGAAGGTGGGGGTGGGGGTGGGGAAGCAGGACCTTTGGAATTAGTGATAGGTTTGTGTGTGTGATTTGGAAAGGAAAAGAAGACAAACGATAGGACAAAAAGTTAAATATATATAGTTGTAGAAATAATAGTTAAGTCATATTTGCAGTTTCCAATGGAGAGAATGGGGGTACAGAATTCTAGTGGTGGGAATGGTACTGAATTAGACCCCTGTTGTAACATGCAGGTGGACTAAAAATAGTCTGGGAAGATGGTGTTAAAGTTTAGACTAGGGCTAGAAAGCTGGATTAGAGAGTAGCTCCCAAACATGAGGAAAATATATAAACACCATTAACTGTTTACCCCATGGATCTGACCTAGGGTCTCTTATCTATCCATATTTAACACAGGGGTCTGTGTTACCTTAGAGTCCCTGTTAGTCTGAGCTTACAGCCCATGGTCACAGCTGGGAACATTCTAGGCTGTTCTCATTTTAGGACCAGTCTTCTATGAGTGGCATAGTGGGATGACCCAGCCTCCCTTCAGAGAGTGGAGCAGTCCCTACTGTTGCTGCTCTACAGCGAAGGCAGAGTCCTGTAGAGGCCCAGAAGAGGGCTTATGCTTCATGTCTTTGTTGCCGGGCTAGCATGGGGGTGCCTTCTTCCCAGGCACCTACTCTCTGGGTTGGAGAGAACTCGACCAGAGCCAGCCTGGGCTGCTGCTGCTCAGCGATGTGGGAGAGAGACCAGGAACTCTTGGTGGAGTGGGAACGCAATGTGTCTTTATTGATCAGAGACAACGCTTTTATAGGCTAGAACCAGAAGTGGCAAGTCAGAAAAGGAAATGGCTAAGAAGGGGGGTGGAGAAAAGGAAAAAGCCGGCTAAGGTAGAAACTCCCTTAGCAACTGCTGCAAAGGTTTTTACTGGTGGGATTAATGTTACCCTGCAGGCAGGGTGGGTCTAGAGGTAAAAAGAAGATAGATCAAAGGTATGGAATTGGGTGTGGATCTTTCAGGCAAAACAATGATAATGTAAATAGGCCATAGTATCAGGAATTCAGGGGAGCTGGCTTAATGCCTGACACTTTGTAATAAAAAGTTTGCACTCGTACACTTGATCATTTGTGGTTCTTCCAAAATACTGTGACTGGACTCCCAACTTTTCCCAGGAGAAAACTGGTCCTTGGGTCTCCTCTTAGACCCTGACTAGTGTGTCCTCCCTCAACACCACCCCCACCCTTCCTCCAATCTTCCTCTAAGCTCTTTTAAGTGTTATAGTTATAAAATGATGTAGCTTTGGGTGGATGTGGTTTTCAGACCTGCAAAGGATCCAAGTGAATGAATCATGAGGCAGCAGACACAGGTATAGGAAAGGTCACAGTTTGTTTGAATAGATCAATCAAGAACTAGTCACCAAGGTGACAGGCAGCTGGCAAAGGACCAACTGCCACTGAGTGCTGGGCAATGTCTGTATTTATGCCTATAATTTGAGGAGCTACATTCTTTTGGGATTGCTCAAGAAAACTATTTCTCCATGCCTTATTCTATGCATGGGGACAGGGTTCTTTTTACCAAATCCTTCATCAGTGGTGGTCCACAGCCTGGGCGGGGGGGAGTTATGGGAAAGTTCTCTATTACATCTCTGAATCAAGGTGGACCACAAGTGTCATTTCTCTAGGAAGTTTTGGTCATGTAACCTTTTACCAGTACTGAAAAGGACTCAATCACTTAACCATGCAACTGAATTTTTGCTCAGCTTTGCTTGCGTAGATGACCAGTCAGGCACCATTAGTGCCAGGGAAATGAAGTAAAATTAACTGTTTATAATCCAGGTTTAAAGACTGGGGTCAAGGAGTAAACTCCCTGACTCATGAAGGTAGGAGTTAGAAATAAAACAGTAGGAAACTTTTGCTAAGGGACTGGAAAGCAACTTTGTAGCAAGTACTCACAATGACATTTGTGATCCCACTGACCTGAATTAAGTCATTGTTGCTTGGGGCCAAGCTCTTGGAGAGCAAACAATAGCTGCTCAGAACTCACACTGCATTACTATTCCAGGGGATGAAAACCAGCAGTAACAAGCTCATAGGGAAAAGTCCCTGAAAGTGGACAGTTGGATCTGAGTGGTTTCTGTTGATTCCCGCTTCTGTTTGTTTTGATTAATAGACCTTGAACTTGGCAGTCCAGTGATTTGGAAATCAAATATTGACAAGTGACCAGGGAATCAGGGCAGGAAGTGAGGTCTAGGTTGAGAGGTCAGCTCTACTTCTTTGGAAAATGGAGTAGAGACAACAGATTTTTCAGTCTGCCTCCAGACAGTATTGCAGAAACTCTTCAGCTACTGTGTTCTAGGTACCCTTGAGAACAATTCACAACTCCTTGGGTTTGGAATAAGGTTCCATTACATTTCTTTCTTTATTTTTTTTAATATTTATTTATTTCCTTTTTGTTGCCCTTATTGTTTTTATTGTTGTTGCGGTTATTATTGTTGTTGCTATTGATGTCATCGTTGTTGGAAAGGACAGAGAGAAATGGAGAGAGGAGGGGAAGACAGAGAGGGGAAAAGAAAGATAGACATTTGCAGACCTGCTTCACCGTCTGTGAAGTGACTCCCCTATAGGTGGGGAGCAGGGGTCTGGAACTGGAATCCTCACTCTGGTCCTTGGGCTTTGCACCATGTGGTTAATCCACTGAGCTACTGCCCAACTCCCAGTTCCATTACATTTCTCTGTTACTTTATTTTAAAATGAGACACAGAGCAGAGAGAAAGAGTTAAAGAGACCACAAACTTCCTTCAGTGTGGTGGGAGAGCCAGGCTAGAACCTGGGTTACACAGATGACAAAGCAGGACACTATGCAAGTGAGCTATATTAGTCACGCCAAAGCCTGACTTCTTTTGCACCCTAGAGAAACATTTCAGATGATTTCTTAATACTTGTCTTGATTTTTGGAAAATTCTTGCTTGAACACAAGCTATTTTGCTTTCACCATACTCTCTCCAGAGTCAGTGGCCAGATTTAATCCTGTAGTTTTAAATCCCACCTATTGAATGGTGACCCCTAACTATGGCCCCTTGGCTCCTGCATCTCACCAAGCTTCAGAATGTCATCCCAACAGTGCAATGACATTTTAAGTCTCCATCTCAAACTTAGTATGGCCAACAGAGAATTTCTGAGTTGTACCAACCTCACCCAGTTTACTACTTTCTCTCAGTTTTCTTTCTTCTGAGTAAGTTTGTGGCAGTCCTTCTAGTTGTTCATAGACAAAAGCCTAGGAACTCATAATTGATCTTTCTTTCTGGGGCCAATAGAAAAATAGTTCCCTACTACTGTAACTGGCTAGCTGTGGGTTATTCCTGTGCAACTGGACTAATAATTTCCACATAAGAGAAAGTTTAAGATTGAGTTTATTTGGGAAAATATAAGAGAAAGCATACACCAACTCAGCTCTCTCCTAGATAGAAAGTAGAAGCCACTTGCCCAAGTGTTGGGTTAACTTTGAAATAGTTGAATTCCTTTGAACCTACTTCTCCCCTAACTGTCACATGAACAAGTGCGTGTAATATAGGCATGAATGTCAATTTGAGGCCTAGTAGTTTCAGCCTTACTGGTTTCACAGGCCTTTCTTCAAATATAGTTAAGTGTCCCTTTGATTTTGGAGAAAAATAAGATGTTTATGAGATGAATCTTCATGAACACAATGTTATATTTGACATATAACACTGTGTAAATTTAGGGTTAGCATCCAGGTGATGTCAGTGGCACCCCTTGTTGCTCCCTTATTGCTGCTGACTCCAACTTAGTCTGACACTGCTGTTGGTCACTTGTATTTGCAACACAGCTTGATTTATTGTCAGATGTTTCCTTGAGGGATGAAAGGCAGAGGGTCTTATATACATGACCTTCACTGCTGCTTTAAAATAATATATATCCCTCATGTTCCCCATGTGTCTAGCTAGCCTGTCTCATTTGCCCAAAATATATCCTGAATTCATGTAATTATCATCTTACTGGCAAATAGGAACACTAGGTATCTTTGTATCTCACCTAATTTTTATTGTAAAAGCTTCTATCCTCTTGAAGAAGAGTAGTGTGATAGGGAATATAGGAAGGTGGTGCTATCAAGTATAAAAGAAAGAATCTTAGTAAGAATAGGCAGTAAAGGTTATGTGTATGACCTTTTAAGAGATCTCACCTCTGTGGTTATGCTTTGTGAAATAAGTCAAGATATGACTTATTTCAACTACCAGATGGTTTCACTCATATGTAGAATCTAGAGATCTGATATTCATAAACTTGGAGAAAAAAAACAAACACCAGAAGCAAACAAACTGTGTCTAAAACTTGTGAGAACTACAGTGGCTATGGTGGTGATCTTTGGAAGGTGGGAGGGTGGGAACACAGAACTTTGGTGGTGGTTGTGGTGTGGACCTTATACATTATAATCTTGTAACTTACAAATAAAAAAAAATGAAAAAATACATTGAAAAAAATCATGAAGTTGTACACTGTTCTACAAATGTCAATATTTATAAATGTTTACATTTACAAATATTGTAAATTTACAAATGTTAATATTTATAAATATGTTATTAATTAACTTTAAAAAACAAAAGTAACCTAGCAGGGGTAGATAGCATAATGGTTATGCAAAGATACTTTCATACCTGAGGTTCCAAAGTCCCTGGTTCAGTCCTCTGTACCACCATAAACCAGAGCTGAGCAGTGCTCTCTTAAAACCTAAAATAAAGGGAGTCGGGTGGTAGCACAGTGGGTTAAGTGCATGAGGTACAAAACGAAGGAGCTATGTAAGGTTACTGGTTCGAGCCCCCGCCTCCCCACCTGCAGGGAAGTCACTTCACAGGCGGTGAAGCAGGTCTGCAGGTGTCTATCTTTCCCTCCTCCTCTCTGTCTTCCCCTCCTCTCTTCATTTCTCTCTGTCCTAACCAACAATGATAATATCAGTAACAACAACAACAATAATAACTACAACAACAATGAAAAACAACAAGTGCAACAAAAGGGAAAATAAATAAATAAACAATAAAATAAAATAAACTTACCTTTGTTGTTTGCCCCCATCCCTTGCTAAAACCTCTGGAGCAGGCGAGACAGGTAAGCTACTAGGAAACTGAGTGGAGAAAAAAAAAAGTTCATGAAAACTCATTTTATCAACACCCTGCTTTCAAGATTTCTCTAGCCACAAGGCAAAGGGAGAAAAATCCCCCCAGCCTCCAAAACACATGTTCATACTCCCTGTGACTTGCCTGTGCTTAATGTTGGTGGCTGGGGAGAGGAGTGGGAAGTGTCCCTAATCACTACATAAACCCACCTAACACCCAGCTGAAGGCTGGTCCTCACTAAAGAAAGCTGGTAAGTCAGCATCTGTCTTATCATCTACAGGATTTTCTATTCAACTCTTATACTAAATCTTGTGATAGGATAATCTTATTCCAAAGAGGAAGAACTCACTACAGCTACCAGTAACACTTAATTTTAACTCTTTTTATGTTTGGAAAAAAGTTATATGTAAGATTTCAAATATATAAAAGGGAGAAGTAATAATGTAATACATCTCCAGAGAGACTTTGTAGTTTCAAAACTATATGAACATTTGGCTCATATTACTTTATCTATTGGCCCACAATGATATTTTGCTTTACTTCTGAATACTTTATTTTATTTTGCATTTATTTATTTGTTTATTACCAGAGCATCATTCACTTCTGTCTTATGGTAGTACTAGGGATTGAACCTAGAACCTTGGCACTCAGGCAAGCAAGTCACTTGTATAATCATTATTCTATCCTCAAAGTTATTTATTACTTTTATTTTTACATTTTTAATATTTATTTATTTATCTTGCCTTGTTGCCCTTGTTTTTTATTGTTGTTGTAGTTGTTTTTGTTGTTGTTGACGTTGTTGTTAGGACAGAGAGAAATGGTGAGAGGAGGGGAAGACACAGAGGGGGAGAGAAAGATAGACACCTGCAGACCTGTTTCACTGCCTGTGAAGAGGCTCACCTGCAGATGGGGAGCCAGGGGCTGGAACTGGGATCCTTACACCAGTCCTTGGGCTTTGCGCCATGTGCGTTTAACCCGCTGCACTACCACTCAACTCCCTATTTATTATTATTATTATTATTATTATTATTATTATTATTATTATTATTATTATTTTACCTCCATAGTTAGCGCTGGGTCTTGGTGCCAGCACTATAAATTCACCACTGCCTATGGCCATTTTCCCCTTTATTTTTATTTTTATTTGACAGGACAGAGAGAAATTGAGAAGGGAGGGAGAGATCAAAAGAGAGAGAGAGAAAGAGACAGACAGACACCTGCAGACCTGCTTCACTACTTGTAAAGCTTCCATCCTGTAGATGGGGAGCAGGGGAATCAAACCTGGATCCTTGCACAGATCCTTGAGTTTGGTACTATGAGTGCCACAGCTCAGCGCCCCCCTCAGAATATTTTTTAAAGATCTCTTAATGCCATGTAATTTGAAAAATAAAAAAAAAGCAGATTGATTTCATGAGGATATATATACATATATATAATTTTTCCTGCTCTACAATAACCACATTATTATCACCCAACAGAATCAATAATGACCCTTTTACATTGTAAATATTATCTTAAATCTTATTTTTAGAATTGCTGTGGTATAATTAGAATCCAAACAAATTACACATATTGTGTTTGGTTACATTGAGAGGAACTTTCTCCCTATTATGGGCTCTTCTTGGGCTAGCCAAGAAATAAAATTAACATCATATGTTCTAGTCCAACATTGCAGGGTAATTATGCTATCTTCCAATTATGTCTGATTCTCTGTGAATAATATAGGCAGCAGTCTATAGAGTTGCCAGCTACAGTGGGTACTGAAGCAGTGGGTGGCAGGTGTCTATAGAACTGATAGTGGTCAGAGACTTAGGGGGATTTAGCTGGAATGGGACAAGTTGAATTGGGTATGTGCTGAACCAGGTAGAGTCTGAACCATGGAGGAGCTGATCTAAATCTAGGCAGAACTGGGTATCTGTCACAGTTATGACTGGGAAATATCAAGTTGCCAAGACAGAGATTGTGCTGGGGTAGAAAGTAGCAACTGAAGCAGCCACAGCTAGCAGTGCTGAGAACCCAGTAGGGCAGATGGTTGCATTGGCAAGATCCCAGTGGGGTGGTGTGAAACCCAGGGAAGTAGTTTGTTTTTTTTTTACCTTTTTGTAAGTCCTTCTGTTATCACCACCTGGATTCTGTGTTTTTCCTTTTGTAAATAGTATATCCAAGCCCCAAGTTCATTTTTTTATTATTAACCTTGACCTTTATTTATTATTGCATAGAGACAAAGAGAAAATGAGAAAAAGAGATGGAGAGGGAGAGAGGCAGACACCTGCAGCCCTCGTGAATCCCCCCTGCAGCAGGGGACCAGGGGCTTAAACCCTGGTCCTTGTGCACTGTAGTGTGTGCACTTAACCAGGTGTGCTACAGCCTGCCCCCCCAAGTTCATTTTCATACTGTTTTTTTTTTCCATATATCTTGGAGTGTTTGCTGTAATTGTGGTGGCAAGAGGAGACAGGAGTTGCGAGTCCACTGCCATCTTGGCTGAAAATTTCTCCTTCTGTTTTGTTCTGTCCAGTGGTGATCCAGTCCTGCACTCCAATCCCTACATAAAAGCCTCTGGAGTAAGCTCAATTTCTTCCCATTTGAGTAAACTTTGTTGACACCATGGAAATACACATTTTTTTATCTACAGCTTAGAGGAGCATAACTGACCAAAGACCTAGCACTGAAGACCTCTCCTGTGTCCATTTTTGTGTCTGCACTGACCCCACACTTTCCATGATCTCCTCCTAGTCCCCACCTGACCATGCTGCAGGAAGTGGGTTTCCTTCCATGGAGACTGATGGCGGGACAGGGGCAGGGCAGGGAGGCTCTTCCCATTAGCCTGGAAGATGCTTTCTTAGACCTGTGCTGAATCTTCTTTTTTCCTCACTTCTCTCTCCATTTGTCTTCTTCCTCAAGACCAGACCTGTTTTATGATCTGAAGACTGTCATCATCTTCATGTTTCATAAGTAGCCTATAAATCTCTTGCAAAGCAGTTTAACACTGTGTTGGCATCTGCTTTCCAGAAGACCTGAACTAGGCAGTTTTCAAAGTAGTTTTCTTGGGGGCTGGGTGGTGGCACACCTGTTTGAGCACACATGTTACAATGTGCAAGGGCCCAGGTTTAAGCCCCTGGTCCCCCACCTACAGGGGGAAAGCCTTGTGAGTGGTGAAGCAGTGTTGCAGGTGTCTCTCTTTCTCTCTCCCTCTCTATCTTCCCCTACCCTCTTGATTTCTGGCTGTATAATAAATAGATATAATGAATTAAATATATATATATATATATATATCACAGATCAAAGTTGTTTTCTTTTTTGTTCCCATGGCCACTGCCATAGTTCAGGTGTACTTTCTGTTTATGTTTTTTTTATATATAAATGTTATCCTATTACTTTTAAATTATTTTGATGACAGATATAAAGGAAGGAAGGAAGGAAGACAGAAAAAGAGGCTAGAACACTGCTCAGCTTTCATTTACAGCAGTGCAGGGATTGACTCTGGGACATCAGAGCATCAGGCACAAAAGTCTTCTATATAATCCCTATGCTGATGGTTGGGTAATAGTACAGTAGGTTAAGCGCACATGGCCAAGTGCAAAGACCGGCATAAGGACCCTGATTTGAGCCCCTGGCTCCCCACCTGCAGGGAGGTTGCTTCACAGGCAGTGAAGCAGGCCTGCAGGTGTTTATCTTTCTTTCCCCCTTTGTCTTCCCCTCCTCTCTCCATTTCTCTCAGTCCCATCCAACAACCAACAACAATGATAAAACAACAAGGGCAACAAAAGGGAAAAAAGTAGCCTCCAGGAGCAGTGGATTCATGGTGCAGGCCCCGAGCCCCAGTAATAACCCTGGAGGCAAAAATAAATAAATAAAATAAAAAATAATAATAATGCCTATGCTATTTCCACCTATATTTTCTTTCCTTGTTTTAGTAAAAAAAAAAAACAACTCCAAAACTTCCCTACCTCAAACAAGATATGCATATTTCCCAGGGATATATTGTACATGTAATACATATAGTTATGTTGGATATATATGCTATATATACATGTATATGCATTTATAAATATATAATGCTTCATTATGTTTCCAAAATAACAAATATCATCATGACACTCAAAAGTCTTCAACCTTTCACCTCTGGAAGCCATCTACATCTCTCTCTTTTTAGTGGAAGTGGAACCTTGCACATGGGTAACTTCACTATTTTGGGGCCACCTTTTTTTCACATAGACAGAGAGATAGAGGAAACACCACAGCACAGGAGCTTCTTCTGTTGCCATTTCACTTCTCTGTAGTGGCAGGGCTTGAGCCCAGGTCACATGATAGGAGTGCATACACTCTATCTTGTGAGCTCTCTGCCCTTCTTCCACTTAAAAAATATTTATTTGACTTATTACATGAGAGGGGGTGTTATGGGGGTGTTATGCTCTACTTGCTGCATAACCTCCCAGGCCACCAAACTCTCCCATCCTCACCATTCAACACACCCCTTCTAATCTTTGCAATATTTACTTGCCTCTTGCTGAACCTACATTACTCCTTTTTTATCTGGTCCTGCCACTACCTGAATGGCTTCCACATATCACTCATTCTATCAAAGTCTATTTGTTCATTAAAAGCTAGTTCAAAACCTTCCTTAGTCCTCAAATACCTAGTTCTCACTGCTCTGGGTTCTTAAAGCGCTTCACATGTCTCTTACTTAAAATCTTTCCCAGTTTGGAAATCCTTGGAGGTCAGGTTAGTGTTTCATTCATTCACTAGCAAATAGACATTGACCACATACCTGGCCCTATATCTTCCCCTTGGTGCTGGAGATAAACCAGAACAGATAACAGGTTCTCTCTCTCCCTCTCCCTCTCTCTCTGCTTCTACACATCAAAATAAATTCTTTAAAAATAAGAAACCCAGCAATTGGGAAAATTTGTATACCACACTTTCGACAAGTGGTTAAATATCAAACATCTATAAAGAATTCATATAGCTCAACAAAAATAACAGCCCAATAAAAGTGGGCAAGAGATATGAATAGTTCTCTAAAGAAAAGCTGCACATGGCCCACAGACATATGTGGACATGCTCCAATTCACTCATCATTAGAGAAATGCAAATTAAAACCACATTGAGATACAACCTCGACTTCACACCTGTGAGAATGTCCTTCGTCAACAAAACAGGAGAGGATAAATGTTGGAAAGGATGTGGAGAGAGAGGGACTCTATTACACTGCTGATGGGAATGCAAACTGGTGCAACCACTATAGAGAACAGGATAGAGAACACTATACTTCCAGGTATCATTCCTACAGGTCATTACTAGAGAAGTTCCTCTGAGCATATAGAGCACCTGAAACTATGAGGAGCCACAACATTTTCTCCTGAGCATGAAGCTGGATTTAGCTGTTGCTTTTGTAACTGCCTTTTGCCACTGGTGATCATTCTTGTCTTCTTTTGGGAGAGGAGAGGGAGAGGACACAGTCTGGGTAATAAAATAATTAAACAAAAAATGAATCTGGCTGCCTAATCGGCCTGAACCTGGCTAGCTAATTTTTCTGAGTGACCTTTGCTGCAAATTCTAAAAATATATGGAAAATATCTCACTAATTAACCAAGGTCTCTAATTTTGTTGAATAATGTCTGCAGGAGCTCCGCCCACGCCAGAAGCTGGCTAGCCTAATCAGCTGATTCATGACACCTGAGTCAGCTGATTAGGCTAGCCAGCTTAGGTCCCATCCACTCTAGAACCTGACTGGCTAATTTTCCTGTATGAGCTCTGCTGAAAACTCTAAAAATAAATGGAATATGTCTGCCTAATCAGCCTACTTCTCTAATCTTGCTGCATAATGTCAGTTTAGTGCTCCTCCCATGCCAGAAGTTGGCTAACCTAGTCAGCTGATTCACAGAACCTGTGGGTCCCCGCCCACTCTGAATCCTGACTAGCTAATCACGATAATCCTGACTGGCTAATCACAGTAAAGAAAAAAGAGAGAGATAATCCTTAAACAAATACAAATGGAAATGCCTTATGATCTAGTAATTCTACTATTAAGCAAAAGTATTATCCAAAAGGTATAATAACACCGATTCAAAGACATATATGCACCCCCACATTCATAGCTGTATTATTCACAAAACATGAAAGCAACCAAAATGCCCTTTGACAGGTGACTGGATAGAAAAGTTATGGGACATACACTCAATGGAGTACTACTCAGCAATAAAAAAATGCATCCTTTGGGACAAAATGGATGGAATTGAAGGAGATTGTGCTTAGTGAAGTAAGGAGGTAAAGGACAGTTACAGAATGGTTTTACTCTTATATATAATATAGAGAATTGAACACATGGAAATGAAAAAAAAGTCAATTTTATACCAGTACCAAAAAGGAAGTGAATCCAGAAAACACCACTGGAATTCAGGTATTGTTTCTCTTATCTGAGAGAGAAAAGAAAAAAAAGAAAGGATACTCAAAAGTAGTAAGAGTATAGCTGTGACTTAAAAAGGAAGTGAAGGCAAGACCATAGAAAAAAAATGGGCAAAAAAGAATATATATAAAGTTGACCAATATCTGTGACTTTGGGAGAACTACTGCAATGGAGAAATGGGGACACAGAACTCTGGTGATGGGAATGGTATGGAATTATACCCTATTAGCTTATAATTTTGTAAATCAGTATTAAATCACTAATAAAACATCCTTTTCCCTATTGAGCTCCATTCTAATGTACACTCTGTTGAGCTGTGTTCTTGCAATAGCAAGTACTTCACTGTTAAATAATATAAAGAAACTGATCTATCATGTCAAGTACCACACTGACCATAGGTATAACAATGTGAAAATACTGGAAGAAAAAACAAAATTATGACTTGGAATTTCTGCCAAAGCTGCATCAAAATTGTACAGGTGAAAGTGTGTGTGCTCTACATTTAAGCTACAAACCCTTTCGACAAGAGAGGGGGTTGATAAAATATTCAAATTAAAGGTAATGTGATAAAACTAACAAGAATCTGCTTATCAGCAAAGCAAACAGATGTGCCAACATTTTCAGAATAAGCACTTACTTTACTTGCTCTTTTCTCAGATAGGTTTGGAACATCTTAATGTAACCTTTCATCCTGAGTCTATACTTCTGTTTATATTAGATAAGTTTCTTGTATGCAGAATATCAGTGGATCTGGCTTTTTAATTCATCCAGACACTGTCTTTTGATTTATGAGTTCAGATAAATCACATTTAGGGTATATACATATCTATCCTATTTTTATCGTATTATTACCCTTATTATTATTACTGGAATTTTCCTCTCTGATATATATTTTTTCTCTCCAGGGTTATTGCTGGGACTCAGTGCCTGCGCTACAAATCCACTGCTCCTGGAGGCCATTTTTCCCATTTTATGCCGTTGTTGTTACCCTTGTTATTGTCATTAGTAATATGTGTGCTTAACCAGCTGTGCCACCTCCTGGCCCCATGTTATTAGTATTGCTGTTGTCATTGCTGTTGTTATTGTTGAATAGGACAGAAAGAAATCGAGAGAAGAGGGGAGACAGAGAGGGGAAGAGAAAGACAGACACCTGCAGACCTGCTTCATGGCTTGTGAAGTGACCCCCCTGCAGGTGGGGAGCCAGGGCTTGAACCAGGATCCTTACCTTTCTCTTTGTGCCGTGTGCACTTAACCCGCTGTGCTACTGCCCAACACTCTGCTTTATATTTTTGTTGTTGCTTTTCCCATTTGTTTTATCTTTTCATGTAGATCATATTCCATGGTGTTTTTGTTTTTCAATTTCTGGTACTGTTTTTACTACTTTTCACATTGTTCAGGATCTTGTGTTCCTTTGCTTCTTTTAGTAGTTCCTACAAAGCAGGTTTGATGGTGGACAACTCCAGTAGCCTCTTCCTTCCTTTCTTTTCCTTCCTTCCTTCTTTCCTTCTTTCCTTCCTTCCTTCCTTCCTTCCTTCCTTCCTTCTTCCCTCCCTTCCTCCCTCCCTTCCTTCTTCCCTCCCTTCCTCCCTCCCTTCCTTCCTTTCTCTTTCTCTCTTTCTTTCTTTCTTCCTTTTTTTTTTTTTACTGTAGCTGAGAAAGAATTTATAGTCCATCCTATTTCAATGATACTTTTGCAAGATGAAGTATTCATCTATTCATGCTTGATAATTCTTATCTTCTAGCATTTTCAATGTCTTTCCATTTTCTACTAACCTATTGGTTTTCTGTTGAGAAGTAGGATGAGCACCTAATGGTGCTGCATTTGTCTATTATTTTATTCCTTTCTCTAGGAAAATGTAAGACTTTTTCTCTGTCCTTGACTTTTGATGATTCTGTGATGATGTCTGGGTGTATGTCAACTAGGATTCAGAAATTTGGGTGCCCTTTCTGCTTCCTGAACATTTATGTTTTATCATTCCCCAGATATGAAAAATTTCAGCTATGTTTCCTTGATTGTGGTATCTGCTCCCTCCTCCTCCTCCTCCTCCTCCCCTTTTTCCTCATCTCTTGGAATTTAATTCCCTAATATTTACTTTTCTAGTGGAGTCTGATATTTCCTGTAGTTGCTCAATGTTTCCTAAACCTGGTTTCTCTATCATCTTCACTTTGATAGATCATTTAGTCCTTTAATCCTGATAGTTTCTCATCTGCCTAATCAAGTGTACTTTTAATATTTTCCAAGTTAACATGAATTTCATTAAAGATCACTTCACATTCTATATCCCTAAGAGTTTAGATTCAAATTGCCAGGCTTTTCTGGTAAATGATTCCTTTCTGTGTCAGGCTTTCCATGATTAAACTTTTAAATTTCTTTAAATGTCCTTATGACAGGTCTTCTAGTTATTTCTCTGATTAATGCTTAGTTCTATATTTTTATAGGTTCTACCATAGAATATGTATCATCTATCTATCTATCATTGACCTAGCTATATGTCTATGAATCATTCTCTGGGACTTCATTGCTCTGGGTTGGTTTTTTCAGTTAGAGACAGAAAAACAGAGATGTGGGTGTGGGGAGAGAGATAGATCACAACACTAAAGCTTCCTTCAAGTGATAGGGGTTGGCTTCAGACCTGGATCACATACATGGCAAAGTAACACACTGTCCTGAGCTACTTTGCTGGCCCCAGACTCATTCTTTAGGGAATTCCAGGTTTTTCTCAAGTTTTCTGAGACCTTTCTATGTCTGAGCATCCAGAACAACTGGTCTATACTCAGGTGACATGTAGCTATATGATAGAATTCTCCTTTATGAAGTGATGGAGGGACAACAAAGAACTGATAAATTTTGAAGGTACCTGATATTGCCCAAGGAGGATTAGGGTGGGTATATTCTAGCCAGGATAGGCAGGAAGGGGGTCCAAGATTTTGCATCTTGGCTTTTCCAGACTCTCGGTGCAGTTCTCTCTACACAATAAATAGAGCTGTATGTAACTTTCCCAACTCATGTGAGTGGGAAATCATTCAGTTCTGTAACTGCTTTAACCTCCCACCACTCCTCCACTGGAAAGGAGGAATAGTATAGATCGACTCTAGTGGGCTCAGTTTCCTCCTTTAAATGGTTTCCTGTTCTGTACCAGAGGTCAATTGTGGTGGACAGTTCACTACTTGGCCCTCCCTCCGATGTCCTGAGGTCAAAACCTAAGAACCCACAGTCTTTCCTCTATATGAGCCACACTGTGCCTTTGTGATGCTAGTGATAATGGCAGCCAGTGACGGTCACTCTTCTACCAGCCACAGTCCATGAATTCACACACCTTTAGAGGGTGATTTTTTAAACATTTATTTTCCCTTTTTGTTGCCCTTGTTTTTTATTGTTGTAGTCATTATCGATGTCATCATTGTTAGATAGGACAGAGAGATATTGGGAGAGGTGGGGAAGACGGGGAGAGAAAGATAGACACCTGCAGACCGCTTCACTGCCTGTGAAGCGACTCCCCTGCAGGTGGGGAGCCAGGGGCTCAAACTGGGATCCCTGAGCTGGTCCTTGTGCTTTGCACCATGTGCACTTAACCCGCTGCACTGCCGCCTGACTCCTGATGTATTTTTTTTTTATAAAGTTTCTTTGTGAGTTACTGCTCTCTGCCTAGTTGTCTCAGTGGTACAGGGTTTGTTACTGGTTTCTCAAGTGAAATGAGCATTCTTAAATTTCCTCTACAATTATTTCTAAGCCTCTTGAATTCATCATTGCTTGAGAGAGACAAGAGAGAGAGACCCCACAGCACTGACGCTTCTTTCAGTATAGTAGGGACAAGCTCAAACCTGGCACTATTCAAGTGAGCTATTTCTCCAGCCCTAAATTTACCAGTTTTACTCTATGAAGATTTACATTCTTGTTTGAAACTCCCATTTTTCCCATAGTACAATTTTAACTGTGTTTAAGAAGCTGTCTCTTTAGCACTCTTTCCACCATGGCTTCTCCCTCCCTGAATATAAAAATTGGCTCATTTCTGGACAGACGAAGCTTTAGTTTTAGTTCCATTTTCCAGAGCTCTTGGGTGCTTATTTCCTCTGACCCTGGAGAATGTCTTACCTTCAAATTCAAAGGACAGCTTTGCAAGGCAGGAAGTGCTCTGGCAGGGCCCATGGCTAAGGCCAATCACACAGCTACAGCCTTACAGTTATGGGGAGTGTGAACTAATTTCCCATCAGCACCTGTTCCCAGCACATGGATAACGGAATTCTCCAGGAAGCTAGCAGAGGCTAATCCCTGAAGTGAAGTAGCTGAGGTAACTACTGACTCTGTTCTGACCCAGTGCTTCTTTGCCTTCTCTGCCTGCCTCTCATTGCCAAGAGTGGGATCTATTTAACAACTGTGTAGTCAAACAATCCTGAGCAACTTCAAATTCTGTCATCCATCTGTGAGCATATTGGAGAGAGTCATTTCTGTCTTACTGTGAAATGCACTGTTTGGTTCCTATGGAAACACAAGCATGTACTTGGTTCTGTGAGATCACAATGACCAGTGAGAAAGACTGAGGTGGCTCATCCCAGCCAACTGTGACTTCACCTTCTCAGCAAGTATTTACATACAAACAACCTCCTTCTGTGAAATGTCCCTAACAGTCTTGCTTTCTGTGTAAAGTGCTCAACAAAAGTCTTTTCCAGGGTGTCAGGTGGTGGTTCATCCAGTAAGGTATACATATTACTATGCGTGAAGACCTGGGTTTAAGCCCTCAGTCCCTACTGGAAGGAAGGAAGCTTCATGAGTGGTGGAGCAGTGCTGCAGGTGTCTCTTTTCTCTGTCTTTATATCAGTAAAAGAAAAAAAGGGGGAGGTTGGGCACAGATCTGTAGATCATCCTGTAGGAACTGAGCTTTAGTAATAACACTGGTGGCACAGACACAGAAAAGAAATCTTTTCCAACAAGCTGGAAGCCCCCATAATACCATGCTACCTTTCCTGCCTTGTCATTTTACATATCCTCTCACTGGGGAAGAGGAGGGGGTCTTCATTGCCTGGCACACACTGCTTTCTTGTGGCCACACACACAGCTCTGAGGGGCATAGCTGAAAATAGGATCCAGGCTTTCCCTAGAATCTTTATCACCCATTTAAAGGTAGCCTTTTGGGGCCAGGTGCAGTCCAGCACGCATGTTCCCATGTGCAAGGATCAATGTTCAAGTACCCTGTCCCTGTTTGCAGTGGGGAAACCATGAGAAGTGGAGCAGTGCCGTGGATGTCTCTCCTACTATGTATGTCTTTCTCTTTCTGCAAGCAAACTATAGAAATAATGCCTGAGGGAGTTGGGTGGTGGTGCAGCAGGTTAAACACATGTGGCATGAAGCACAAGGACCAGTGTAAAGATCCCAGGTGGTGAAGCAGGTCTGCAGATGTCTATTTTTCTCTCTCCCTCTCTGTCTTCCCCTCCTCTCTCCATTTCTCTCTGTCCTATCTAACAACAGTGACATCAGTAACAACAGTAATAACTACAACAATAAAAAACAATAAGGGCAATAAAAGGGAAAATAAATAAATTATATATATACACACATATATATATATAGAGAGAGAGAGAGGAAGTGATCACTGAAAGTATAGTCTTAGTCTTTCTCTTTCTGAATATCTCTCTGGCTTACCCTTAGCCATAAAGAAAAATAAATAATTTTAAAGGAGATATCCCAGAACAGAAGAGTCATCATGCCCCAGTGATAAACAGAGTGGGGGAAAAAAAGTCTTTCCTGTGCTAGCAAGATCACTCATCTGGGAAGACTCCTGCTCTGTCATATATGCAGCCCAGGATCGAGCCTGGCTCCCACCACACTAAGGAAAGCTTTAATATGGTGATGTCTTTTGTCTTTAACCCTCTACCTTTGTCTCTTCCTTTCTTCCTTTCCTTCTTTTTTTTTTCCTCCAGGGTTATTGCTGGTGCTCGGTGTCTGCACTATGAATCTACTGCTCCTGGAGGCCATTTTTTACTGTTTGTTGCCCTTGTTGTTTATTGTTGTTGTTATTATTGTTGTTGCTATAGCTGTCATTGTTGTTGGATAGGACAGAGAAAAATGGGGAGTGGAGGGGAAGACAGAGAAGGGGAGAGAAAGCTAGACACCTGCAGACCTGCTTCACTGCTAATGAAGCAACCCCCCTGCGGGTCCCCACCTGGGGGCTCAAACCAGGATCCTTAGGCCAGTCAATGCGTTTTTACCATGTGCGCTTGATTGACCCGCTGCGCTACTGCCTGGCCCCCTGTCTCTTTATTTCTATCTATAAAAGTCATTGCACCCCACACCTATGGACATCTAATCTTTGATAAGGGGGCCCAAAGCATTAAATGGAAGAAGGAGGCTCTCTTCAATAAAAGGTGCTGGGAAAACTGGGTTGTAACATGCAGAAGAATGAAATTGAACCACTTTATCTCACCAGAAACAAAAATCAACTCCAAATGGATCAAAGACCTGGATGTCAGACCAGAAATAATCAAATACTTAGAGGAAAACATTGGTAAAACAGTTTCCCACCTATACCTCAAGGGCATCTTTGATGAATCAAACCCAATTGCAAGGAAGACTAAAGCAGAAACAAATCAATGGGACTACATCAAATTGAAAAGCTTCTGCACATCCAAAGAAACTATTAAACAAAGAGACCCCTCACAGAATGGGAGAAGATCTTCACATGCCAGACATCAGACAAGAAACTAATCACCAAAATATATAAAGAACTCAACAAACTTAGCACCAAAAAAGCAAATGACCCCATCCAAAAATAGGCAGAGGATATGAACAAAACATTCACCTCAGAGGAGATCCAAAAGGTTAACAAACATATGAAAAACTGCTCCAGGTCACTGATTGTCAGAGAAATGCAAATTAAGACAACACTAAGATACCACCTCACTCCTGTAAGAATGGCATACATCAAAAAGGACAGCAGCAACAAATGCTGGAGAGGTTGTGGGGACAGAGGAACCCTTTTACATTGCTGGTGGGAATGTAAATTGGTCCAGCCTCTGTGGAGAGCAGTCTGGAAAACTCTCAGAAGGCTAGACATGAACCTTCCATATGATCCAGTAATTCCTCTCCTGGGGTTATACCCCAAGGACTCCATAACACCCAACCAAAAAGAGGTGTGTACTCCTATGTTCATAGCAGCACAATTCATAATAGCTAAAACCTGGAAGCAACCCAGGTGCCCAACAACAGATGAGTGGCTGAGAAAGCTCTGGTATATATACACAATGAATACTATGCAGCTATCAAGAACAATGAACCCACCTTCTCTGACCCATCTTGGACAGAGCTAGAAGGAATTATGTTAAGTGAGCTAAGTCAGAAAGATAAAAATGAGTATGGGATGATACCACTCATAACAGAAGTTGAGTAAGAAGATGGACCTGACCAAATTGTAAGTAGGGCACCAAAGTAAAAGCCCTGTGGTGAGGGGTAGACATGCAGCTTCCTGGGCCAGTGGGGGGTGGAAGTGGGTGGGAGGGATGGGTCACAGTCTTTTGGTGGTGGGAATGGTGTTTATGTACACTCCTAGTAAAATGTAGTCATATAAATCACTAGTTAATTAATATGAGAGGGGGAAAATTAATTGTATGTCTCAAAGTTTTTTAAAACACAGACTGAATCTTTTTAATATATAGGCTGTGTAATTGATAGGCAGACTCTCTCAAAACCTAGACCAAGTAGATCAGAAGCAACCAATAGCACAGCTATATACAAGATACTGGGTACTGTACAGCAAACCCTAACAAAAGGACTTTTCAAAGTTAACCCAATTACCAAATAATGTGATGATAACATTAACTATAGATTGTCTTTTTGAACCCTAAGACAGCAGGAACCTCACATCTCCACTATAGAGCCCCTACATCCCCCAGTCCTGGAACCCTTGGATAGGGCCCACTTTCCCGTATGCCTCTCCCAATCTGTATCAAATAATATTGCATCTGCCGATCACAACCTAATCAACACAACGATTGCCACCTCAACATGCTTCACTTCAGACTGTGTCCAGAGACTTCACATGTGGAATGACAACCCTTCAGCTTCATTACTCGGGTGAGACCTTTCCTTTCATAGTATACTCTAATTCCATCTCAGGTGGTTCACTTTCTAACAAAGTCCCCAATCCTAGATATACACCAGTTTCTGTGAGAGAGAGCATATGTTCACACGTATCCATAAACTACTGCAAAATATATACCTGAAAGCAGAAGTACACTAGAGTATGCAGTGAGTATCCCCCTAACACTTCCTCTCCACTATTCCAAGTTTTGGGTCCATGATTGCTCAACAATTTGTTTGGCTTTGTATGTTAACTCTCTTTTCAGTCACCAGGTTCCAGATGTCATCAGGATGCCAGCCAGGCTTCCCTGGACTGAAGACCCCACCAATGTGTCCTGGAGCTCTGCTTCCCCAGAGACCCACCCTACTAGGGAAAGAGAGAGACAGGCTTGGAGTATGTATTGATCTGTCAATGCCCACGTTCAGCGGGGAAGCAATTACAGAAGCCAGACCTTCCACCTTCTACAACCCACAATGACCCTGGGTCCATGCTCCCAGAGGGATAGAGAGTGGGAAAGCTATCAGGGGAGGGGGTGGGATATGGAGATTGGGTGGTGGAAATTGTGTGGAGTTGTACCCCTCCTACCCTATGGTTTTGTTAATTAATCCTTTCTTAAATAAAAGAAAAAAATTTGAAAATGTGAAAAAAAAAGTCATTGCAAAGCAGTGAAGCCTAGGTGCTGATAACAATAAGAAGTGAACCTTTCCTTGTGCCTCTGGCCATAGCATAGTATTGTGCTTTCTTCAGTTCCTCCATACCACTGTTTAATTGGTAATTTTGCCTAGTACAGTCTAATTGCTGTTCTTCAAGACAAACAGAAAACCCTGTAGACAGGCATGTGCAGACACAGTGAACACACCCTTTGCCTGGAGTCTGGGCCTGCTTTATCATCAGATAAATCTTCCTAGATTTTCTACCCGCTTAGCAGTTTAACTGCCAAGTAAGAAACACTGATTTTACCTTGAGCACTGAGATTATCTGTGTCAGAGCAGAAGCCATAGAGCTGACATGATGAAACAGGCTAGAGAAATTCCAAAGACAGGAAGGTTACCGCCCCCCCCCCCACAACATTTTCACTGCAAAGAATGTTTCCCTCCAAATAAGGGAGCAGGCTAGATACAAATAATGCAAGTGCTTTGCAAGGTCTGACTTGGGAAAGTGCTTTGGAGCAGATGGTTGGATTCTCCTGTGCGTTCTGTATATGTCCACAATCAGAGTCTAACCTCTGGGGAATCAGACACAACCAGCTTAGAGAGATGGCAGGGGCCTCTCTCCTAATTTTTTTTCTCTTATTTCTGTCACTGCCCTGTTGCTGGCACTGTGTTGTCACACAATGGCACCAATCCCAGCAGTCACTTTCCCCCACTTTATGATAGAGAATGAGAGACAGAGAGAGAGGAAGAGAAAGAGAAAGAGAAAGAGAGAGACCTATAGTACTGCTTCACTGTTTGTCGTGCTTCTCCTCTGTAGATGGAGACTGCAGATTTGAACCCAAGTCCTCCTGTATGGTAACATATGTGCTTTACCTGATGCACCACCCCTGGACACCAGATATATTTTCTCTATCAGGAATGAAGCTAGGTTGTTCCCACCCATCACCCCCACCCCCGCATGCGTAATTGTGCCACTTAGCTACTTCTTTGCCATTTTTTTCATTTTATTTATAAAAAGGAAATACTGACAAAACCATAGGATAAGAGGGGTACAACTCCACACAATTCCTCTACCAGAACTCTGTATCCTATCCACTCCCCTGATAGCTTTCCTATTCTTTTTTCCTCCAGGGTTATTGCTGGGCTCGGTGCCTGCACCATGAATCCACTGCTCCTGGAGACTATTTTTTTCCCCTTTTCTGTTGCCCTTTTTGTTGTAGCCTCGTTGTGGTTATTATTATTGCCATTGTTGATGTTGTTTGTTGTTGGATAGGACAGAGAGAAATGGAGAGAGAAGGGGAAGACAGAGAGGGAGAGAGAAAGATAGGACACCTGTAGGCCTGCTTCACTCACTACCTTTGAAGCGACTCCCCTGCAAGTGGGGAGCCAGGGGCTCGAACCGGGATCCTTACTCCCGTCCCTGCTCTTTGCGCCACATGCGCTTAACCCACTGCGCCACCGCCCAACCCCCAACTTTCCTATTCTTTATCCCTCTGGGAGTATGGACCCAGGGTCATTGTGCTATGCAGAAGATGGAAGGTCTGGCTTCTGTAATTGCTTCCCCGCTGAACATAGGCGTTGACAGGTCGATCCATACTCCCACCCTGTCTCTATCTTTCCCTAGTGGGGCAGGGTTCTGGGGAATCAGAGCTCCAGGACATATTGGTGGGGTTGTCTCTCCAGGGAAGTCTGGTTGGCATCATGGTAGCATCTGGAACCTGGTGGCTGAAAAGAGAACATACAAAGCCAAACAAATTGTTGACCAATCATGACCCTAAAAGCTGGAATAGTGCAGATGAAGAGTTGGGGGTGGTTTCCATTTTGTAGATAGCTAGTAGGCATATTTTAGTTATATTCCAAAGGGCCTGTGGCTATACTAGTTTTTTTTTTTCTTTTTTTCCCTGAGCCTGAAATATGATATGCAAGTAGATCCAAGTTATTGTCTGCGGAGATGATGTCATGGCTGGAAAAATAACCAGGAAGCTATTTTATTTATTTATTTATTTGTTTATTTATTTATTTTTGTTTTGCCTCCAGGGTTATCACTGGGGCTTAGTGCCTGCAATACAAACCTGCTGCTCCTGGAGGCTATTTTTTTCCTTTTGTTTCCCTTGTTTTATCTTTGTTGCGGTTATTATCATTGTTGTTATTGCTGTCGTTGTTGGATAGGACAGAGAGAAATGGAGAGGAGGGGAGATAGAGGGGGAGAGAAAGAAAGACACCTGCAGACCTGCTTCACTACCTGTGAAGTGACCCCCCCCCCGCAGGTGGGGAACTGGGGTCCTTATGCTACCAAATGGTATTTCTTGACATTTTGGGGAGATTTATCTGTGGTGTGTGTATGTGTAATAAATTCATTTGACTAAGTCAAACAGAAGAATGAATGGGATTATCTCATTCACAGGCAGAAGTTGAAAAACAAGATCAGAAGAGAGAAAGTTCCAAATCTGACACCCTCAAACCATCTCAGTTCAGTGAACCCTGCTTGTAGAAGATTGTCCAGGAATTAACAGAGAACAACTCAACAAGCATGAGTGAGGCTCTGGGTTTGATCCCTGACACTTTTCAAAATGGCAGAGTGGTGCTCTGGTCTCTGACCCTCTCAGTAAGCAGAAGACTTTGTTAAAATCAAACATCCCTGGCCCTAGCCCCTTCCTATAGAATCTGGGGTTAAGAGAAGGCTGGAACATAGGAATGTAAATGTGTATTTTACACTATTTGCAAAACTACAACTCAGGCTTAGAAATTACTGTGAAAAGATGCCCAGACAGCTTTGACCTTAAGCAAGAGAAAAACTTAGAACTTTTTTTTTTGCTTCCAGGGTTACTGCTGGGGCTCGGTGCCTGCACCATGTATCCACTGCTCCTGGAGGCCATTTTTCCCCTTTTGATGTCCTTGTTGTTGTGGTATTATTGTTGTTATTGATGTCATTGTTGTTGGATAGGACAGAGAGAAATGGAGAGAGGAAGGGAAGACAAAGAGGAGAGAAAGATAGACACTGCAGACCTGCTTCACCGCTAGTGAAGCGACCCCCCCTGCAGGTGGGGAGCCAGGGGCTCGAACCAGGATCCTTACACTGGTCCTTGCACTTCATGCCATGTGTGCTTAACCTGCTGCACTACTATCTTCTTCTACTACTACCTGACTACCTGACTTAGAACTTTTGTCTCTCTCAAGATTATGTGTAGAGAAATCAGACAGAATTTATCATAAGTCCACTGCTGCTAGACTGATTTCTTAAAATTCTTTTTATTTCAGTTATATGTAGAGACAGACAAAAAGATGTTTTATTAATTGTGGGAGACTTTGGGCACTTCTAGTTAAAGCTGTGCAAACTGAGGATGGCTACTAAACTTCTCTGTGCCTTACACACAAAGTGAGGTGGTAACCACAGCTACCCTTTGTGCTGCCATATAATTAAATGTATTAACATTCAGGGGCCAGCCAGTGGCACAACTGGTTAAGCGCACACATCGCAGTATGCAAGGACCCAGGTTCAAGCCCCTGGTCCCCACCTTCAGGGAAAAAGCTTCACAAGTGGTGAAGCAGTGCTGCAGGTGTGTCTCTCTCTCTCTCCCTCTCCTTCCCCTATCAATTTCTCTCTGTCTCTATCCAATAATAAATTAAAAATATATTTAAAATAAATTTTTCTGCTTTATATCTTAATGTTTTTTTAGCCTCTAAGTTGCAGGTGCTACCATGACACCAACTTGACTTTCCTGGGCAGACAACCTCACCAATGTGTCCTGAAACCCCACTTCCCCAGAGCCCTTCCCCACTAGGGAAAGATAGAAATAGACTGGGGGTATGGATCCACCTACCAACATCCATGTTCAGTGGGGAAGGAATTACAGAAGCCAGACCTTCCACCTTCTGCACCCCATAATGACCATGGGTCCATGCTCCCAGAGGAATAAAGAATAGGAAAGCTTTCAAGGGAGGGGTTAGGATACAGGATTCTGGTGGTGGGAATTGTGTAGTCCTGTCAATATTTTTATTTTATAAGTGAATAAAAATATTTTTTAAAAATATAATATTCATGAAATAATATTAAGCATATAAAAATGTTACGAAATGGAAGGGTTGAATTTCTGGTTCCAAAAATATCCATTAGCTGTGGAACAAGATTTGATGTGTGAAGTGGGTTTTATCAGGTGCTAGCAAATCTGAGAAGATGGCAGATGCATGTCTCAAATCCATCTAACTTTGAGGCTGGAGCTCAGGGATTATAAATGGTCAATAGGGAGTGGGAAGGTCTAGTCATGGTGTCATCTGACCGACATATGTCCTAAGGCTGCCTGTCTAATCCTGTCATCAGGGGGTGAATCACCAGAGCTTGGTGGTCTGCAGAATGAGATAAAATCATTAAGTAGCAAAATAATAATAGTAATACATCATTAAGTAGCAACTTGCTCAGGGGGGCTATGTGACCGGCTGCTAGTTTGTTTTTGGAATACAAGGTGGAATCTGTAATGTTTGCTCATTTACAGAACCACCCAACAGCTATATTCCTCCTCCTCCCCCCCTTCCTCCTCCTCCTAATTCATTATTAACTTCAATCAAACCCAGCCAGCATTACCCCCTTTCTCATGTGCATCTTTTCAGTTATATGTCTCTCTCCTTTTTTTCAAACTTTCTTTGAAATCATTCTAAATGTTGGCTTCTTTCTTTTCTCCTTTTATCAGAGCACTGCTCAGCTCTGGGTTTTGCTGGTGCTGGAGAATGAACCTGTGGCCTCTTGAGCCTCAGGCTTGAAAGTCTGTTGTGCTATTAATGATGTTGATGTTATTTCCTCAGTCCTGGATGCAACCTTTTTATAATATTAGTTTTCTAAAAATTGTATATAAATGAACATTAGGACTACAAACCCAGTTGGATGGCTAAATGAAAAAGATCAACACTATCCAGTGCTAATGAGAAAGTTAAAAAAAGAATGAAATTTTCAAATCCTGCTCTTAGAAATGAAGTAGAGCTTAAATGATTCATCTACTTTGTTCTTCAGACCAATGTTGGGCCAAAATGGGAACACTGTAATTTCTGTAAAGAAAAAAGAGACCACAGCTTCCTCCAATGCCGTGAGGTCCTGGCTGGCTTAATGTCAAGCCATGCACATGACAAAACAGTACACTATCCAAGTTTTTTTTTTTTTTTTTCTTGTCTTGCTAGGACTCAGTGCTGGCACTATGAACCCACTGCTCCTGGAGGCCATTTCCACCACCTCCCCATTTTATTGGACAGAACAGAGAAATTGAGAGAGGAGGGGGAGATAGAGAGGAAGAGAGAAAGATAGACACCTGCAGACCTACTTCATCACTTGTGAAGTGACCCCCTGCAGGTGGGGAGTGGGAGTCACGAACCTGGGTCATTGCACAGGCTCTCACGCTTAGTATTATGTGCGTTTAACTGGGTGCTCCACCATATACTCCACCCTCCCCACTATCCAGGTATTTAGAAAAGTTTATTAAGAACAGCTTAATTGTGGTCCAGGAGGTGACACAGTGGATAAGCACTGGACTCTCAAGCATAAGGTCCTGAGTTCAATCCCTCTCAGCACATATTCCAGAGTGATATCTGGTTCTCTCTCTCTCTCTCTTTCTCTCTCTCTCTCTCTCTTCGTGAGTTATATATGAACAGCTTAATTTGGGAAGCTAGGTGGTAAGCTTCAAAGAAGAGGATGGGGGAATGGGGTAGGAGGGTTGGTTCTGTTTTTATGCTGAGCAGTTAAGGTGATATAGTTGTCTGCCCATATACTCCATCTTTGGTATATGTGTTTTTTCTTTTTCCCAACTAAATAAATTTCTACCCTGTGATGAATCTCCTAGAATGTTCAAGAATTCCTTCTTGTGATGATGCCAAGAACCTATAACCTGGCCAGTAGCAACACAACCTATTTATAGTTGCAGATTCTTGGTCTTAAAAAATTGAGGGCAGAGGGTAGGTAGCATGATGTTTATACAAACAGACTCTCATGCCTGAGACTCCAACGTCCCGGGTTTAATCCCTCACTGAACAGTGTTCTGGTAAAAAAAAAAAAAAAAAAAAGTACAATTGAGTTCAGTAATTAATCTAGCTACCAGACTAATTCCTATACTTATAGTTAGTAAAACTTTTTTTTTTTACAAGAGACTTAAAAATGAGCTAAGCACGTCTAAAGTGGTGACCCCTTTAGTAACTTCACTCGCAGGCAGATCAGCTTCTCCTTAGGCAAAATTGTAACACATGAGATCTAGAAAGTAAGATGATATTGTCTAAACAATCCTTTCTTTGTTTTACTAAATTATTTAATCTAACCTAGCTCTAAAATTTCCAGTTACTAAAGATTTGATACACAAGAGTTCCAAAGATTTACAACTTTTTTTTTTTTTTGCCACCAGGGTTCTCTGTAGCATGGTGCCTACAATAATTTCACAGTGGCTATTTCCTTTTGCTTTTGTGCTAGTGGCTACAGACACACACAGAGAAAAGATACTTAACAGCTGTGCTCCATCACTCATGAAACTTCCTCCCTGCTGGTAGGAACTGGAGACTTGTGCCTGGGGTCCTTACACATGCTAATGTGTGCACTGTACTGGACCTGGACCCAATGTACATACATCAGTTTTAACCCTTTCAAACAAGTTTATCTGACATGGAAATTCCATGCTGACATTCATGAGTGACTTCAGGGTCTAGCACAAAGGACTCCACATTGCTGTCTTCATATTAGTTACACAGTCCTGTGAAACCAAGTAAGCTATTTACAATCTTAGGCAACATGAGCTATTTCTGATTAATCACCATGTGCAAGAATCACACCCACTATTATAAGCTTATGTTTCAGCCAAACCATCTCATTTTCTAATTCATTAAAAGTATTACAGATCATTTTTCCTTTGAGAATAATTAGATCTCTATTATACTCCTAAATTTAGATCATTTTGTTTAGCTTAGAGTTATTTTTAGCAATCAATTTTAATTATGCTACCTGGAGACTAAAGTGTAAAAGGGAAAACATGAACATATAAACAGAGATTTCATATTTTTTACCATTTCAGAATTTTTATGTTTATAAAACTTGGCATAAAAGAACAGTTGGAGAAGCTCCATTAACCTCTTTCTACTGCCACATTTAATATTTTAGAAGAGGAATCCCCAGTTCTGTATTTTATTTTTAGAAAATCATGGCAAATGAAGGCTGTATATTTTTTTGTTGTTGTTTTATTAAAATTTGTATTATTGATTTAATGATGATTGACAAGACCATAGAATAAGAGGGGTACAATTCCCACAACCAGAGTTCTGTATTCCATCCCCTCCACTGGAAGCTTCCTTATTATTTATCCCTCTGGGAGTATGGACCAACATTCTTTATGGGGTGCTGAAAGTGGAAGGTCTGGCTTCTGTAATTGCTTCTCTACTTTTAAGTCTCTAGTCCTGGTCGAAGAGGTTTTTTTCTCCCTAAATTTGCATTTCAAAGAATGACTCTTGGATTCTAAGGGTGGGGCATACTTATTGAATTTCTAGTGGAGATTTGGGATAGGCAGGCCAATTTCTCAGTCACACCTTTTGTCTGTAGCAAGACCCATTAGAGTCTTGTGGGAACACAGCTGAGTAGGCACTTACCTTTTCAGACATTTTGTTCTTAAGATGTCTGCAATGTCAAAAAAGGGAAGCTGCTGGTAATGACAGGCACAGGATGAAGAGGACAAGGAAATACAGGTTCGTTATCTTCCTTTCAGTGGTAAACAGTTTATTGCAGAAATTCTCTGCCATAATCCTGTTTCCTAGTTCTACTCTCAACTCTGACATTGTCTTCCCAGACAATATTTCTAATCTACCTCCATGTTAGATACCAAGCTCAAGCAAAGATTATTAAGACATAGACTCCTAGAAACATTCCTAAAATAGACTTCCTAGCTTTCTTCTACCCTAAGGTCCCTACTTTCATCTGCTCTATTCCTACTTCATGCTTAATGTTTATTAAATATTTTGTCCTGTTTCCATTTTACTGCCACAAAGTTCCAGATAGTACTATGATTCCATCCTGATTTCCCTGGGCAGACGGCCTCACCAGTGCTTCCTGGGATCTCACTTCCAGAGCCCTACCCCACTAGAAAAAGATATAAACAGGCTGGGGGTGTGGATCTACCTATCAGTGTCCATGTCCAGCAGAAAAGCAATTATAGAAGCCAGAATTCCCACCTTCTGCACCCCATAAAGAAAGAGGGAAAAACAATAGGGAAGTTGCCAATGGAGGGGAGGGGACACAGAACTCTGGTGGTGGGAACCATATGGAATCACACTCCTATTACAATTAAATCCCTTACAATCTTGTAAATAAATATCAAATCACTAATAAAAAATAAAAATTAAAAAATCCCTCTGCTTCTGTCAACCTGAGTCACAGGGCAGCTCCTGTCATTCTGGCACCACCCAGGCAACGCCTTCCCCTGCCTACCTACAACTTCTGTGTCAGAAGCTTAGACTGTCATACGGGGTGTCTCACTGAGGCCTCACCCAGATGGACATTCCACCCAGAACATTGACCTTGTTACTTCTGTTTCTATTAAGCTCTTGGTCTTGAATCCTTCAGCAGATGACCATCCCAGCAGAGATGGTGGTTTCCATGACAACAGTCACTGTCTACTGATATTTTCTTGGAGGACCGAAGGTTTATCTATTCACATGACCAGACATGTTCCCCCCCTGGAATTCTAGGAGGGAGAACATGTTCCACCCAATCCTCCTTGATTCATCAGGGTGCTGTGGCAGGGGGCACATATTGCTGGTCCACTGTGTCTATCTGCATTTATCTACAGTCATTCATTTTTTCCCTCTCCACTCTGTGTGGAGACTGATTTCATGTCTCTTTATTCTCTGAAGGAGTTCGCATAGCACAAGCCCAGGTGGACTGCAGTTCAATAACAATCTCAATTCCAGGTTTATTACAGAAAGGATGACACATATTTTAATAGTAGCTAGATACGCATCTGAACAAAATTGTAAAGGTACATAAAAAGAATAACATTTTCCTTTCTTTTCTTTCATTTTATCCTTTAATCTCCAAGGAAACTATCCCTCAGTTTCTTATTGAGAAATATGTGTGTGTGTGTGTGTGTGTGTGTGTGTGTGTATGTTTTTCGTTCTCACACATGCCATATTCCTATTTTTAAAATGGTGAAGTGTACATTTAAAAATGTTCAATTTAATTTATTTATTTATGAGGGAGAGACAAAGGGCAGAGGAGAGAGGGGATCAGAGCACTCTGGCAGAGCCAGGGATCAAACTCAGGAGCCTATGCGTAAGATTCCAAATCTATGTCCACTGCATCCCCTCTCAAGCTACTGTTTATTTGCTTTTAAGGTGTGTGCAGGGAACAGAAAGAGAGAGAACAAAGCATTGCTCAGCTGCTCAGTTCTGGCATATGGAGGTGCCATATTGAACCTCAGTCTTTGCTTATGCTAATGTGTGTGCACCACTGCATGGCTCCACATATTTACAGTTCCAACACTTGTTGGTTTGAATAGAAAAGAAACTACATATTAAATATGCTTACCTATAGAAGTAACATTGCTTAGAATGCCTTTAGCTTTTTACAAAAGCTATGCTCTAAGAGCAATCTACTCTCATGTGAAGATCACATGGCTTCGCCCCACAAAGAAGTGTTTGATCTGGAGAGCTACTCTGCCTTTAGACACAGGAGCCTGCCTATGTAGACATGGCCCTGCCAGGCACTCATGAAGCTCATGATAGCTGTTTCTATCAGTATAAACTCAAGAACACAGCTTATTTGGGGGTTATGACCTAGTGTTATCATGGTTGATTGTGTCACTAGAATTGTCCCAGTTTAGCAAAGTGTCCTCAGTGTTCCTTTGCCCTTGTTTGACTTTTGAAGCACTTCCTTACTTTGGGGCACTATGAAATGTTTAAACTCTTCTCATACTTCTTGAACTATTCTTTCTTCAAGGACCCCTGGTTTATTTTCTTGGAGAATGGTATTGGGTGGGGGATGTGCTCAGTGCTATGAACATATCTCTGCTTCTAGACCCTCTCAAGCAACAGAAATGAGAAATCCTGCTTCACACACACACTTACATCTACTTCTCTGTGTATACTTATTATCTATTAGTGTGTATATGATAATTTTTGTGTATATATACTATCTCTGTGTGTATATATATATTATACTGTCTGTATATATAATGCTTCTGTGTATATACATATTATTTATCTCTGTATATAATCTATCTCTGTATATATATCTGTATATATATGTGTGTGTGTATATATATATATATATATATATATATATATATATATATATAAAATCTACCCATGTGTACATATTTAAAACCCTGCAACTTCATAGGAGTCTTCTGAATTTTTCTCCTCCAACACTGATAAGCCTGGTTTTCATTATCTACATCTCCTATTTGTTCATTCCTAATGTGCATAAAGTAATTTCAGAGTTGCTACCCTTTTGGGGTTTTTTTTATCATTTTATTTATTTTTATCAGTAACTACTCAGCTCTGGTTTATGGTGGTATGGGGAATAGAACCTGGAACTTAGGAGCCTTGGGCATGAAAGTCTCTTTGCATAACCATTATGCTATCTACTCCCACTACTATCATTTTTAAATTGCCACTAGGGTTATCACTGGAGCTTGGTGCCAGCACTACAAATGCACTGTTCCCGGTGGCAATTACTATTTTTTTCTTTTCTTTTCTCTATGTTATTTGATAGGATAGAGAAAAAATGAGATGGGGGTATAGAAAGGGAGTGAGAAAAATACCTGCAGACCTACTTTACTTATCATGAAGTGTCCCCACTGCATGTGGGGAGCTTGAACCAGTTCCCTTGCTCATGGTGAATTCAACTATGTGTGCCATTGCCTGGCCCCAAGAACTTAACCCTGTGGATTAGAAAGACACATCTACACTCTAGAGTCTATGCTCTAGAGTTCTTTTTGCCTAGTCTGACAGCATCAAGCCACAGTGTTGTCTTTTCAAGTTATCTAAGTCAGGTTAATACTTGGTTATATGGATGATCTGGATAGTTGAGGCAGAAAACAGGAATATGATTACTGGAGCCTAGTGTGGAGGTGAGAGGGAATGCGTAGAGGAAAATGAGTTATCCCACTTCTGGGCCAGCTGCTAGGAAGATGCTCAAATGTACACAGCACCCTCATTTAGCCAGCACTGTAGTGCAGTTTGGTGTTGGCCCAGCATGGAGACGTAGAGGTACATGAGTATTTCTGTGGCGTTGCAGCAAAGCTCTTCCTGGAGCTCTGTGAGTTAGATGGTCCTGAATAGTCAGGCCTTTGCAGCCTTTGTGGGACAATATGTTGTGTTAGATTCCATGCCTGGTTCCTTGTAGAGACAGACCCTAGGTCTGCAGACTCTTGAAGGAACCTGTCACAGGGCTGTGAGACTCCTCTGAATAAGTCTGACCTATGGACAGACTCACCCTTGGGCTCTTTGAACAGAAACTAGATCTAGTTGAATATCTATTTCCTTCTTTACCGTGAGTGTGAAGGATTTTCCTCTTATTCATCACTGAGCTCACAGATGCCTTTCCTGACCACTGCTTTGTCAGAACTAGAAATCACCTTCTCAGGAATCTGGTGGGCAGTTTATAACAGCTTTGTTGGTATTGGGCGGAGGCTCCCACTAGAGGACTTAGAGTTGTTGTTATTTAACTTAAAAAAGGGGTTTTGTTGGGGGCTGCTGTGGAGCATAAAAGGATTCACAGCGGGATCTGGGAACTGGTTTAAACAATACAAGGTTTATTAGGGCGAAACAAGTAAAAGACAAAATAAACACTTCTCATCAAGGGTTAAGACTACACTATGTTCATAAAGTCTGAATACAGGTATCAAAAATTTAATCTCATAAGATAAACAATTATAAGCTCTGGTAAAGGTTGCTCATGCCTGTAGAGGGGTCTAAAAGTTTACCAGCTAGCAGTCACATGTGTTCAGTTCCCAGGAGAAATAGACATGGTGGATGGATGCCTGGAGCACCTCTGCTGAGATGCTTCTGACCAGGAGAAGCTGCAGCAGTGAAAGACCTTGAGTTCCGGCTGGCTGTACTTTTATTTGTACACCAGCACAGACTGGATCCACCCACAATCCACCATGTGCCTTTGCAGATCACTGCATACTCTGTCGCCAAGGCTGATGTCAGCAAAGTGTTGGGACTTCGATTCATGGTCGCCGATATACTGCGTCACAAGAGTGTATACATGACATTGCATGAGGACCCAGGCTCAAGTCCCCATCTCCACCTTCCTCTCTTCTCTACCTTTTTCTCCCTTTCTCCCTCTCTTGCACTGTTAAAAAAGTAAAAAAATATATATTTTATATATTATATATTTTATATATAATATATATATGGAGAAAGAAAGAAAGAAAGAAAGAAAGAAAGAAAGAAAAAAGTCACCTAGAATGGTGGACTTGAGCCCCAGCAATAACCTTGGTAGCAAGAAAACATTTCTGTGAGCCCAAATCAGGCTATAAGAACAGAATGCCTCAGAAGCAGAAGAGAACAAGTAGGAAATGTGAATGGAGTCGTGCTGGGGAACACACCTTTCACAGTTCTCCAAGCTGAACCTGTGCACTCTAAGTGGGCTCTAAGATTCTTTTCAAATCCATTTAGGACAAAACAACCCAGTAGAATTTAAACTTAAGCCAACCTCATCTTGCTTTTGCAGTACTAGATTTGGGGCCAGTAAAGCAGGAGAGAGGGAAAGAGTTGGCAGGGAGGAACTGATGGCAAGACTTTTCAGTTCACTGAAACCTGCTAACAGCAGTGTATTTTCAATACCTGTTTCTCATTGATAATGATGTGAGCCCACCTCACCTGGGACTCAGCAAAATCACCCTCTCCCAGTCTCTCTCTCTCCCTCTCCTTTCCACTCCTTTTCTTCCCCCTCCTTTGCTCCCTCCCTCTCCCATCCCTCCTTTCCTCTCCTCTCCTGCCCTTTGGTTCTGTAAACACTAAAACTCCTTCTGTAAGGTCTGTCTTCTCTCCCACCCCTCTTTGCACTTTCCAAAAACCAGTTCCAGCACTTCCAAGGAAATTTCATCCATATGTGTTAGATCAGCCATACTAAACTCATAAGAATGCAGCTTTTGTAAGAAGTATTTATTGTCAAACGTTTTTGTACAGCAAAAAAAAAATTTTTTTTTCAAGGACAAGTCATAACTGAATTCTAAAGATTAAGTTCTGTACACACTGTCTCTGAGACATAAACTTGCACTCAGTTTATCCATTCCCCTAACATGTATCACATACTGGGGGTAGGGAGTGTCAGTGAAAGGGGACATCAATTCACCCTCGAGATCACCCCCATCTGGATGAACTAACAATTCTTTTTGTTGTTGTCAACAGAACCTCACTGTTCTGGGATGACATTTTCCAAACACTCACAGACTCACAGACACACACACACACATGCGCGCGCGCACGCACACACACACACACAAAGAAGGCAAAGAAGGTGCACCATCCAAGTGAGCTATTTTCCCAGCCCTTCTCTGGGTATCTCTTTATTTTACATTTACTTTTAGATAGAGACAGAAGGAATGAAAGAGATCACAGCACTGAATCTTCCTTTAATGTGGTGGGAGCCAGACTCAAACCTGGGTCATGCACATAGCAAAGCAACACACTACCCAAGTGAAATACATATATATTATATATTTTAGATTTTGTTTACTTATTAATGAGAAAGATAGGAGAAGAGAGAGAAAAAAACATACATCATTTTGGTGCATGTGCTGCCATGGATCAAATTCAAGACCTCATGCTTGAGAGTCTAATGCTTTATCCAGCCACCTCCTGGACCACTGGATATATTTTTTGAAAGCCTGTCTGAGCATTCTTTTTTTTTTTCCACATTTTTTTTTCTTTTTTAATATTTATTTTATTTATTCCCTTTTGTTGCCCTTGTTGTTTTATTGTTGTAGTTATTATTGTTGTTGTCGTTGATGGATAGGACAGAGAGAAATGGAGAGAGGAGGGGAAGACAGAGAGGAGGAGAGAAAGATAGACACCTGCCGACCTGCTTCACCGCCTGTGAAGCGACTCCCCTGCAGGTGGGGAGCCGGGGCTTGAACCGGGATCCTTATGCCGGTCCTTGCGCTTTGCGCCACCTGCGCTTAACCCGCTGCACTACAGCCCGACTCCCTCTGAGCATTCTTTAGAGAGACCAATGCTAAAATGGATAAAGCTTATTATATTCTTGGTCTCCATGAGCTGTTTCATAAAGGAAGTTGGAGTGCACAGATGGGTACTGTTGTTAAGTTCTGTTCCTGGAGCAGTATGGCAAAACAGGCTGCCAGAAATTTGAGTCACTGAGACTCAGCAATGTGTTCAAGGTCATAGCAAGTGAACACAACTAAGTCAGTGTCCTGCTTGCCTGGGTCAGATGGCTTGTGCAGGAGCAGCCCCTCCCCACCATCCCTTTGAAGGGCAGTTCCACCCTCCTCTGATTTTATTTTCCCTCTCACCCACCTTCTTCCTTCTTCCACATTCAGTGACTAGAGCTCAGAATATTGCTATTTTGATTATCCCTTCCTGGGTTCAGCCCTGGCTGTGTCCTTTGTTTCTTATTCATGTGGGGTGCCTCACCTGGTCAGTTAACATCTGGTTCTGCAGGTTTCCCAAGGCTCAGCCATCAACATCCGGCAAGCAGCTTTAGCCACTGCAAGACAGATTCATAGCAAATGAGACAGCAAAGCCTTTGGGTCTCTACCAGCTCTGTAAAACCTTGGGACTGAAAATATGTAGGGATGATGGGGAGTGTTTACTGTAGTCCTGCCAGAAGCACAGCCAATGTGTTTAAAGGAAACATTTGCTGGCTTTCAAGTAACAGAACCAGCTATGGTTAACTGTTGAGGACTGGAAACCATCTATAACAGCGGTGTTTCAGCTTAAACACTGGACTTGGTGGCGAAACAATCAGGGCCATAATTCCAGTGATCCATCATTGCTGTGGGGTGGGCACAGATCCGGCTGTCCTTGGGCCTGGAAGAGTGGATTCCAGTCTCTGGACACAGCCAGGCTGAATTCCAGAGCTCTGCACTAAGCTAGATCAAAGCAGTAATGTTCAGAATTACCTGCTGCCTGCTGAGTGTTTCTTAGCCAGGGGAGCTTGATCGAGTTCTATCTAGAACACAGTGCACAGAGCATTCTGCAAGTTTTGCCAGACTTCAGAGCTGGTACTAAAAACTCCCTCAGGTGATCTCATGTATCCAAGCTTTGACTCTCTCTGTCCACCTCTCTGGCCTTTTAATTGGGGCTAAGAGTGGAGATTGGGATGGACAGATAATGAGAAAGAAAATCTGTATAGGGCTGGTGAAATAGCTTACTTGGTTAGTGTGCTACTTTGCCATGTGTATGACCCATTTTTGAGCCTGTCCCCCCACTGCATTAAAGGAAGCTTCAGTGCTGTGGTCTCCTTCCCTCCCTCCCTCTCCTCTCTGGATCTGTCTTAAAAAAAAAAAAATCTAAACACTAATGCTGAATCTATTGAGAGACAGAAAATATCTAAAGGGTACTACCCAGGAAATGGGAGTGGTGACAGGTGTGGTTTGGAAAGGTGAGGGTGGGGCTTTGGTGTTAAAAGCTAGGCCTGTGGCTTCTGTCTCTGCCTAGGTCAGTCACCATGCAAGTAAACTTTCTTTTGCTCTTGCTCTCTCTCTGCTTGGTGAGCCTCCTGTTGAGATATGTTCTCGTGGTCCAGCAGGTAGCATGGTGGATAAAGTGCTGGACTCACATGTAAATCTTCTCAATTTTCTTGAAAAAAGTTTAAAGTTCCTGAAAATCGAGCTCTCTCAATTCTTTGTTGAGATTATGCATGACGAACTTTTAAATATTAGGAAAACAAATTCGCCTGGTCAACGCCCCCCCCCACCACCACCTTATACAAAACCTTTGTGGACATAGTGGAGAGTGTATGGTAGATTTTTTTAAACAAATTCATCTCTTGAAATTCACCACCTTGGCAAACTGGCATCTGTGTTCTGGATCAGATGCTGATCAATCTTAACAGCAGAAAGAATCCAGATGCCAAGGCCACACAGGGCATGGTTCCATGTGTATGCACTAACCAGAGCAGGCAAATACATAGACAAAAACAAATTCATGGTTGTCTGTGGCTAGGGTTTATCGGGAGGTGTGGAGGTGGGAAAAATGGGGGTTAAGGCAGTAAGGTCTAAAATATGGGGTGTAAAGATATCCTAAAATTGGTTATAGTAGTCTCTCCCATCAAATCAAGCCAAACCAAGGGAACAAAAACCCCACCCCACCCCACACAAACTGTGGCTTGGTACTGTCAGTAGCTCAGATTGGTAAAACAGTTTTAGATGGCTCCCCACCAAAGGTTCAGCCTTGGAATCTTGCTTGATGAGTTTAATCCCAAGGGGGATGAGGGTGGGGATGGGGTGGGGGGTGGGAGTGTGTCTCTGCACTATTTCCTCAAATAAGCCACCTCTGGCCTGAGGGATGGGCTTGACTGATTAAGGATAGGGACTGTGAAAGAAATCATGCAGACCCTTTTCTGCCTTTTTATAATCCAATCTTCAGGTTCATTTTGTTTGGTTTTATGTGTTAACTCTCTTTTCAGTCACCAGGTTCCAGATGCTACCATGATGCTAACCAGACTTCCCCACCAATATGTCCTGGAACTCTGCTTCCCCAGAGCGCTGCCCCTTAGGGAAAGAGAGAGACAGGCTGGGAGTATGGATGGGCCTGTCAATGCCCTGTTCAGTGTGGAAGAAATTACAGAAGCCAGACCTTCCACCTTCTGCACCCCATAATGGCCCTGGGTCCATACTCCCAGAGGGATAGAGAATAGGAAAGTTATCAGGGGAGGGGGTGGGATATGGAGTTCTCGTGGTGGGAACTGTACCTTCTTATCCTATGGTTTCTTCAGTATTTCCTTTTTATAAATAAAAAAAAATTTTTTTAAGTTATTCTTTTTTGAGAGAGAGAGAGAGAGAGAGAGAGAGCCAGTACTGATCCCTCATTGTGGCACATGGGATGCCAGGGATCTACCATAACTAAAAATGATCTTCTCCATGCCTGAGAGTCCACCAATGTATCCACTGTGCTCTTTTGCCTTCTTGATAGGCCCTATTGCCAAGTGGCTCAGTTCCTAACGTCATAGGAAATTGTATAGCCCTGGTTTTGCTTTCCTCTTCCTCATAACACATAGAGGTTATGTATGTTAGTTGACCTGTGTTTTTGCAACCCTCTGAACACATGCCCATACTTGCCTTTGTTCCCTCTCTCTGCTAGAAATATTATTCCTTCCCGACCTGCTTTCGAATCTACTCCCATCTGCCCATCAGGACAGTCAGGTGTCACTTCCTCTACTAAATCCTCTCTGAGCTCCTATTCCAGCCCCAATTTTAAGAAAGTATACTATACCCACCCCCCACCCCCACCCCCAGCCTCACCTCCAGACCCACATGGACCTTGCCCTTTGAGTTACATAGTGGTTTCTTTTTTTAATTTTTTATTTATAAAAAGGAAACATTGACAAAACCATAGGATAAGAGGGGTACAGCTTTACACAGTTCCCACTACCAGATCTCCTTATACTATCCCCTCCCCTGTTAGCTTTCCTATTCCTTAACCCTCTGGGAGTATGGACCCAAGGTCATTGTGGGATGCAGAAAGTAGAAGGTCTGGCTTCTATAATTGCTTCCCCGCTGAACATGGGCATTGACAGAATGATCATTCTCCCAGCCTGTCTCTCTCTTTCCCTAGTGGGGAAGGGCTCTGGGGAAGTGGAGCTCCAAGGCACATTGGTTGGGTTGTCTGTCCAGGGAAGTCTGGTCACATCCTGCTAGCATCTGGAATCTGGTGGCTGAAAAGAGACTTAATATACAAAGCCAAACAAATTGTTGAGCAATAATGGACCTAAGGGCTGGAATAGTGCACATGAAGTGTTGGGGGGGGGGGTCCTCCATTTTGTAGATAGCTAGTAGGCATATTTTAGTTATATTACAAAGAGCCTATAGCTATACTAGTGTTTTTGTTTTGTTTTGTTTTTTGCCTGAGCCTGAAATCTAATATGCAGGTGCATCCTAATTATTGTCTGCGGAGATAATGTCATGGCTGGGAAAAGGACCAGAAAGCTGGATCAGGGAAGAGAGTAGCTCCCTAATATGGGAAAGGGGTATGAATATGATTGTAAACCCCATTGATTTGATATGATCTGGGGCCCATAATTAGCTTAGGAGCCTGTGTGATCTCTACATCCCTCTAGATTTGAGCTCACATTCTGTGTTCATGAGTAGGAACATTCCAAGCTGCCCCAGTATTGACCCAACTTCCTCAGGTGTAACATAGAGTATGTTGTCCATCCTCCCTTCGGAGGATGTAACATTCTCTACCATTGTTGATCCAGGTCGAGGGCAAGGCCTTATGGAGACCCACAAAGGGGTTTATTTTGTTGTTCCTGATATAAATGACTGGTAACAATGGAGAAAGGGATTTATTCGAGGTCTAGGCCCATCAAGTCTGTTGGGGAATTTCAGAACTCCCCGATTAGAGCCCCAGCTGGTGGAATGGCCTGATAGTGACTAAAGAGTCATTGTTAAAGTATGCCAGTCTCTTAACCCTTATTCAGCTTTTGCAGTCCTTGCTTTGCTAAAGTTAGCTTTGGAGTGAGTGAGAGAACTGCAATAGGAAGTAGGCGAGGAGGGTATCTAAGTCTAAGTGGACACTATTGCATTATGAACTTGATACTGACTCACTACAGACTATCACTCACCGATGTTTGCCACTTTGTGCCTGTTTAAGAGCCTCCCCTCTTACTCTTGTACCTTAGATCAGAAAGGCTTGGAGAGGCTGGCAGGCTGGGTGAAGCCTGGTTCCTCTGTGCAGACTGAGGACTGGGTGAAAGCTCTTAGAAGGGACTTTTCTATGCAGATATTGCAATGGTTAGAAAGGTCATTGGCAATATACTAGCTCAAGAAACTGGAAATCAGTAGCTGGTCCTGCCCAGTTCTTAAGAGACAGAAAAACTCATTTTTCTTGATAGACTTGTATTGCTGGAGAAGTTGATGAGAATTGGTGCTACAACTATCAGCTCTCAAAACAGGCAAATGGCTTGCTCTGCTGTCCTCATTTTTAAAAAAAGATTTAATTTATTTATGAGAAAGATAGGAGGAGAGAGAAAGAACCAGACATCACTCTGGCACATGTGCTGCTGGGGACTGAACTCAGGACCTCATGCTTGAGAGTCCAAAGCTTCATCACTGTGCCACCTTCTGGACCGCACGACTAATTTTATCTACAAAAAAAGTGAGCAAGAAATTGTGGGGCTTGAGCTCAAGGGCTCAAGGGCAAAGAGGAACTATTCCAAAAGGATCTCATTAGAGAAATTCCTTCCCAATTTGTGTTAGGAAATGCAATAATTAATTATGCTTGACAAATTTTAAAATAGAGACCATCCCCAAACACAGACAAAATATGTGGGTTTTTAAAAATATTTTTATTATTGGATAGAGACAGAGAGAAATTGAGAGGGAAGGAGATAGAGAGGGAGAGAGACAGAGAGATACCTGCAGCCCTGATTTACCACTTGTGAAACTTCCCCCTGCAGGTGACCAAAGGCTTGAACCTGGGTCCTTGCACACTGTAAAGCATAACTTAACTAGGAACACCACCCTCAAAATGTTTATTTAGGGAAAATGGAGACTGAAGAGAAATTAAGAGCAGCCTATTTCTAGAGATCCTTGGTCCTTTGCTGATAAGTGTTGAGGCCCAGGAAAGGAGGGAGATAACTATTTTATTTTATTTATTTATTCCTTCCTTCCTTCCTTCCTTCCTTCCTTCCTTCCTTCCTTCCTTTCTTTCTTTCTTTTTTTTTTTTTGGTGCCTCCAGGGTTACTGCTGGGGCTTGGTGCCTGCACTACAAATCCACTGCTCCTGTGGCCATTTTAATTAATTAATTTTAGATAGGACAGGGAGAAATTGATAGGGGAGGGGAAGATGGAGAAAGATAGACACCTGCAGACCTGATTCACTGTTTGTGAAGCACCCCCGCCCCAAAAGCTGAGGAGCCTGGGGCTTGAACTGGGATTTTTCAGCTAGTCCTTATGCTTTGTACTCTATGTGCTTAACCTGATGCGGTACCACCCACCCTGATAATTATTTTCTAATCTAATGACTGTCCTTTAGCAGAAGTAGTGGGTTAACTCTTTTAGAATATTTAAAAATGTTATTCTAGGGACTAGAGGTAAAAGTTACTAAAGCCTTGTGTAGAATATTGGAAACATTTATGTTAAAAAGATTAACATGTGGTATAACATCTTTCTCCCTTCCTTTCTTTCTCTCTTTCTCCCTTTCTCCCTTAATCTATTGATATTTATTTGGGGCCCAGTGATGGCACACACAGTAGAACATATATATCAACATGCATGAGGACCTAGGTTCAAGCCCCCAGTCCCCACTTGCAGGGGTGAAGCAATGCTATAGGTAGCTCTCCTTCTCTCTCCCTCTCTCCCTCCCCCCTCTCTCCATATATCTTTATGTCTGTCACACTATGTCCAAAAAAAAAAAAAAAAAAAAAAAGAAAAGAAAAAGAAAAAGCCTTGTGAAACAGTGAAGTCATTGTGCAGGTACCCAATCCAATCAATAACTCCGGTAACAGAAAAGAAAACATTTATTTATTCATTTATTTGTGAAACAGAACATTACTTTGGCATACGTAATGCTGGAGCTCAAACTCAAGACCTTTTAAGTCAAAACTTTTAAGTCTGAAGCTTTAGCCATTGTGCTGCTTCCTGGGCCACACATATACTCCCTGTACCCCCATTCCCTTCAGCTAAGACAGCAGAAGAGATGACTTATTATATATCTAGCCACAATGTGAACTGAACTAGTCCATAATGTCAAATGCAGTGCAGAGCACCCAAAGGGATTGTGCATAAGGAAGGTCTCTCAATGATGGTCACAAGCAGGGGAAAAACTTTGTGAATGGTGAAACAGTGCTGCAAGTGTCTGTTTCTTTCCGTCTCCTCTACACTCTCAATTTCTGGCTGTCTCTATACAATTAAAAAAAAAAAAGATGGGATAGAACAAAAGCTGCAACATTTATCTGGAACCAGAAAATAACGAAAATTGCCAAAACAATCTTAAGAAAAAAAACAGTTACTGGAGGCATTACACTCCCAGATCTCAAGCTACATTATAGGCACATTGTAATAAAAAAAATGCCTAGTACTGGAACAAAAATAGACACACTGACCAGTGGAATGTAATTGAGAGTCCAGAAATAAGCCCCCACACCTATGGACATCTAATCTTTGACAAAAGTGCCCAAACTACAAAATGAAAAAAAAGGAGAGTCTCTCAGCAAATGATCTTGGGAAAATTGTGTTGGAACATGCAAAAGAATGAAACTGAACTACTAAATTTCACCAGACACAAAAATAAATTTCAAATGGGTCAAGGATTTGGATGTTAGACCAAAAACTGTCAAAGACTTAGAAGAAAATATTGACAAAACTCTGTTCCATCTAAATTTTATAGGCATCTTTAATGACACATGTTCAATTGCAAGGAAGACTAAAACAAAAATAAACCAATAGGATTACATCAAATTGAAAAGCTTCTGCACAGCAAAAAAAAAAAAAACAACAAAAAACCACCACCCAAAGAGACCCCTTATAGGATGGGAATAGATCTTTACATGCCATACATCAGACTAAAGGCTAATAACATATATATATATATATATATATATAGAGAGAGAGAGAGAGAGAGAGAGAGAGAGCACTCACTAAACTCAGCAACCAAAAACAAATAAACGACCCCATCCAAGAATAAGAAGAGGGTATGAACAGAATATTCACCACAGAAGAAATCCAAAAGGACAATAAACATATGAAAAAATGCTCCAAGTCAATGATTGTCAGAGAAATGCAAATAAAGACAACAATGAGATACCACTTCACTCCTATGAGAATGTCACACAGAAAAGGGAGCAGCAACAAATGCTGGAGAGGCTGTGGGGTAAAGGAACCCTCCTGCACTGCTGGTGGGAATGGAAAATGGTCCAACCCCTGTGGAGAGCAGTCTGGAGAACTCTCAGAAGGCCAGAATTGAACCTACCCTATGGCCTTGCAATTCCTCTCCTGGGAATATATACTAAGGAATCAAATACACCCATCAAAAAATACCTGTGTATACCTATATTCATAGCAGCACAATTTATAATAGCTAAAACCTAGAAGTAGCCTAGGTGTCCAACAACAGATGAATGGCTGAGGAAGTTGTGGTCTATTTACACAGTGGAATACTACTCAGCTACTCAGAATTAACTTTCTTCACCTCCTCTTGGATAGAGCTTGAAGAAATCATGTTAAGTGAGTTTTGCCAGAAATAGTGCAGAAGTATAAATATGGGATGATCTTCCTCATGGACAGAAGTTGAGAAATAAGAACAAAAAGTGGAAACACAAAGTAGAACTTGGACTGGCTTTGGTGTATTGCATCAAAGTAGAGGACTCTGGGGTGTGATGGTTTTCAGGTGCTGGTGCTTGATAGTGGAGAAAGACCTAGGATGGGGGTGAGAGTATTTTGCAGAAAGAGAAATTTTGCACATTGTCAATAACTTTCTACTGTAAACCATTAATCCCAATACAAATTAAAAATAGAAAAAAAAAAGAAAGAGAAATTGGTGGACAAGTTCCAAGAGGTAGTGTCAAATCTCATCACAAACCATGAAACTCTCAGCCCTTTTGAAAAATAAACTTTGACACCACCAGTCCAACACCCCAGTGTGGTCCTGGGGACTCATCCTATAGTCTCAGGACCTGTAGCAGTGCTCAAACCATGAGGAACAGCAGCAGTGCTGCAGCCACAGAGAGCAAGGGCATGTATCAGGTTCCTTAACTCAAGGTGGCCTCAACTGTAAGCTTGGCCTCCTCTGACTACAGACAAAACTACCTGGGTGTTAGCAGGAAGTACTTCTACTTCTTGAGACAGCTAGGCAGCTGTGGGCCAGCCCACAAAGGATCCAGGAAAAAAACACAGGCACACTCTTGAGTTCCTGCAGTAACCGTGAGTGCTAAAGGCCCTCAAGCTGTCTCCATTCTGGAGACCAGAGCATTCTGAGCTTCATGGAGATCAGCCAGGGGCTGTGTACACAACTGGGTGAAGACAAGACCTGTCTCTTCACCTACACCTGGGTGGGCAAATTTGGAAAGCATGCAGCCTTCTACTGCCATTTCTGTAAGAACCATAGCAAGGAGGTCCCCACACCTGAACACCTCTAAGACCTGTAGAAACAGCCTGTCTGATAGGACCTTGTGAGCAGAGCAGACAGTCTGGTGGCCCTAGGGATAAGAGAAAAGGTCACCCTACCTGAAATTCATCCCTCACACTTGGGGGAAACCTGGGAGGCTGTCCTGTTTTCCTGCCTATCTCTCTCTCTTCTTTCTTCCATGTTTGTGTGAGTGCGGAGCTATTTAGTTCTGTGTGTCTAATATGAGGTGCTAAGGGCAAGACTAGGAAGCAGCAGCCCCCAAACTGAGACATTGGGTTGTTGTTATGCCTCTTAGATTTTTCTGAATGACCTTCCTGAATGCCTATTTTGCTGAGTGAAAGAACTCCAAAGAGGGCTTTCACTTTTCCTACAAAAGGTGAAAAATGCCAGCTTGTCTTGCCTTACTAGAAGCATCAGCTGTGAGCGTGACCCCACTAAACTCTTCCCTCAGAACCAGTTGGTGCAGCTGTAATATATCCTCTCATCCCTTGCTTTACTAAACATTAGTGTCCTTCTAGGCGGTGCTATGGATTTGCATCCTTGCAAAGGGGAAGGAGTCCCACAGAACAGTATGCAAAGCTGGAATTACCCTATTTTGGGGAGTGAATGAGACAGACCTGTGTGCAGATGGGGTGGCCAGCATGGCTATTCATACAGGCAGAATGCTAGCAAGCTCTCTGCTCAAGCATTGCTGATTTTGCAGCTTCTCAGGTGTCCTGATCAGGTTCTTCTCAGGTAGAATCAGAAGTTACACTTATCAGTGGTCTGTTGGGCATTGCATCAGCTCCCCCCTGCTCCACTGCCTAACGCTCTGGTCTATTTACATGATCACTGTTTTGCCTGAGACCAGCTCTGCCTACAGGGCATTGATTTAATCCCACTGGTTAGATGGAAGCCTGCTACTTCCGCGTTCTTTTCTTCTCCCCACCCCCTATCCTACCCATTTCCTTTTCCGACCTGCCACTTCCGCTTCAGAAGATATAAAGGCAGATCAATAAAGGCAGCATTGCATTATGTTCCCGCTCCGTGAGTCCCAGAGTCTCTCTCCCGCGTCACTAGCCTGGCACGAATTCCTGGTTCCCCTCCTGCATGGCTGAGTAAGCAGCAGCCTAGGCTGGCTCCGGCTGAGTTCTCTCCAATCCAGAGAGCACGTGCCTGGGAAGAAACACCCTCAGGCTAACCCAACAGTGGTCAAAGAACTTAGTGCCTACACAGAGGGGCATACTAAGCATTATTTCCATCAAAGCTCCATGGTTGAGGTCCTACATTAAGATAGTCTTATGCCCCACGAGATGGCCAGGCAGACTGCACCAACACTGTGTGAAGAGGCAATGTCAACAATCACTCTGCTGTATGGTTTGCCTTTATCTATGTATTGGGAATCACCCTAACATCCCCTTGTTCAAGGATTATTACTATTGTTACTTTTTTGTAATGGTGTCCTGTACACAAGTATTTGCTCTTTTAGTGAGGAGCAATAAAGATGAGGAAGCCCCATGTTACTATCTCAGTAATGTGTCTCCCCTAGTCGCACTATACATTCACCTGCTAAAAGATAGTCTTAGTTCCCTGTGTAGTGTCTCGCCAATTTCAGTGACTAGAGATGCTTTTACATAATTGCTTCTAGTTTTTGTTTGGACAAATACTTTTAAAATCACTTGCCTAAATACCCAGGACAGCAGCTGTTGGCTCACACTGTCTGACTAATTAGCTCTGAAAAACTGCCTCTAGAACTCCCAGTGCCTGCACCAGCGTACCTGGCACAACAGGGAAGGAGTTTGTCATATTCTCCACAATACCTGCTATTGTTTAATGCTTGTCCTTCTAATGGGTTTTTAGAGTGGCCTCACCATTTTACTTGTAATTTCCTAAAGGTATTTTTGTTATGTGTATTTGCCATCTGCATAACTTCATTGGTGATGTTTACAACTTTACTTAATCATAATTGCATGGTTTAGTTTTCTTGTGGAAATACATATATATATATATATATATATATATATATATATATATGTAGTTTCTTTGTATATTTGTATACTTTCATATCTTGTACATTTGTATATATTTTATATAGTTTGAATGTTTATAGTTTCTTTGTACATTTTGTATATGTCAAATAGGTGTTATCACAGTTATTTATATACTCTTCCTATATTTGGGAGCTACTCTCTTCCCTGATCCAACTTTCCAGTCTTTTTTCTAACTATGACACCATCTCCCCAGACAATAACTTGGGTTCACCTGCATACTAAATATCAGGCTCAGGCAAAAACTAGTAAAGTCATGGGCCCCTTGGAATATACCTAAAACAGACCTATTAGCTTGTTCTAAAATGGAGACCCCAAATCTTCATCTGCAATATTCTTGCCTTTAGGTTCATGATTAGTCAGCATTTTTTTCTGCTTTATGCCATAACTCTTTTTCAGTAACCAGGTTCTAGATGCTACCATGAGGCCAACCGGACTTCCCTGGGCAGATGACCCCACCAATGTGTCCTGGAGTCCTGCCTATCCAGACCCCTGCCTCACTAGGGAAAGAGAGGCTGGGAGTATGGATCAAACTGTCAACACCCATGTTCAGTGGGGAAGCAATTACAGAAGCCAGACCTTCCACCTACTGCACCCCATAATGACCCTGGGTCCATACGCCCAGAGTGATAAAGAATAGGAAAACTATCAAGGGAGGGAATTGGATATGAAGTTCTGGGGGTGGGGTGGGAATTATGTGGAAATGTATCCCTCTTATTCTATGGTCTTGTCAATATTTCCATTTTATAAATAAAAGTTTTAAAAAAACAAATAGGTGTTATTGAAATATTGCCTTGCAGTATACTAAAGACAACGAGATACCACTTCACTCCTGTGAGAATATCATACATCAGAAAAGGTAACAGCAACAAATGCTGGAGAGGTTGTGGGGACAAAGGAACCCTCCTGCACTGCTGGTGGGAATGTCAATTGGTTCAACCTCTGTGGAGAACAGTCTGGAAAACTCTCAGAAGGCTAGAAATGGATCTAACCTATGATCCTGCAATTCCTCTCCTGGGGATATATCCTAAGGAACCCAACAAAAAGATCTGTGTACACATATGTTCTTAGCAGCACAATTTGTAATAGCCAAAACCTGGAAGCAACCAACCCAGGTGTCCAACAACAGATGAGTGGCTGAGCAAGTTGTGGTACATATACACAATGGAATATTACTCAGCTATTAAAAATGGTGAATTCACTGTTTTCAGCCGATCCTGGATGGAGCTTGAAAAATTCATGTTAAGTGAAATAAGTCATGGGCGCGAGGAATAACATCATTGCAAGACTGGCCAGCTCCTCATGGGGCACGAGCGCTTCCACACTACGATCATCATCTCTGGCATTATGCTATCCTACTGCAGAATATTGTGCCCCAGTATGGTTCCGTAGCCCCCATGTCCACTTGGTGGATTTCAAATTATATTCCTCCATGAGGATAATTTCTGGAACCATCCGTTCCACTCTGGTCCCATGGCTGCCAGTTCTTAGCAACATCGCCCCACCAGATATTCGTAGGGATGCGGCATCATCTAAGTTCATTTCCCACGTCTACGCTCGACCGGACCTGCCAATATACGCGGATATCTTTGCCCACCCTGTCCAACGCTTGACGTCTCGTCATCCAATCTGGTCCCCTATGCCTACACTGAACTTCTCTGCTCCAGACTCTTGGAAAAAAGAGTTGGCAGTCAGCTGAGGTAAAGAACAAACACCTCATCACAGACCCCTGTAAGCGTCAACTCGGCTTTGACCTAGCACGTTATGATTGGGCTCTCCTCAATTGCTATCAAACAGGCATGGCCGGTGCGCCGCTATGTTCCATCGCTGGGGAGCCAGAGACGACCCGAACTGCCCCTGCGGCTACAGACAGACTATGACCCACATAGTCAACGACTGCCACCTCTCCAGATTCAAAGGAGGTCTCGAAACTTTACATCAGGCTCAACCTGATGCTGTTGACTGGCTACGGAAGAAGGGCAAATGCTAGAAGAAGAAGAAGTCAGAAACAGAAGGATGAATATGAGATGATCACACTCTCAGGCAGAGGTTTGGAAAACAAGATCAGAAGAGAAAACACAAGTAGAACCTGAACTGGAATTGGCATGTTGCACCAAAGTAAAAGACTCTAGGGCAGGTGGGGGGGAGAATACAGGTCCAAGAAGGATGACAGAGGACCTAGTGGGGGTTATACTGTTATATGGAAACCTGAGAAATGTTATGCATGTGCAAACTACTGTATTTACTGTCGAATGTAAAACATTAATTCCCCAATAAAGAAATAAAAAAAAATATTACCTTGCAGTTTGTGTCTTGACCCTAAGTGATACCATGACACATCACATAAGTTCATAAATCCCATCTGCTTTATTTTCCTTTTGTTTAATTTACAACAGCTCACAGAAATGAAATTGACAACTATCTCATGTCCATAACAAAAACTAGGATGAATATGAATTGCTTTATAATGAAAATACATCTTTTACAATAGTGATTATACCTAATTGCACTGCTAACTGGACTTTTCTTCTCTCATAGACCATTTAAGATGTTCCTTCAGATGGAAGCCATTGAAATCAGTGCTTCTTGAGGAAGGTTCCAAGGTCATAGTGTATAGAGAGAAAAACCAGTTTTTAAAGTGCTTCAAAACTAAATTTGGGAGGCTGAGAATTATCTGGTAGGGCATGCACCTCACCATGCATGGGCCTTAGGTTCCGTCACTGGCACGTAGAAACACCACTGCAGCAGAGGAACCCCCATGTGTGATGGCTCAGTGTTGTGGTGTCTCTCCCTCTTTCTCTGTCTCTCCCTCTCTATTTGTAATTTTTTAAAAGAATTAAATAAAAAAAAGAATTAAATCAGTCCAGGTGCTTTAGAATCACACATATTTGCAAAATAAATAGACAAATAAGTATATCTGGTTCAAGGAAGCAGTGTAGAATATTAAATGCTTAACTGTATAGTAACAGAATGAGTTGAGACTGGTATAGTTAAGATAATCTTAAAGTACAGACAAGTTTTGTGATGGAGGAGGTGGCTCAGTTAATATAGCATAGGACTTGCAAGCAAGAGGCCTAAGGTTCAATTCCTAGCACTGCATATGTGGAACAATATTCTGTTTCCTCACTAAGTTAATAAATAGATAAATATCCTTCTTTTTAAAAAGATGATAAACTTTGAAGAAAAGCTTTAAAATGAAAATAGTATACTTTCAGTTACTTTTGTGGTTCTGAAGGCTTCTCTTTTCAGTAGTGGCAGTTCTAATGGTGATAGTAATAGTAGAGACACCTAGCTAATTCATCCTTAAAATGAATTGCAATGAACCCTCAGATTCTCTAGAAGATATATCTATATGTGGCAATTTCAGATTCTATGCTCTGGTACTTGTGTGTGCCTTTTAAGAAGACAGTTAAGCCCAAACCTGCAAAGAAACAAGTAGATAATTAATAGTCCTTTAGTAGCTAATGACTTATAAAGCACTTGAAAGATAAAAGTAAAGTCTGTGACACATCAAAACACACAAATGGCTATAGTATAAAGTAATAATTAATAATGACCTTTGATCAGATGACTTACCTAAGAATCTAGTAAGTACATTTTTGAAGAACCTTTACATGACCAATGACCTAATGCAGTCACACCAATGTATGAATCACAAAGTGTCAGGTAAGTGTGAGCTGGTCAGTCTGCAAGCTAAAGGCCATGCTGGGCCTCTCTTGCTCTCTGGCCCCAGTGCCTGTGAGCATACACTGGATTGGGGTGAAGGGGGGTGACTGGGGAGGTATTTTGACCTCATTCCTCTAGATCTTCCTGTTTACACTTGGCTTCCTAAATAATTCTCTGATTTCAACACTGTGCTGATGGTCAAACCTTCTTCCTGACCTGTCCATGGTTATGTCTCACCTGATTAAACCCTAAAACATTTACTTTCCCCCCTTAACTTTGTTTGCCAACTTATTCTCACTGCCTCATGGTCCTGTACACCAGTGTACTCACATGTCTTGGAAGGATGGCACTTTACTCCCAGGAAATCCAAAGTGTTGGATTTCCTTGGAAGTAAATCCTTGGAAGGGAACCTGTCCTCGCCCTGGCCCAGGACTGGTAAAGGATTTAGACCAGGTACTGAAACTATCTGTACCCATATAGACTACTGGATATATTAATTAATCCAGGTAACTCTTCCCAGGAAGGTAAAAATCACATATCATTTAATTATCTGTTTCAGGAACTTCATGAGAATTCTTCTATTTATCCTAAAACAAGATTACTTAACTACCTTCTTTGAAAAGGTACTTTTCAATATAAAGCATCAGTGGATTACTTTTCAAGACAGTCTTTGAAATGTTATCCAGGCCACTCCCCAGCATCCAGCATTTCTAAACTATGCTGCCACACATCTGCCTGATCTTAAATTCCTCTGTCAAAACCAGACCACCCCTAGACCTCTCAGATACCTTCCTTTGTTCCTGCGCTTTGAGATGCTAAGGCCTTTAAGTCTGAGACTGGAACATTCAGTACACCTAGCTTTGCTTAGTGATAGACTGAGTTGTATTTACAGGGAGCCAGCGTTTGACAGGTCATGGAGCTCTCCGACAATCTGATGAAAGCTATGAAAATATTTGTTTGGAAAAAGATACAAACAAAACCTGCTGTGTAATTTTTGGTGTTTCCTGGGTCTCCATAAGCCCCTTTGTGGCTCTGTGATTACAGAGTAAGAGTGATGAACTACCAGAAGTGAAGACAGTTAGCTTGTGCTTTGTCATAGATTGTAATCAGAAGAATCAAATGTCGAGGGGCTAAAGGAACCTTTTGGATCTCCTAGCCCAACTAGTTCCTCAGCTACACCCTGATACACAGTTTTTAAATCTGTCCTTCCACACTTGCATGGATGAGGGACTCACTTCCTTCCCTGGCAACTCAACTGTTCCTGAGAGCATAGGCAGAAATGAAATTAGTCCCTAAAACAGGGACAGTGAAAAATGAATGCCAGAAGTAGGACTTGGCAAAAAAACACACTGTCAAATATCTAAGAACACCAACAACACACTCACCGGAAATTCCTCAAATTGTCAGAAGCTGGAGGGAGCCAGCTAAATGCTGTTTTCTGAATACTGATAATGGACCAACTTTTCCAGACTCATAGGAAAGACAAATGGACTGCCAGAGTCACCTTTACCATGGCAACGGCCCAGAAGAATGGGAATTCTGAAATTCCAAAGAGACCTTTGTCCCTTCTCACATCTAGTGAATACTCTAACCATAGATTAGCATACTGCACTCTCTAATCTGCCAGAACCCTAGAAAAAGACCCAGAATAAACAGATGGCTTCTCCTCCTCCCCAGGGGGAAATGACCACTAACTTTCCTCTATATTTAAACTTGTTCTACTCTTTCTTGCAGCCAGTTGTCAATTCTTTTCTGCATCTCAAGGACCTGGGGAGGGGAGGTTCCCTCTTTTTCCCTCCGTTTTCATTAGGAGCCCCTGTCAACAATAAATGCATCCTTATTTCCTCTGTTTTTTTCCTCTTACAGAGTAAAATTCTCTCTTACTTAAAAATTAAAAATTCTTAAAAATTCTTAAAATTTAAAAATTCTTAAAAAAAAATTCTTCTCTTACTCTGAGGGTATGGTCCCATGATCCTGAGCAGAAAGCAGTTCCGTCAGGGGAAACACGCAGAGTGCTGACACGGTTTTCATGGCCAAACAGGATGGAGACACGGGAGCCTTTGAGAACATCCCAGACATTGATGGTATAATCATTGTATCCAGCAAACAGCAGGCGACCTGGAAGCAGGGGGAGATGATGGTTAGTATACTAGTTCCTTCCTACTTTTGTTTTCATGACTGTCACTGACTCATTCACTCACTCACTCGTTTACTCACTAAATAATAACCTGTTTTTGGGTGCTATGATCTCCCTTTGAAGTCAAAAAAGCAGTCACAGAACCAGGCGATGGCACACCTGGTTAAGCGCACATACTGCAGTGCACAAGGAACCAGGTTCAAGCCCCTGCACCCCAGCTGTAGGGGGAATGCTTCATGAGTGGTGAATTAAGAGAGGCAGGTGTCTCTCTGTCTGTCTTCCTATCTCCCCCTCACTTCTGAATTTCTCTCTGTCTCTATCCAATAATAAATAAGTAAAATTAAAAAAAATGCAGTCACCACTGAGGTCATGTGGTCACTTATACTACCGGTATAAGTGGTGAGGCAGGGTTGCAGGTGTCTTCTCTCTCCCTTCTCTATCTTACCCTCCCCTCTCAAATTTCTCTGTCTCTACCCAATAATAAATAAGTAAAATAAAAAAAAAATGCAGTCACCACTGGGGTCATGTGATGGTGCTACCAGTATAAGTGGTGAAGTAGGGCTGCAGGTGTCTTTCTTCTCTCTCCCCTCTCAAATTGTCTCTGCTCTATCAAAGATAGAGAGAGAGAGAGAGAGAGAGAAAGAGAGGAGAGGAGAAGGCTTCTGGGAACAGTAGATTGTTGTGCAGACACCAAGCCCTAATAACCCTGGTGGCAAAAAAAAAAAAAAAGGTAAGAGTCAGCACTGTAGTGGCAAAAATTCCTAAATGTGGCTTTTACCAGGGTGGCAGCCTAAGCAGCAAAGCTGAGCAGAAATGCAGTGAGCTGGGTTCATGATCAACCCCCCCCCCCAACCTAGTGCATGGAAAGAGACTATGTGATGGAAAAGAGATATGCAGTCCACCTTGATCCAGAGCTTGGATAGAGAAGTTTCCCATCCCCACCCTGGGGCTTGACAGAAAGCAGCCTGTCTGCATAGGCTAAGGCACAGAGAAGTGGCTGCTGTGAGCAACTCACCCTCCACCCCAGTGTAGTCCTGACGTTATAGGCATAAATACAGTTACTCCCCAGAGCTTGGTCGACAGTTGGTCTTTTACTCGTTGCCCATCACTTATCCCTGGTGACTATTCTTGCCTATTCTAAATAATAAACCGTACCCGTTTCTATAACGTTGCTGCCTGCTTATTCTACCTGACAGGCCAACAGTAAACTCTTTAAGCCACACCCATTGGAGGGTAGTGGAGGGCAGGCAGACACACACGTCTTTGTCTCACCAAGTGGCAAGGGCTATAACAAAAATACTTAGATATTGGTAATAGGTATGCAATGGTAAAGGAAAGGACTACAGAGGAAAGATGTCCAGGGAGCAGTCACAGCAGCAAACAGCAAGAAACAGATGCACAACAGGGGACCGTGGAAAGCAAATGTTCTGCTGGCCTGGCCTGTATCAGTGCTGCCTTAACTCACCAGTGGCTTCCCTAGCTACAACGATAGAGATGCCATGTGTTTCACTGAGAGAAGAACCGTTATGCCCTCTCCACTTCTAGAAAAGAAAAAGCCAGGAGTCGGGCAGTAGTGCAGTGGGTTAAGCGCACATGGCGCAAGCGCAAGGGCCGGCATAAGGATCCCGGTTCGAGCCCCCGGCTCCCCACCTGAAGGGGAGTCACTTCACAGGTGATGAAGCAGGTCTGCAGGTGTCTATCTTTCTCTCCCCCTCTGTCTTCCCCTCCTCTCTCCATTTCTCTCTGTCCTATCCAACAACAACAACAACATCAAAAACAACAATAACTACAACAATAAAAATCAAGGGCAACAAAAGGGAATGAATAAATAAATATTTACAAAAAAAAGAAAAGAAAAAACCCCACTGGTGGAGGCAGTGCAGACGTGAAGCTCTAATATATCACTGTTTTGAAGAAGAGCACTAGGTGAGCATAGTCTTCATCTCTAAAGTGAATATGGGGGTGGGGAGGCAGGCAGCCACAGGCAGGTGTGAGTGGAGGAGTGGCACACATGCTGATACTTGACATATCCAAGTTCAGGGTCACACTAGGGTCACTCAGCATCAGAACATTCAGCTCAGAAACCTCACAGAGAACTAATTTTTCTTGTTTTGTTGTTCAGTGTTGAGGTGTTTTACACCTGTGTGTCTGGAGCTGACTTTTTCTTTTCTTTTTTTTTTTTTTTAATTGCAGATAGAGAAAGGGAGAAGAGAAAGAGAAAAAGAGGGACTGGAACACGTTGCAACCATCAGTGAAGCTGCCATGGTGTTCCCTGTGGGGCAAGGGATTGTATCTGGGGCTTCCAGCACGGAAAGGTGGAATGATCTCTAGTCTAAGAGCTGGATTCATGCAGGTGGGTCCTGATTTGCAGTCTTGGAGAAAATGCTGAAAGGCAATCTTACCACTGAGAGAAAAGTCCACGCTGGATGCTCCAAATATGATGCTCTCCTTGGAGTAGATAGCGACCTCCCTGTCTGCCCGAAGGTCATAGAGGCGGCACTGGGTGCAGACACACAGACAAGGAAGTCTATTATTGGGGGTTCCAGTTTGGCCCAACACTAACCTTTGGTTTTATCTCCTAGAATCCATCCTTCTTCCCTGAGTGCTATTAATCTCCACAGATCAGTGGCAATTCAAAGCAACATTCAAGGTCAGGGGAGATAATAGCTATGCAAAAATATTCTCATGTCTGAGATTTCAAAAGCCCCAGATTCAATGCCCCAAACCACAATACAAAAAGGTCAACGTAACTTGACTGATATAAAGCCTCAAAGCTTATTTGAACTCAATTTTAAGTTCATTTCTGATAATTTTAAGGCAAAATAAGGAAGATAACAGATATATAGACTTTTGTAAGAGAAAACAAAACCTTGAAAAAAAATCTAAATGTGTAGAAATTGAAGACCTGCTAAGTGAATGATGAAATGACTACAATATGGAAAACTACTTAATCATTAATAAAATATAATACATAAAGTATTCTGACAAGATTATGTCTACAATATACTTCTATATGAAAAAAGCAAATTATAAGTGTTTTGTTTAAAAGTAAAAAGATAGGAAGGAATTCACCCAGCCATGACTGTTTTCTTGGATAGCTAAATTATGGTACTTTAATTTTTTCCCCAAATCTCCTTCAATGAATCCACATTATAGATGATAAATGGTGGTGGTCCAGGAGGTGGCACAGTGGATAAAGAACTGAACTCTCAAGTATGAGGTCCTGTGTTCGATCCCTGGCAGCACATGTACCAGAGTGATGCCCGGTTCGTGTTCTCTCTCTCTCTCTCTCTCTCTCCCCTATCTTTCTCATTAATAGATAGATAAAATCTTAAAAACGATGAGAAATGGTCAATGATTTACAAAGGTTTGACTGAGGATCTTCTGGCTTTAAGATGGAGTAGGAGTGATAGATGTTCAGCAGAGTCCAATGGACAACAGCCCCCTGGATGTTGGTCAGTGGCAGGCAGTTACACAAACATAAGGGCAAACAAGCAAAAACCTACAGGCTATGATAAGTTATGATGGCCGGCTGGGTTGGTGTACTTACTGTATTGTTAAAGATTTACTTGTTAATGAGAGAAAGAGTGTGTGTGTCAGAGCGTCACTGTGGCTCATGGGATGCTGGGGATTGAACTCAGGATCTCCTACTTGTGAATCCAATGCTTTATCTACTGCACCACCTCACAGGCCACTTAATGTATTTTTTACTTGAGATATTTTCAAGTTTATCAGGATGCAACTCCATCATAAATCAAGAAGGTCTGTGCTTCAGTAATCAGGAAAAAAGAATGACTGTTTTTCTTTTGCAAAATAAAATAAAGTCAGTATATCTCTCTTTGAAATAGGAAAAACTGCCCAAAACTTAGAAACTTACTGTAGCATCATCTGACCCTGAAGCAAAGGCATCTCCACTTGGGTAGTATCTGCAAGAAGTTTGAAGTAGAAAGCATCTTATTTAGAGTGATGAAATCTGATCCTACCTAGATGCTCATCAGAATCATCTGGGTGGGGGTGGAGGTGGGGAGCAGGTGATGGCCTCCGGTATTCCTTCCTGCAAGGGAGGGACCATGACACTGGCCTTGCACACTGCTGGTGAGTAGTAAATGAGATAGCATGTGCATGTGTACCAGGCAGTAGCACCCTCACCTTCAAAGCCACTGTTTCCCTTGATCACAGATCTCATTCCCAAGACCTGACTCAAGAGTTCAGGGATAAGAAAAGTGCTTTTACACACAGACACTGGGAGTCAGATGTGCAGAGCCGCACACAGACCTCTCTGCATTAACTGCTTACAATGCAGGATACTTCTGGCAAGGATACTCCCTTGCCCAACCTCAGTTTCGTTGTCTGAAAAGTGGAGATGGTACGGTAGTGCATATTCCCCAATGTAAGGTCTGACTGAGCACAGGCAAAAGCACAAAAAAGCAGTCAATGACTGCTGCTGGTTGTTGCAATTCTCTTCTGAATGATCAGGCTTCTGAGAGGAATAGAAATCTGAATTATGAACTAATGTGCATTCGAGAAACAGGGTTCAGGGTAAAGGGAACAGTCTGGGTGAGAGAATGTTCACTTGTTAGTTGCATTTCACAACTTATGTCTGTGGCTTCCTATTTTATCCTGAACTCTACTTACTAGTAATTTTTCGACTTATTTCCCCATTTCCCCTGACTAGCTAGCAATACTATATGCTTGCAAAGAAAATTGAGAATATATTTCCTTTTTCCCAGTACTACCTACACTGAGTGCAGAGAATTTGGATGATATTTAAGCTTTATTTTTCCCTCCAGGGTTATTACAGGGACTCAGTGCCTGCACTATGAATCCACTGCTCCTGGAGGCCATTTTCCCCCATTTTGTTGCCCTTGTTGTTGTTACTAGATAGGACAGAGAGAAATCAAGAGAAGAGAAGACAGAGAGGGGGAGAGAAAAACACCTGCAGGCCAGCTTCACCACTTGTGAAGTGACCCCCCCACACACAGGTGGGGAGCCGGGGCTTGAACCAGGATCCTTATGCCAGTCCTTGCGCTTTGTGCCATGCTTAATCCACTGCACTACCACCGGCCCCCGATGATGTTTCTTAACATGTCCATAGCTATGGGATTAAGCACCTGTGTTTTCTTCTTGCTTTTCAGGGGGACAGTTGTAGTGCCTCCCTCACCAGGTATACTGAGGATTCTTGGATGACCATTTTGTTTCAATAGCGTTGTCTTCCAAATTTACATGTAAGGTCTCAATTTCTCTTCTGGAATCCAGTTCAAAGATTCTGGTACCTATTCAACATCTCCACTTGGTTGGAGAAAGAACACTTAAAATGTAACAACCCCTCCCCCCCAAACAGAGCTCCAGAATCTATCTGCAATAATCACCTCCTAGCAACAGCGTCTTCAGTCTTCCTTTTAGGAGAGGGCTCACTGCTTGTTGCTCTTTATAATAGACTCAAGTCTCCCAAAGACCATGGGTCTTCTCCTACAGCACAACCCCTGCATATGCAGTCGTCATCAGGCCCTCCCCATATGACACTGTGTGTGGGACTAGAGCTCGGGTAACCAGCACAAAATGCAGGTCCCTTGGCCACAGCCACTGTCCTGAGCAAATGACTGTCCTTCGTCTTGACAGAAGCCCTGTCTGTTTGCATCTAGAGAAATGTGGTACTTAGACTTCAGAGTTTATGGGCAGTGCCAAATCTCTGACCCTCTCATTCTATTCATGACATTTCTGTCTCCGCTATGTCTTCTCTAGTTCCTATCTCCAGCTCTTCTTTCTTGAGCTCATAGAACCTTTTTTTTTTTTTTTTTTGCCTCCAGGGTTATTGCTGTGACTCGGTGCCTGCACTAGGAATCCACTGCTCCTGGAGGCCATTTTTTCCCCCTTTTGTTGCCCCTTGTTGTTTATCATTGTTGTGGTTATTATTATTGTTGTTATTGCTGTCATTGTTGTTGGATAGGACAGAGAGAGGATTGGAAGACACAGAGAGAAAGACAGACACCTGCAGACCTGCTTCACCACTTGTGAAACAACCTCCTCCCCCCCGGCAGGTGGAGAGCTGGGGGCTCAAACTGGGATCCTTATACCTGTCCTTGCACTTCGCACCATGTGCACTTAACCTGCTGCAGCTATCACCCAACACCTGTCATACAACCTTTTAGCTAGTCATCACTTTCTCATCCTGGGTCTTCTACAATCTGTTCAACAGACTGACCTTTTAAAGGCAAAGCATAGATCAGGTGAGTTATTACCCCCAGGTCCAAACCCTTCCTTAGTTACTTGGCCTTCTGTTATGCCCACTTCACAGCTGAGCTTTGAGCTCCTCATACAATGTTTTCTTCATCTGGGCTCAACTTAAACATATCCTGCTCAGAAAGGCCTTCACTGATTGTTCTAAGAACTAACTCATTCTACCACACCTCCATTTAGCTTTTTTTTTTTTTAATAGCACTCAGTATTTTGAATCATATCACACATCTGTTTGTGTATTTTGTGCTGTTTACCCCCTGCAGAAAAGCAGAGACTCTGTCAATCTCATCTACAACTGTGCTTCTGAAATAAGGCCTAACGGTTAAGAACAGAATGAAGGAAGTGGGTTGTGGCTCACTTGGCTGAGCAAACATGTCATCATGTACAAGGACCCAGGTTCAAGCCCCCGGTCCCTCACTTGCAGGGGAGCAGTTTCAAAAGTAGTAGAACAGTGGGCAGATGTACTGTCTTCTGTCTCCTCCATATCTCATATATATATATATGGAAAATAAAATAATGGCCACTGGAGTTACTGTGAAGGCATTAGGGCCCAGCAAAAACTAGTGGAAAAGGAAAAAAAAAAAGTTAAGTGAATGAATTATTGAATGACTCTAGATAGGGTCAAATGTCCTAAGGGGCACAATATTAAAATTCACTAAGAGAGCTGGTGCACTCATCAGTTCTACTGCAAATCAGGTTCTTTTTTCAGGGAGGCCTTCTTGGCCAGATTCACGGAGATGGCAGGCATTCCCTGGGCAGAGCGCTACACCAGGCCAGGGAATGCAAGCGAGCACACAATGAGAGTCACACGAGCATTCTACTCACTGACCGGACACTGTTGATGTCAGATTCGTGAGTTTCAAAGGCCTGCACGCACTGGCCGGAGCGCATGTCCCACACCATGGCTTTCTTGTCGCATCCCTACAAGTGAAAGTTACCCAGAGTTATGACCACTGCAAGGACTCAGCAATGTCACAGGGACCAAGCACTTCCCATTAGTGAACACAGACAACATGCATTCCTGAGCTAGTTTTACCAGAGGTGACTTTCCTCAACTGATCAGCCCTCAGAGGGGCAAAGCTAGGTTTAGGAGGGTGGGAGAGCAAGGGAAGACAGATGCCCCCAAGCACATGTTCTTCTACTTCATTCTGTGTTGGTGTAAAACCTCAAGGGCGTCCTCATCCTCCTCCAGTGAGTTCAGTCCCCAAACTTCACTTAAAAAAAAAAGATTTATTTATTCATGATAGAAAAATACAAGAGAGGGGTTGGACAGAAGCACACCTGGTTGAGCACAAACATTACCAAGGTTCAAGTCCCTGATCCCCACCTGCGGGGGGGGGGACCTTTACCCATAAGTGGTGAAGCAGGTCTCCTTCTCCTTTGCTTTCCCTCTCCCTCTCCCTCCTTCGCCTCTTCTCTTTCCTATCATGTAAAAAAAAAGGGGAGGTAGATAAAAAAAAAAAGCCTCCTGGAGAAGTGGATTTATCATACATAATACAGACACTGAGACCCAGCAATAGCCCTCATGGCAATAAAAAAAAAAAAAGAAAAAAGTCAACTAACTACACAAAAGAAAGTAAGATAGATCTCTTAATCTCTACTGACAGCATCAGCATTATTGTTACCCCTTGATAATCTTGAGAAGAAACACTGTATATAATTGGCCAAGATATATACTGGCAGAAAAAATATTTATCAACTAAAGGACAATTACTGTCCCTATGACAACCTTTATTTAGAATCATCAAACCAGTAAATGCAATAAAACTTGAAGTAATCTTAGACTGCACTAAAATCCTAGGTGTATTTCCTCCCTAACTTGAGGCCAGATTCCATAAACCTAATGCTGGTCCGGATTAAAAAATGACACTCAATGCTTTAACAACTAAGAGAAACTCTGATTTTGTCAGGTAAAGAAGGGACTACAAAAGCTTTTGTAGTAGAGATTAAGAGATCTATCTTACTTTCTTTTGTGTAGTTAGTTGACTTCTTTCTTTTTTTTTTATTGCCATGAGGGCTATTGCTGGGTCTCAGTGTCTGTATTATGTATGATAAATCCACTTCTCCAGGAGGCTTTTTTTTTTATCTACCTCCCCTTTTTTTTACATGATAGGAAAGAGAAGAGGCGAAGGGGGGAGAGGGAGAGGGAAAGCAAAGGAGAAGGAGAAACCTGCTTCACCACTTATGGGTAAAGGTTCCCCCCCCCCCCCGCAGGTGGGGATCAGGGACTTGAACCTTGGAAAAATGTTAGAGGAAGATGATCAGAGGGCTCTTTCTTATTTTTCATTTTTAATTTTATTAGTGATTTAATAATGATGAACAAGATTGTGGGATACTAGTACAACTCAAAAAAAAAAAAGTAGTACTGCTCCACACAATTCTCACCACCAGAGTTCCACATCCCATCCCCTCCATTTCCCTATTCTTTATTCCATTTCCCTATTCTTTATCATTTATTCCATTTCCCTATTCTTTATCCCTCTGGAAGTATGGACCACAATTTTTTATAGGGTGCAGAAGGTGGGAAGTCTGGTTTCTATAATTTCTTCTCCACTAGACATGGCTCTTAACCCTAACTCCATCAAGATCCAGAGAAAGAAGAGGAAAAAAGGAAGAAAACTTAGAAGTAGTAACAGGTTGGGTCCTGAAATTAGTACAGCCTACAATGTTATAGCCATGACTACAGAATGTGAGTTTAGACCTACAGGGATACAGAGGCTACATAGGCTCCTATGCTGATTATGGGCCCCAGATCAAACTGATGATGTTTAGAGTTAATAATATACTTTCACTATATTTGGGAGCTACTCTCTTCCCTGATCTAGCTTTCTTTCTTTTTTTTAAATATATATTTAAAATGTTTATTTATTTTCCCTTTTGTTGCCCTTGTTTTTTCATTGTTGTAGTTATTATTATTGTTATTCATGTCGCCATTGTTAGATAGGGCAGAAAGAAATGGAGAGAGGAGGGGAAGACAGGGAAAGAGAAAGATAGACACCTGCAGAACTGCTTCACCACCTGTGAAGCGACTCCCCTGCAGGTGGTGAGCTGGGGGCTCAAATCGGGATCCTTACACCAGCCCTTGTGCTTTGTGCCACCTGTGCTTAACCTGCTACCCTACCCTATATCTTAACTCTGCTAACTCTACCCTACCCTATATCTTAACCTGCTACCCTACCCTATATCTTAACTCTTCCAGCCACCAGGTTCCAGATACTACCATGATATCAGCCTGATTTCTCTAGGCAGATGATCCCACATATGTTTGCAGCCCCGCCTCCTCAGAGCCCTGCCCCATTAGGGAGACAGGCTGGGAGTATGGATCGACCTGCCAATGCCCATGTTCAGCGGGGAAGCAGTTACAGAAGCCAGACCTTCCACTTTCTGCATCCCATAAAGGTCCTCGGTCCATACTCCCAGAGGGATAAAGAATACGAAAGCTATCAAGGGATGGGATGGGATATGGAGTTCTGGTGGTGGGAACTGTACCTCTCTTATCTTGTCTCATCTTGTCAATATCTCTATTTTATAAATAAAAAATTAATAATAAAAAATAAGCAGTAACAGGTGTAGGTGTGATTTAGAAAGGCAGGCAGGAACACAGTCAAAACAAACACAAACACACACACACACACACACACACAAATTACAGTCAACCTGTGATCTTGGGAGAACTACTGCAGTATTTGAAGGAATGTGGACACAGAACTCTGGTGTTGGGAATGGTATGGATTATCACCCTGCTATCTTATGGCTTTTGTAAATCAACATTAAATCACTAATAAAAAAAAAAGTAAAAAGAAAAAGAGAACATATGGCATATGCAATCTAGGGATTAAACCCAGGACTTCATGCTAGAAAGTGCAACACTTTATGCTCTGTACCACTTCCCAGGCCTCTGATCTTCAGTTTTTCTTTTGTAGCCCCTCCTATACCTCTTTCCTTTCTCAAAAGAAACGGGGGCTGTTGGCAGAGAGTGGTAACACCTGAGCTTTATCTCAGGTGTATGGGGCAATCTGAACAAAGGTGGGAAGTCAGGTACTCCTACTTCCCAGCAGCATGCCAGGCTAGGAATTGTAAACCAGGAGAGAAGAGACTTGGGTGACTTGCCTGACACCTGCAAAGAAAACATTCTGAGGCTGGGTGGTGGTACACTTGGTAGAGTACACACACATTACCAAGTAAGAAAGCCTGGGTTCAGGCCCCTGGTCCCTACCTGCTGGGCGGCAGCTTCTTGAGCACTGCTGCAGGACTTGGTCTCTGTCTCTGTCTCTCTGTCTCTCTCCCTCATCTCTACAGAAAAAGGAAAACAATAACCACCAGGAACTATGGAATCCTTATACAGGCACCAAACCCCAATGACAACCCTGGTGGCTAAACAAAAGCAAACATTCTCTCTGGGCTGCCAGCACAACCAAGAGAACTGTTAACAGGAGCTCTTCACATTTTACTGTTACAGTTGTCGGAGCATTTGGCTAAATTACTGCAGTAAAACCCTGTTACCAAGTCTGAATAGAATAATGTAGACATTTGACAGTCCGAGAGGAGAAGTGATATCTTAAAAGTGGCTCTCCAAGTGCTGGTTCCAATGCAGAGTGAATGCTAGGAGAGACGGAGACAGACAGAGGAAGAGAGAGATCAAGAGGACGAGAGATACCTGCAACATTGGTTCACTGCTTGAGGCTTCCCCACTGCAGGTGGGGACCAGGGGCTTGAACCTGGGCCCTCATACATGGTGACATGTCTTTCTACTCAGTAAGTCATGGCCTAGGCCCCCAATCCTCCACTCTTTTGCCCAGACAGCCACAGAAACACTTGCTTTCCCCATTCACTGCAACTCTTCTGTCTATAGCTCCCACAACTCTGGGGAGGGTGAAAGGCAGGGCAGGTGGTACTGTGTGTCATGACTGACCTCAGGCCGTAACGCTGGACCTGGCAGTCTGACTCCTTGTTTAGTGGCACCCTATGCACTAGAGTAAAAGGAGTCAGGTCTGTCTGCTGGCCTCAGATGATGTATCTCAGCCCTGTGGTCTGGTAGGAGTAGGGATAGCAAAGAGCATGGTTTGTTTTGTTTTTTTTTGGGGGGGGAAGGATGTGCCCTTTCTCTCCCGTCCCTGATCACATGTGCTGTCTCACTGGAGCAGCCAGCTGTCCTTCTGGGTCCTTGTTGCCAAATCTAACACTTTCTGATGCTATTTATTGAGAAAGGATATATATTTTTTTGCCTCCAGGGTTATTGCTAGGGCTTAGTACCTGCACCATGAATCCACTGCTCCTGGAGGCCATTTTTCCCCCCTTTTGTTGCCCTTGTTGTTTCATTGTTGTTGTGGTTATTATTGTTATTGTTTATGTTGTTCGTTATTGGATAGGACAGAGAGAAATGGAGAGAGAAGGGGAAGACAGAGAGGGGGAGAGAAAGACAGACACCTGCAGACCTGTTTCACCACCTGTGAAGCGACTCCCCTGCAGATGGGGAGTTGTGGGCTTGAACCAGGATCCTTAAGCCAGTCTTTGTGCTTTGCGCCATGTGCGCTTGACCCGCTGCGCTACCGCCCGACCCCCGAGAAAGATTTCTAAATGAGGCAGATATGCACCTTGAATTGAGACATTCACCAGTGAGCCCTACAGATCCTTCTTCAGGCTGCTGAGTATGACTCAGAGTCCAGCACCATAACTGCCCACCATGTGCTGTCAGGGTTGGGGTGGCAGGTAGCTGAGGGCAATTTTTACTGCAGCTCCTTCTAGGGAAGTGTCTAGTTCAGTCCAGGAAGTGACAAGAGCTATCATCATCGGCCTCCCGACCCCACCACTGAGGGACAAGGGGCTAGAGACTGTCCTTGGGTCTTTACCCCTGAGACGAAGGTGTTTCCAGTTTCTGAGGGTGCCAGGTCCAAGCAGAGCACATCAGCCCCATGTCCATGGAAGCTCTGCAGCAGCTGCCCACTCTCCACGTCCCACAGAGCACATGTCCCGTCTCCACTTGCTGTCAGGATCTGCCCGCAGGAAGGAATGGGAGGCTTGTGATTTCCATTACTGCTTTTGTCAAGGGGTAGAGGGGATACATACGTACACGTATACGCACACACACACACACACACACACACACACACACACACACACACACACACACACACACACTTTGCTATATCAATTTGAGAGCAGAAATGTTGCTCCCCAACTGAGAAAGGAAAAACGCATGTTCCACATCTTCACTGCCCTTGAGCTGTTGTGTCTAGGTGCCAGTTCTCCACCAGAGCAAGAAATCTAGAAGCTTCCATGCCAGGAGGATATAGAAACATTTGTGAGTGGGCAGTAGTCAAGCCTACTCTTATGCAGGCCAGACACGTAGACTGCTTCTTGGATATTTGGTGTACCCCAGTTCTATTCAACCAGCAGCCACTCCCCCTTCCACCACCTCCAGAGCTGGCTAGTGCAGTGTCTAGAATGAGGCCCAGGATTCTGTGTGGCTCTAGGGGATAATGATGCAGCTTGTTGGACCCCATCTGGGATAGTAAGCATTTTGTTAGCCGTGGTCTCTTTCAACTAAACTGACTTATCAAGACTAGCTCCTCATAAAGATCTACCTGACTTGGCTTCAAAATCCCAAGCTCTTATGTCATAGACCCTGACTTACCCAGCCCAGACACTGAGCCCCTTTCAGCACCCTTCCTTGAGCTCTCCACTCTGAAATACTATAGTGAGGCTGTCAAGGCAGGGTTCTCCCTTACTGAAAACCAACACTGCTGACAGCAAGTTATTCTGATGATCTCAGAGAAAAGTCAAAGTGTGGAGGCTCACAGAAGCAGCCCATGTGAGGGCTCCCAGACCTGTCTAGAACCAGCTGAGCTGATTTCCAAGTAAGATGAGCAGTCATCAGGGAGAAGGAAGAGTGGGACCCTGTAGGGGAGGGAAGCCCCACCTCTGCACTGGACAAAAGGAGTGTGGGATAAGAAGGGCTTCTCTTTCTGGCTTATCTCACTTAATGTGATTCTTTAAGCTTCCTCCAAGGATGAGATGAAGGAGATGAAGTCATCATTCTGAACAGCTAACATTCCATTGTGTATACAGATCACAACTTTCTCATTGTGTATACAGATCACAAGTTTCTCTATTATTTCATACGTAGGAGTGCTTCCCAGTTTGGGCTATTAAAAATTGTGCTGTTATGAATATAGATCTCGTCAAATGGGAAGGGGTGTGCTTGGTTCCTTAGGATATATCCCCAGGAAAGGAACTGTTGGGTCATAGGCTGGATCCATTGCTAGCCTTCTGAGAGTTTTCCAGGCTGCTTTCCAGTGAGATAAGCCAAAGTAGAGGAGGATGAATATCAGATGATCTCACTCTTAGGCAGAATGTAAAGAGCAATAACAGAAAGGGGAAACACAAAGTAAAATTTGGACTGGTTTGGTATATTGCACCAAAGCAAAGGACTCTGAGGAAGTAGGACAGGGAGGGTGTTGGCAGAGGGGAAGCCGGGGTTGGGGTTTTAGAGCACGATGGTGAGAATGTTTTGCAGAAACCTACCATGAGATGAGCATTTGTCCCCATGTGTCAACAACTATACTGTCAACTCCATACCAATGAAATGGTTAAAAATAAAAGTGAAGGCTCAGCCTGTACTCGGGAGCTATGAAAAGGTAAGTTGAATGGTATAAGCTATGACAATCTGCCTGAGGAAGATGCAGCCACGCTTTCAGGCTCTGTGCCATGTGGCTTTCCAACTCAGAGGCTGCCCACACAAGGAGGAGAGTGCTGTGGTGCCTGGGCAGAGTCGGGGCAGCAAGAGTGTTTTCACTTTCAACCCTGCTGTACCTGTGATATGAAGCTTTGGCTCTGGTTTTACACTACTTAGTGGGGTTGGGGAAAGGGCTTGTGGACTAAGTGACCCCACTGACTGTATTCTGGGGCTCTGGAGCCTGCCTCGTCTAAGCAGCTAGGGGCAGGTACCCCTCAACTCTGGAGCAACCGTGACAGCACAGTGTGATGGTGACAGCTCTCTAGCAGAGGGACTCTAGATGCCCACAAGCTGCCATCCTTCCAGTCCTCCAAGTCTCCCGCTGCTGGGACTAAATATCCTTTCTTGTTCTGGCTCCTTCCCAAGGAAGCTGGTGTTGGCAGTTGGGTCAAATGTGGTCACACACACTCCTTGCCCCCTAATTCCACAAGCCTATTATCCCTCTGGTACACATACACGTACACACACACACACACACACACACACACCTGTCTCTTTAGCAAAGGTGTGTGTGTGTGTGTGTGTGTGTGTGTGTGTGTGTGTTTTGGTGCAGCCAAGGTTACTGTTGGAGCTTGGTGACTGCATGATGACTCCATCCTTCCCAGCAGCCTTCCCCTTGTTTTCCCTTCTTTTTTGATAGAGGCAGAAAAACAGACACACCTAAATCACTGCTGCACCATTCCTAAAGTATTCCCCCTGCAAGTGGATACTAGGCTTGACGGGGCTTGAACCTGGGTCCTCACTCACGGCAACATGTGGCTTCTACCGAGTACACTGTTGCCTGGCCCCCTCTCAGTGATGTTTTAAACACATAGCACTTTGGAGCCAACACTTACGTCAGGAGTTAGGAAGTTCCATCACCTCAGCAGAAGAATCCCTGCTCTACTCTCACTCCCAGTAAGTCAATCAGACAAAGGGTGCTCCAGTGGTAGATAGTTTATTTCCACTCTATCAACAATTACCTGGCTTTTCTCACTTCTGAGCTGATAAGGAACAAACAGGAGCTTCCTCTTAGAGTCAACTGTGGGAGCACACTCTCCTGTTAAGAGGGACTCACAGATCCCTCTTAGCTTGCTACCACACCTTTACTCTCTGCTAGATCAGCCCCCTCACCACTGACCCCTTCTTACCTACCTGCATGTCAGAGTTGGTGAAGCTGCAGGCAGACAGGTAGTTGGTGTGCATGGCAACAGACTTCTTTTTTGCAGCCATGTTTTCATTTTTGTCAAATGTCAGTGGATACACAGAACACTTATTATCCAAACCTCTAGCATAGAAAGAGAGGTTTCAGATTTAAGTGAAGGGTCATAATAAATGTGTATACTTTCCAAGTCATGCACAGCTAATTATTATTATTATTATTATTTTTGCTTTGGTAGTATATTTTGTGAACTCCTCCCATTTTTGCTTTGGAGATTTTCAAATGTCCAGTGTAACCCCAAGAAAAATAGTTTGATGAGGCTGGTGAGATAGCATAATGGTTATGCAAAAGACTTCCATACCTGAGGCTCTGAGGTCTCAGATTCAATCCCCAGCACCACCATAAGCCACAGCTGAGCAGTGCTCTGCTCTCTCTAGCTGTATCTCCCTGTATTTCTCTCAGAAGAGAAGAGGAGAAGAGGAGAGGGGAGGGGAGGGGAAAGAAGACTCACTGACTTTACACTTTGCTCTGTTTGGAGGTACTAGTTCTGAAGCAGCTAGATTCAAATTGCAGAGACATGGCATATTGCCTTTACATGCACACATCTGCAAATCTACATCTCTTAAACATAAAAGCATTCTCCTGAAGATCCATTAAGTCCTCACATCTACAAAACTAACAAAAATTCTGTAACATGATGTAAGCTGTCAAACATACTCAGTTTCTCCTATGAATCTCAAGGATCCACAGCACAAAGTCCAGACATTGCATTCACCTTTATAACTTTATATCTGTTTATTTACTATACCCCTAGAGAGTTACTGCTGGGGATCAGTGCCTGTAAGAAGACTTCATTGCTACAGTGGTCATTCCACCACTTTTTCTTATAGAGACAGAGAAATAGGGGGAGAGATGGGGAAGAAAAAGAGAGAAGGGGCAAGGCCATGGTACACCTGGTTAAGTACACATGTTATTATGTGAAAGGGCCTGGGTTCAAGCCCCAGTTGTCACCTGCAGGGGGAAAGCTTCACAAGTGATATAGCAGAGCTGTGGGTGTCTCTTTCTGTCCCTCTCTAGCTCCCTCTTCTCTCTCAACTTCTCTCTACCTCTATCTAATAAAAATTATCTTAACAATAAATGCTTTTAAAAAATGAGAGAGAGAATAGGAGAGAAAGACACCCGCAGCACTGCTCATGTGAAGCTTCCCCTCTGCATATAAGGACTGGGAGCTTGAGCCTGGGCCCTTGTGCATGGTCACGTATGTATTCTAGCAGCTGTGCCATTGCCCAGCTTCCTCCACATTTTTTTTTTTTGCCTTCAGGGTTATTGTTGGGACTCGGTGCCTACGCTGCAAATCCACTGCTCCTAGAGGCTATTTCTTCCCTTTTGTTGCCCTTGTTTATTGTTGTTATTGCTGTCATTGTTGTTGGATAGGACAGAGAGAAATCGAGAGAGGATGGGAAGACAGAGAGAGGGAGAGAAAGACAGACACCTGCAGACCTGCTTCACCGCTTGTGAAGCGATGTCCCTGCAGGTAGGGAGCTGGAGGCTCAAATTGGGATCCTTACACTGGTCTTTGGCGCTTTGCGCCATGTGAGCTACTGCCCCCCACCCCATTTTTATATCTTATGACCTTCCTAATCTAGACTGGAGCCAACACCAACATCTTACTGTTCAAAATTAGAGATGAGGTCAGTTGTCTTAGAAAACACTGCACACATTAAATATGTCATACCATTCCTTCATGGTTAAGCAAGTGTGACCTTTCTGCACATAAAGGTAAGATGCTGTGCATTCTTCCTAACTGCGTTACTTTATGAAGCTTGTGACACCTGTTGTCCCAAGATCTGCTGTGTCAATTTTGATTATTTGGTCAATGTGGGAACCCTAGCCACCTTCATGGTGAAAATAATGTGCTTATAAGTACTCAGAAGCTGGGGTGAAATTCTTGGAAACCATGAGACTATTCTGCTCCCCAACCTGCCACTGCATGCCTCTAATAGATTACCCTCATTTTATCAAATATAGCTTTAGTAACAATACAGAAATCGGGGAGTCAGACGGTAGTACAGAGGGTTAAGCGCACATAACGCAAAGTGCTAAGACCGGCATTATGATCCCAGTTCGAGCCCTTGGCTCCCCACCTGTAGGGGAGTCACTTCACAGGTGGTGAAGCAGGTCTGAAGGTGTCTATCTTTCTCTCCCCCTCTCTGTCTTTCCCTCCTCTCTCCATTTCTCTCTGTCCTATCCAACAACTACGACATAAAGAACAACAACAATATAAAACAAGGGCAACAAAAGGGAATATTTTTAAAAAACAATAACAGAGATCTTCCAAATTAATAATTCCTTCTCCATTTACTAGCTAGTAATTTTCTCTGAGAAATTACCCTCTCTCCAGTATCACTGTGCATCCATGGGCTCTTTTTAGTTTTCAACTGTGCCATGATCCATTACAGGTCCATGTGATTTTCAAACTGTCTCCAACTTGAACATAAAAAGCCCCTTCAAGTAGCTCTGTTTCCTTCTGAAATGACTCTAGTGGTCCTTACATGCATTCCCTTCCTTTCTTGAATAAGCAAATATCCAAAGCTCACTTCATTCAGAATTGAGAAAAAGGTGGCCTTCTTGCCACCTTCATGTCTCTGACTATAATTAAACTTAAACTTTCCCTTATCACTATAGATCAGTACAATTGATTCTTTGTACTGCAATGTACCACAATCCACCTAGATTTTCCTGTAGATGGACATATTATCTTCCACCTTTTTCTTTTTGCTCTATTTTAAATAATGCTACAGTGAATATTTTTGTCTATATAGATTTTCTAAAGTTTGGATCTTTTCTTTCAAACAAGTTCTCAAGCTTGGGGTCATGTAACCAAAGGTGATATGTATTTTTAAGACTTCTGATACTCACTGGCATGCTTTCCAAAGTGGATGCACCAACTTACAAAATGCTGCCCAACCCCAACCCCATTAGTATTTGAGAATGGAGGAGTCAAGTTTGAAACTGTCACTAACATTAGTCTGAAATACTTAGAAAAGCAGTCTTTGCGTTTTCTTCATTGATACATAGGAGGGGATAGGACATATCAGTTAACTGGTAAATAACAAAGCACTGAAAAAGTCCTTGTTTGTTTGCTTCTTGTTGCCCAAAGAACAGCATTTTGCAGCTGCCGGCGACACTGAAAAGCTGCCACTTGTCCCTACTTACCCACAGGCAATGGCACATCCTGAGGGGGCATATGCACACGCCATCACCCACGTGCAGGGCATAGTGACTGCATGCTCCTGAAATACAGCATGAATCAGTCACAGAATGAATACCTCCATATCTCACTGTGACAAAAGAAACTACTGGAATTCCTGATGAGTTACACAGATTTTCAAAGGGCAGTAATGTGTATGGGGGGGGCAGGGAGGTAAAGTCTGCTTTGAGGCTGATGGTTAGACCCAGTCCCCCACAACTGGCCAAATTTCATGTCATATATTCTAAAAGCTTCAAAATCTTATCAGACAAAAAAATGTAAGGGTCCACTTTTCTTCTATAATATTCATTTTGTGGCCAGAATATGAATAAAGACTAGAACTTGTTTTTCTCTGAGAGGTCCATCAAGAATTTTATTTCAAAAGTATTGTTTACCTTATTTACTTTGATTCACTTGTTTAAAAGCATATTCCTTAATGAACAACTTTTATTTTCATTACTTGTTTATGTTTTCCAATGCCAGGGCCTTGGGCACGCATAGTTCCAGCATTCTGTGGCTGACATTTTTTCATTCCTTTTTAAAAACTTGACAGAGTCAGAGAGAAAGAAAGGGAGAGAGATAACAGCACTGGTCTGCCATCTGTGAAGCTTCCCTTGGTGCATTGGTGCTGTGTTGAGGTGCCAAACTCAAGCCCAGGTTCTCAAGCTTGGTTAGGTGAGCTGTCTCTGGACCTTCAAACAACTTTTGAAATGAAGTTTGTTTATTTGTAAGGGCACCAAAGCCTCTGTCTATTGTGGGTCCTAAAACCACACATATATGGAAAGGGTGAGGATCCTGAGTTACACTCAGGAATGTAGAGAGCTATAAAGTGAAAGCAGTAGAAGCTAGCTTCCAGGAGCCTGGTGGTGGTACACCCAATGGAGAAAACATGCTACCATGCATGAGGATCTAGGCTCAAGCATCTGGTCCCCAGCTATAAGGGAGAAGCTTCACGAGCAGTGGAGCAGCGCTGCAGGTGTTCAGAGTTGCAAAATCCAGTCAAAGATATGGACAAGAGATAACTGAGAATCAGGGTAAGTCTTATCACCACTCAGAAGAAAAATAGAAAAAAAATTGCAGGAAAACCCAAATTCATGCTTGGTGCTCTCTATTTAACCCTGCGTGTTCTCCTCTGGACAAGGGATTCTAGCTCAAGGGAGGAATGAGCACTAGAGTGACAGACAAGCAGTCTAGACACAGACTGGAAACCCCTATGGACAGAGGTTCTATCAGCAGACTGGCTCCTGGAGAAGCAGGTGACCAGTAGTAAAACAGCTAAAGGGGTGGGCACAGCACCTTCAAGCAGGCTAGGGTGCCACAGCACCTCCATGTGCCAGCATAATGCTTACCTTGTTAGTAGAGAAGGAGTCCCACACAATCACCTTTCCATCCTAGAGGGAAAAAAGTAAACAGATATGTAAGGAGATGTCCACAGGCTGCTTCTAGAAGCTGTGTTTAGCTGAGAAGTACGAGCATAAGGGCAGACTGCCTAGATCACGAGGACTGGTTCAGTCTGCCTCTGACTCCAATCGGGTAAGGTGGGGTGTATGTGTGTGTGGAGGGGGTGAGACTGAACCTCCCAGTCTGGCTAAAGGCTTCTAGAGAGCCAACAGTGGGAAGAAGTACACAGACACTTCTTTGACATCAAGCTCAAGTTGCTGGTTAAAGTTATCAACCATAGCGCCTGGGTGGTGGAATACCGGCTAGAGTGCACATGTTAATATGTGTGAAGACCTAAGTTCAAGTGCCCATTCCCCATCTGCAGGGGAGACTGTTCCTGAGTGGTGGAGCAGTGCTGCAGGTGACTATCCTCTCTGTCTCTTTCCTTATCTGTATGTCTCTTACCCTCATTAAAAAAAGATTACAAAAATATTACTCAAATTTCACCAGATCACAGCTGGGATTTTGTGTAAATAAAGAATTATCACTATCTGAAGGTTGGTGATTGTGCATGGACAGTGAAACAGGAGGGGAGAGAGAGAACGACTCAAGAGAAGGACTTATGCATTGTTAGTGGGCACCATATTCGTAATTCCTTCAAATCCTTGTGGAGGATTTAAAGGGCCTCATGAAACCACTCAAGTACTGAGTGACTTAATCAAACAAGCTCTGGACAGCTTTCTAGAGCTGGAGAAGCCACAGTGCACTGAGCAAACCCCAGAGAACTATTCAGGGGAACCAGGGAACCGAACATTGTGCCCTTGGGCCAGTATGGAAGCCAACCAAACTTGAAGGTGTCTAAGCTGCCACAGAGACCCTGGTGACCAGGGTTAGACTCGCCTACAGTCAGAGGAGGGAAGTTAACTTCACTGCAGAGTTCTCACTTTCAGAAAACAGTGTAGGAAGACAGGAAGGAGATTTGTAATCCTCCTCCCCCTCACTCCCAGACAAGGGCTCTATTTAAGAGACATCAGATGCCATAATATGACATTAATTCAAAACTTCTCCCCTCCCCCCACAATCCACACATAAAGCAAAACCTAATGCCTTCTGCTGACCAACAACAGAAACCAAAACAGATGGGTAAAACTAGGAAAATTCCAACACTCAAGATAAGCAAATTCCAAAATCAAGATAAGCAAACATATAATGATGCAAACCCAGAAAAGCTACAAGAGAGAGAATTTATCTAGGAAATATACTGTCAGGAAATTTGAAGGAACACAAAGCTCTCAATATAAATGAAGATATGGATTAATAAAGATATCCATGATCTCAAAGTCTCATTGGATAGGAAGTAGAAAACTTGAAAACAGAGCTACAGGGTGTGAAGGACTTTGAATGCATTAAAGAACATCAGAAACAGGAAGCAAAATGGTGAATATACCTTCTTTACTACATCTTGGATGCAACTCGAAGAAATCATGTTAAGTGAGATAGATCAGAAACAAAAGAATGAATATGGGATGATCTCACTCTCAGGCAGAAGTTGAAAAACAAGATCAGAAAACACCAAGCAGAACTTGGACTGGAGTTGGTGTACTGCACCAAATTAAAAGACTCTGAGGTGGGTGGGGGGAGGATTCAGGTCCTGGAACATGATGACAGAGGACCTAGTGGGGGCTGAATTGTTATGTGGAAAGCTGGGAAGTGTTAGGCATGTACAAACTATTGTACTTACTGTCAACTGTAAACCATTAATCCCCTAATAAAGAAATTAAAAAAAAAAGAAAAGAGAAAAATAGAAGGCAAAAATAGAAGGACAAATGAGGCAAGTCCTTAAGAGATTGAAGACTCCATTAGAAATGCAAATACCAGAATTATAGAGATAGCTCAAAAAGAAAGGCAGGGATAAAAGGGAACAGAACCACAGTTAAAGAAATAACAGAAACATTTTCAAACTTGGGATACTGTCAGGATATAGAAGCTTAGGAAACAAAGAGGACTCCCTAATTCCTGAACTCAAATAGACCTACACTAAGACATCTTATTTTGAAATTACCAAAAGTCAAGGACAAAGAAAAAAGTATAAAGTGATTTACAAAGGTAATATAGTCAGACTTATATCAGACTTTACTGCAGGAACCACGAAGGCCAGGAGAGAGTGGTATAGTATACTCAAGGTTTTAAAAGATAACTGCCAGCCATGCATACCTTACCCTGCAAGATCATCATTTAAATGTGAAAGAACAAACAAAATAGTACTAAATATATACAAACTAAAGGAGTTTTCCCTTACCAGATCTGTCTGAGATTCTCTCCCATACCCCTGATTTCCATCCACCTGTGGCTTAGGGAGCTTTTGAAGAAACCCCAGTGCTGTGTCTGTGAGCATGTGCGCACATATCTGTGCATGCGTGTGTGTGTGTGTGTATGCATATGTTTTTCAGATGATTTTCCTTGTTTTTTCTAACTGATCAGGGAAAGTGAAGTGAGACAGTTGTGACTCCATACTCAGCTTCCAGAAGTTGGATGCCACTTAAATTGTTTGGTGCTTTGCCACAAGAGTTAACACCGGGGGTCCCTACTTGTACTGTATCCTGTATACCCTGCAAGTTATTTTTATTATTATTCTTCAGTTTAGGAATAAAGGCACCATAGCACTGCTTGGGAAGATTCCCTTGTGCAGATGCTCCCATGTGGTCTCTGGCTCAAACCCAGGTTCTCATAAACGCAAAGTATACAATCTACTGGGTGAGCTATCTCCTGGGCCCGTAAGAAGATTCTTTTTAAAAATATACTCATGGGAGTCAGGCGGTAGTGCAGCGAGTTAAGTGCATGTGGCGCAAAGTGCAAGGACCTGCGTAAGGATCTTGGTTTGAGTCCCCAGCTCCCCACCTGCAGGGGAGTCCCTTCACAGGCGGTGAAGCAGGTCTGCAGGCGTCTATCTTTCTCTCCCCCTATCTGTCTTCCCCTCCTTTCTTCATTTCTCTCTGTCCTATCCAACTACAACAACAATAATAACTATGACAATAAAACAACAAGGGCAACAAAAGGGAAAATAAATATTTTTTTAAAAATTTAAAAGAAATATATATATATATATATATATATATTCATTTACTAATGCATGAGAGAGAAGAGGCCAAGAGAAAGAACTAGTGTATCACTCTGGTACATACAATGCAGGGGGCTGAAACTCAAGTTCTCATGCTTAAGAGTCCAGTGCTCCACATACCATGTCACATCCCAGGCAACCTCAAAAGAATTCTTAATGATGTTAACTCACATCCTTCAGGAAATAAACAATCATGAACAGTTTTGCAAAGGCAAGGTCCTTCCACTCTTAGCTTTTAACTCAGACCTGCCCCTGTGAACACAGAATATACATGACTCACCTGCGATGAGCTGACGATCCTCCTCTTATCTTTGCACCAGTCCATGCAGAGAACTTTGTTCCCATGACCTTTGAGGGTCCTCCTGGTCTTCATGACGAACTGCCCCAGTGCTTCCACCCGCTCTGCCACCTGGTGCACTGCAAAGACAAAGTCACCATCAGTTCCTTTTCCAGGGCCAAATTCTAAGTCACACACAGACATAGGAGGACCCCGGGCACAGCCTGACTAGCCGGGTTTTACTAACAAGCCTTAGCAACACACTGTACTGCAGCTGAAGTCAGAGACTCTGTCATCCTCTGTGTTCAGGGGCCAAAGTTAATCCTCTCAAGGTCCAGCTTCAGCGGCTCCTGAACCCACTATAAAAGCTGGAAGATTGGGAAACTTGCCCCTCCTCTACACACCTCCAAAATGTATATTTTCCTTTTTTTAATTTAAATTTAATCCCTGCTTTGTTTCAATAGAAGCTTGTGTCCCTGAAACATGACTAAGTTTCTTGTGATTCTCTCAAGGTGATAGTCTAGAACTCTATTAGTGTAGCTTAAAGGGAACCTTTAGATCTGTTCCCCTACAACAGTTGGCAAGTGGTTTCTAATCTCATCATTCCTTCTGCATTTGCAGTTGATGTTCTGATTTGAAAGAAAGTTTTCCCTTCTCCTCAATGCATTTGCTCGTTTATTCCTGTTTGCATGAATTCTAACTTTCTTCAAAAACATATAATCCAGAGCTATTATCTACCTGGGCACTCGGTAGCCGTCCTATGACAGCTCCCTTTCCCCTACTCCCATCTTCCCACACATTTCCTGACCACTTTTCCTGGTAGGCCCATCTCTGAGAAGTTCTGGTGCTTCATTTCTTTGTGGCTAAAGAACATAATAGTGAGATGTTTCAAAGTCCATGGGAAAACCTAAGTTACAAAATTTGCAAAACTATAAAGTTTGACATAACTTCCATTATTACACCACTGCTCCTGCTTTAAAAAAAAAGTCCTGGGAGTCGGGCTGTAGCGCAGCGGTTTAAGCGCAGGTGGCGCAAAGCACAAGGACCGGCATAAGGATCCCGGTTCGAACCCCGGCTCCCCACCTGCAGGGGAGTCGCTTCACAGGCGGTGAAGCAGGTCTGCAGGTGTCTATCTTTCTCTCCTCCTCTCTGTCTTCCCCTCCTCTCTCCATTTCTCTCTGTCCTATCCAACAACGAAAACAACAATAATAACTACAACAATAAGACAACAAGGGCAACAAAAGGGAATAAATAAAATAAATATTTAAAAAAAAAAGTCCTTTGCTCCTCACAAGCAGTCTGACAGTCTTTTAAGAATATATTGATGAGGTATACAATTAATTCTCTGGCTGTTGCCTGCCTGATTATTTATATCTGAGACTTCAATCTAAGAACTACATTTACCAAGAACCTCTCTGAGTAGTCTGTGATGCACTAGAGCCATGCCCACCTTCACTTGTGTAAATCAGAAAGTGCCACATAAATGTGAATTGGACAATCATAAAACTATCAAAGGCTTTAAAAATAACCATGGAAACCAGATCATCATGGCAACTCTCTTTCTGCTCACGTAAATTCCCTGACTTCTGCGTCACTTCCCTTGGTGTCTTATTCCTAAATAATTCCCCAATCCCAATACCCTGTGTGCTGTCGTCTCTCTCCATGACTTGCCCGTTTCAGTGTTCCACTTGAATAGCCCTAATAAACTTACCTCTCTCATAACTTTAGTGTTGTCTGCTGACCTATTCTCTCCCCAACCTCCACCACCACTATCCCCAGTCACACTATACTACATATTTCACTGAGTTTGAAAATAGAATTAATTTTCTAAATTCTTTTTAAAAAATTTTTTATTCCCTTTTGTTGCCCTTGCTGTTTTATTATTGTAGTCATCATTGATGTCGTTGTTGTTGGATAGGACAGAGTGAAATGGAGAGAGGAGGGGACGACAGAGAGGGGGAGAGAAAGATAGACACCTGCAGACCTGCCTCACTGTTTTTGAAGCGACTCCCCTGCAGGTGGGGAGCTAGGGGCTTGAACCGGGATCCTTACACCGGACCTTGTGCTTTGCGCCACCTGCACTTAACCCGCCACGCTACAGCCTGACTTCCAATTTTCTAAATTCTTAACTCTTTTATACCAGACCAGTCTACAAGGTTTCAGCAACTGACTGAAATCAATATTGTTGCATCCCTCAATTCAAAATTACAACCAACACAGCTTTGCAATGCCCTTCTTACCAAAAAAAAAAAAAAGTATGACACACCCAACCAGAATACAGGGCCTCCTTACTTACATGATGCAGATTTGAGCACATCCCAATTATGAATTTTTTCCCAGCATTTCTTCTTCCCACAGATAGCACCACTCCCAGCCCACTTGGTACTACTTCTAGCTGCTAAATCAAACATCTGTTGAGCTAAGATTTTTTTTTTTTTTTTTTGCTTCCAGGGTTATCACTGGATCTTGGTGTGCCAGCATGACAAATCCACTGCTCCTAGTGGCCATTTTTTTCCATTTTATTAGGTAGGACAGAGAGAAATTGAGAAAGGAGGGGGAGATAGAGAGGGAGAGAGAAAGAGAGACACCTGTAGATCTGCTTCACCACCTGTGAAGTGACCCCCCCCATGCAGGTGAAGGAGCAGGAGGCTTGAACTGGGATCCTTGTGTGGGGTCCTTATGCTTTGTACTATGTGCATTTTACCTGGTGTGCCACCACCAAGCCATATATATACATATATATATATATATATATATATATATATATATATATATATACACACACTTTAAATACCAAGCACTCTTACACTGTAGGTGAGAAGGCAAACAGGTACAGCCCCTCTGGAAAATAGTGTGAAGAGCCCTCAAACAAATAAAATGATAATGCCTTATGATCCAGCAATATTACTAAGGCATATAGCCAAAGGACATGAAAACATTAATTCATAAGCACCCTTATGTTCACTGCTACACTGTTCACAATAGCCAAAGATTAGAAACAACTTAAATGCCCATCAAAAGATGACTAGATAAAGAAGTTATGTGATATATACTTACTATTACTGTACAGTTAGAAAACGTGAAGTTGTGTCATTCAGGACAAAATGGATGTAACTGGAGGTGATCATGCTTAGTGAATTAAGGAGGTGAAGGACAACTTTCAGATGGTTTGACCCCTATGTGGAATCTAGAGAGCTGAAACACAGGCACTTTCAAAAAGAAGGAGATGTGTTTGGGGGTGGGGGTGGTGAGGAATAAATTGTCAATCTGTCTCTAAGATTTCCTGAGGACTATAGTGGTTATTGTTGGGGAGAGGGGGCAGTTACACATCTTTGGCATATATGATGTAGGGATCAAACTTGGGACCTCAGGCTTAGAGTCCAATGCTTGGTCCTCAGTTCCACAACAGACCTTGTAATGCAGCTCACAGTCTGCAAGAGGCAGAAGATCAACACACAGGTAACAACTCTGGTGTGATAATGGAGGTGGCTAGTGGGTGTCGGAGAGCTCAAGGGAACAGGACCGACTCTGGCATCAGAGAGGGACATCAGAGAAACCTAGCTCTGACCAATGCACAGGGGATGGGGATAGGGAGAGGGGAGACAAAAACGGGAGTTTCTTAGTGGTCTTTTTTTTTTAAGGCCTATTTATTTATTCATGAGAGAATAGGAGCATCACTTTGGCTCATGTGATGTTGAGGACCCTAACTCAGGATCTGGAATATATCTATATATGTCTTTTCATGGAACAAAAGTGGCAGTGATACACCCCATGGAGTGTTCTGAGGTCTAATTGGCAAGATAAATTAGAAGCTACTAGATGTCTGAAAGGTCAGGAAATTAAAATATAGAACACTTGAGGCCTTTCACAAAGTTATATGAAAAAAGGGAAGCCATCTGTAAAATCTTTGATATGCCCAAATTCCTTCTGAATCTTCCCCTAAGTGATGGAAGTCTTCTTTGGGCTCTGTTCTGAGACCATGTCAGAATTCGTCTCCAAAGGAGCAGGGAAGTTGGAACGGAGCTCCCACACAGTACATGAAGCTGCTAGAAATGTCAGTGAGATGAATGCAGCATCTTCCCTCCTCCATCTTTTGTCAGCCTGTATTCCAGACCATCCCTCCATCTAATTTCAAGTTAACGGGGAAAAAATGCTGCTTATTGGTGGCCACCCAGCATAACACACATATTACCTGCACCAAGTTCAAGCCTCCAGTACCCACGTGTGTGTGTGTGTGTGTGGGGGAGCCACACTAGCCATTTTTTCTCTCTCTCTCTCTATCATTGTAAAAAATAAAATAAAACAAAACAAAAAAAGAAGAAAGGAAGAACGAAAAGAAGAAACATGGCTGCCAGGAACAGTGGCACTGTGTAGGCACTCAGCCCCAGTGAGAACTCTGGCAACTAAAACACAAAAGTAGATCCCTTTTGCTTTTCCTCTTGACCTTCATTTCCATTCCTGTATGGCGTGTATTTTTTCATTCTACTACAAACGCCAAAAATGCGCAAAGAACTACAAAGTCAAAGGCACTTCTGCTTCCCTTCAACTTCTTGTGGACTGATGACAAGTGTTGCCGGTACCCTGGGACAATTTTAGTACACATATAGGCAACTCTCATTTAAGCCAATACGATCATGTTATAGGTACTATTTAACACATTGCTTTTTTTCAAACTTAATATCATCCTTCATACGCATAGAAAAATGTACTGTTTTGTCCCTTTTAATGTAAATTTCAATCTTCTAAGAGATGGTGAGGCACAAGGGCTGAACCTGGCTTCCACATCTCATTCTCCCTTTGAATTGCTGAATTTTAGGAAAGTCCTTCACCATCCTCTGGATCTTAGCTTCTTCCTCATCCATGAGGCAATAGGATGGGATTCTTGGAAGGACAAGAAAATTTTCTTTATTGACTGAATCTGAAGCAAGTGAGTCCCTCCAGTTCTAAGAGTTATGTAATAGGCCCTCCATAGATGTCTAGGTCTTATCCCTTGAAATCTGTGTATGTCACTTCACATGACAAAAGATTATCCAAATGGCTCTAACGTAATCATAAGGGCCTTATACAAGGGAGCCCAGTGTCAAAGATGTGCTGACCAACTTTAAGACTGGAGTGATGTGGCCACAAGCAGGCAGTCTTCAGATTCTACAAAAGGTAAGGAACAGAGGATTCTCCCTTAGAATTTCTAGGAATGCAGTGCTGCCAGTGTTTCAAACTTCTCACCTCCTGAGCTGTCAAAGAATAGGTCTATCTTGCTTTAAGAAATTACATGTACAGAAAATATTGAGAGTAACAAGGAACCAATGTAAATAGTCATCTCGTAATTCTAAAATGTCTCATCATCCATCAAGGGAGTCCTCACCATGAAGATAATTAGCAGAATGATGGGGAGTCAGGCAGTAGTGCAGTGGGTTAAGCGCAGGTGACGCAAAGCCCAAGGACCAGCAGAAGGATCCCGGTTCGAGCCCCTGGCTCCCCACCTGCAGGGGAGTCGCTTCACAGGTGGTAAAGCAGGTCGGCAGGTATCTTTCTCTCCCCCTCTGTCTTCCCCTCCTCTCTCCATTTCTCTCTGTCCTATCCAACAACGACGACATCAATAACAACAACAATAATAACTACAACAACAACAAAAAATAACAAGGGCAACAAAAAGGGGGAAAGTAAATAAATAAATATTTAAAAAATCTATTTAAAATATTAGCAGGATGATTTGGTGTTCCAGAACTGAGAGGACAGCAATCCCCTGTTGACTTGGGAAACTGAAGGACTTCCTGGCAGGCAAGACTCTCTATTTTATTTTAACCATTCTGCTATCTTCCTACCCAGTAAACAGCATTTCCTCCCCCTCATAGCACTGCTCCATTCTGGTTTATGACAGTGCAGGGATTGAACCTGAGACTTTGGAGCCTCAGACATGAGAGTCTCTTTGGATAACCATCTATTTTATTTTAAATTAATTATTATAGGGTAAGAAAGCAAAGTTATTTGCTTGTTTGCTTTTAGATAGAGACAGAGAGGTAGAGTTACAGAGAGAGAGTGAAAGAGAACACAGAACTGAAGCTTCCTTTGCTGTGGTGGGGATCAGGCTTAAACCTGGGTCTCATACAAGGCAAAGCACTGGGCACTATCTAAGTAAGCTATTTTTCCAGCTCTCTAAAACTTTTTTTTTCTCTTGTAGGTTTATTGTACATTTGAAACTCTCCAAAGCAAAAAATGGGAGGTTTAAAAAATGTACTTTTAAAGGGAAAAAAACTAAAACTGTATGTGATTAGGAAAGTATATACATGTAACTTTGTTTACATTTCATTTATCTTTTTTGTTTGTTTTGTTTTGTTGTTTTTGCTGTTCACCAGAGCAATGCTCAGCTCTGGCTTACAGTGTTGTTGGGTATTGAACCTGGGGCCTTGAAGCCTCAAGACATGGAAAGCTCTTTGCATAACCATTATGCTGTGATAAAGAAGTCTGCTGCCATGAACACCAACTCTACCTGCCTGCCTACAGCTTCACCAACTCTGACATGCAGGTAAGAAGGGGGAGATAGTGGGCAAACATATGGGAGAGTAAAGGGGTAGCAGTGAGCTAAGTAAGAGTTGTAGGAGAGGAGTCTCTGAGTCCCTCCTAACAGGAGAGTGTGTTCCAGCAGCTCTAAGAGGAAGCTCCTGTTTACTGTTTTTCATTGACATTTATTGTTTTTATGAAATTAGAAATGAGAAAAATCAGGTAATTGCTGATGGAATTGAAGTAGGCTATATTCTTTTTTTTAATTTTTTTTATTTTTCCCTTTTGTTGCCCTTGTTGTTTAACATTGTTGTGGTTATTAATGTCGTTGTTGTTGGATAAGACAGGGAGAAATGGAGAGAGGAGGGGAAGACAGAGAGGGGGAGAGAAAGACAGACACCTGCAGACCTGCTTCACCGCTTGTGAGAGATTCCCCTGCAGGTGGGGAGCCAGGGCTCGAACTGGGATCCTTACGCAGGTCCTTGCAATTTGCGCCACGTGCGCTTAACCCGCTGCGCCACCACCCGACTCCCAAAGTAGGCTATATTCTACTGGGGCATCTTTTGATTGACTTCCTGAGGGTTGGCGTAGAACATGGAATCACCTGGGGTGGCAGAAATTCCTATCTCTTGGCCTAGGTGTTGGTTCCAAGATGCAGGTGCTACATGTATAAAACTTCACTGAGAGGGGCTGGGTGGTGGCACACCTGGTAGAGTGCATGTGTTACCATGTTCAAGTGACCAGTCCCCACCTGCAGGGGGAAAGCTTCATGAGTGGCGGAGCAGTGCTGCAGGTGTCTCCTCTCTACTTTTTCCTATCTTTGTTAAAACAGAGAGAAAGGAGGTAGGCAAAAGGCTGCTGGGAAGGGAGTCAGGCGGTAGCACAGCGGGTTAAGTGCAGGTGGCACAAAATGCAAGGATTGGTGGTGTAAGGATCTGGGTTCGAGCCCGCAGCTCCCCCACCTGCAGGTGCGGTGAAGAAAAAAAAAGAGAGACTGTGGGGACCCTGGCAGCACTTTAGTTTTCTTAACCCAAAGTTGTCCATTCTTATTCTAGTTATAGAGCTATACCTCTGGATTTGCTTATCTATTTTGAGGCTTATAGTTAATTTTAGCTAGACACATTTCTAAATGACCACGGGGGCTTATTAAAGGCTCCTACCAAAGCACACTACACTCTAATTGTATTCTTGTACAAAATATTTATTTTTCATTAGCAAGAGATGAGAGCACTACTGATGATGTCAGGAATTCAACTTGGGGCCTCTAGGGCCTCAGGCATACAAGTCTGGTGTGCTACTGCTGTGCTATCTCCCCAACCTATAATCTATTTCCATCAAATAGTTTTCAAAGACTAAGTTTTCAAGTAGCTAAAGGATTTAATATAAACTCCGATTTCCTTCCCAGCTAGAATTTAAAAGAGGTGGTTCTTGGCTGTAGTAGGGTAGCACAGTGGATAAAGCATGGGACTAGCAGGTTCTGAGTTTGAGCCCCAACATTGCTTGTGACAGAATGCAGCTCTGGTTTGTGTTCTCTCTCCCTCTCCCTCCCTGCCCCTCTCTCACACACAAGTAAATAAATAAATCTTATAAATAATGTTTAAGAAAAAAATCAAAGAGGTGATACTCAATGACAGAAGCAGGATGTATAAGTAGGCTTGCAGCCACCAAGGAAAGACCAAGCTCAGTGCAAGGAGGTGCTACCATCAGAGCTGAAAAACAAGTAAAGAGGTTTGCTTCCCCAATCCTGGCCCTGAGCCAAGCCTGCTAAGGGACACATAACATTCATTTTGCAGAGCAAAGGCAGATGCCACCCAGAGTCTTTTAACCCTACCCTTTACCCTGCAAGTCCCTGACAATCACAGCGCTGCCTCTAAGTCACACCAGTGGTCAATTACACACTGATTGTTTTAAACTGATCGTTCTTTCATACCAATTGGGCAGTGATGACCCGAAAGCTTCTGTCTTAAATGAACTCGAGTTGAATTTGGTAAACAACTAGCTAGCTCTCCACCCCCAAGGAGAGGGGACCAGGTTTGTAAAAATGAGGTTGGTTCTGATCAGGGTGTCTCTCTGCAAAAGCAAAAGTGAGGGGGTGGGGTGGGGAACAACAGGACAGGGGCTGGAGAGAAGCATGATGGTTAAATCAGTTTAAACCACTGCAAAAGAAAAGCCAAGACGGTGATGGAGAAAGCCCAGGAATTTGAAGCAAAGCAAGCTAGCGAAGGGGGAGAGCGCTCAGTCTGAGACTTGCCTGCTGATGAGCTCAGAGGGCTCAGATTCCATTCCCTGTGCCCACTCCCCTCCCCCCAATATCCTGGCCCCCGCTTCCCGCACTCCTCCACCTCCCGACGCAGAAGCATAGACACATGCCCGAGATGAACGGGGCTGTTTTCTCGCTCATAATTTTAAAAAAGAAAAAAAAGCAAGTTGACATTAGGCTTTGCGCATCCAGCCTGCTACCCCCACACGAGTCCTGGGGCAGCTTGCAGACAGCCCACCGAAAGCTGTCTGCCGCCTCCAGGCCGCTTGCACCGGGTGGGGGTGACCCGACGCCGGGCCCCGAGCCCGGGGCCCTGCGCCCCTCGCCCCGCACTCACGCTCCACGTCGTGCAGCTTGGCGCGCTCCTCGTCCAACTTGCCCTTGAGGCTCTCGGCCTCGCTCCTCAGCGACGCCAGCGTCTCGTTCTCGTGCAGCCCGTCCGTGGCCATCTTCAGGGAGGAAGCCGAGCGCTGAGCGAGCTCGGGGACCAGCACGCCAGGCGCGCCGCGCAGCTCCCGCCTCCTCCGTCCTGCGCGCTCCCCCGCCTCCCTCTCCCGGCGGGCACCAGCCCTGTGCGCTCCCCCTCCCCGCGGGCATCCGCCCTGCGCGCTCCCTCTCTTCCCACAAGGGCACCCGCACAACGCGCTCCCTCTCCCTCCGCGGGCACCCGCCCTGCTCCTCCCACTCACCCGGGCCCCGTGTGCACGCGCCTCCTGCTGAGCTTCTGCAGGGAACACTGGGCAGCTGTTAGTGGCATGCCCCTTCTCAGGGTGGGGAGATTGAGGCTGGGAAATTCTTGGTGACTTGCAGAGAGCCACACCTACAGAAGGTCATGCTCGGACCCCAGTTCAGGGGGCCAGGTGCGGGCTCAGTAGCACAGCCCCTGGGCAGTGGCCCAGCTCTGAGCACCTGCAGAGAGCTGACCAGGGCAGAGGGCAAGGTCTGTGGGGTGCTAACACCAACCGATCCTCATTAGCTGGGGTTCCTTTGTGCTCCCATACCTCACAAGCAACGGGAAACTCCTCCTTTGTTGACTTAAACATACAAAAATAAGGTTGGTTCTGATTTCCCCCAGACACTGGGCTCTCAGGTATTTGGAGGCCAGTTTTTAGTTTGCTCATGTCTGTGAGTTTGCTTCCTGACTTGGGGCCTAGGGAAGTGGCTGCACACCTGGCGTTCAGAGCACCCACCCTTCATTCCCTCACCCTTAGAATGAAGACTTGCTGTGACTTGGGAGGTGGTACAGTTGGTAGGGCGCTGGTCTCTTAAGCATAAGGTCTTTGAGTTCAAATCTCAACATTAATGTACTAGAGTGATGCTCTGGCAGCCTTGCTGCCCAAGGACACCGACTGACTGTTACAGCAGGTTCCAGTCTCCTCTCTTAACAGTTTCCCGTATGAATGACTACTATTGACATCCCCAGTTGATCTAATGTATAAGTGAAATTTAAAAATATAAACTAGAAACACACCCATACCCCTTTATTTATTGGATAGGGATAGTCAGAAACCTAGAGGGAAGGGAAGGGGGAGATAAAGAGGAAGAGAGAGATACCTGCAGCCCTGCTTCACCACTTGTGAAGCTTTTCTCCTGCAGGTGGGGACCAGGAGCTTGAACCCAGGCCCTTGCGCATTGTAATGTGAGTGCTTTCCCCCTGCAATTGGGGATAAGGGGCTCAAACCTGGGTCTTTGCCCAATCAAGTGTGCCACCACTTAGCCCCGGGAGTTCTATTATGACTGTTTGCCAGACAAATAGAAGACAGAAGCAAAAGCAGTAGCCCCCAAATTAATAGCTGACATTCATCTTGCACTTTCTGTGCTGCCTAATGTTTAAACACTTGATCACACAAACTTGCTCTATCCAAATAAAACCCTGTGACAGAGACATCATATTCCTATTTTATAGATGGGAAAGCAAACATTCTTCTGAGAGAGGTGAAATTTGTGGCACACTGATGCCAAGAAAGACATTTAGAATTTACAAATTCTAAATTCTAAATTCAGGCGGTGGGCAAGCAGAGTCCCCACCCCACACTACATGGACACTGCTTCACCAAGCCAGGGTGTGCCAAAGGTGTTGTTTGTGTGTGTCATCTGATTCACTTCATCTGCCAGAGTCTGCTACTAAAGCTCAAAAGACAGGTAACCACTTAGCATTTTATAAGTAGCACTTACAATTTCTGCACATACTGCACAGTAGCTGAGCTGCTGTGACTTCTTGAAAACTGGCCTCAGAGCCCTTTGTTTGAAACATTTGTCACAGGAGCCAAATACATTGACTAGAAAGGTCTGGTCACACATCCTTTATCCAAGACAAAGCTGAAAAATAAAAACAACACATGTGTGTGAGAAGAGTCAACACAAACAACTTGGTAAAACTATCTCTTCCTTCTCATTTTTGCCACTTGTGTTATCACTTGGTGCTTGCATGACTTTACCATTCCCAGTGGCTGTTTCATTTTCTATTCCAATAGAGACTGAGAGAAATAGGGAAAGAGAATGAGAAACACTTGCGTTATTTTTCCCACTCTATGGAGCTTCCTCCCTGTAAGTGGGAGCATTATCTTTCTGTTGTCATAATAGTAGCTCAGACATTTACATATAGGAGAGTATAAGCAGGTCATTTGTAAGCTTTGATTTACTAAGGTGTGCTAAACAAATGAGCATCACCAGCTCATTCATTTGATCAGCAAAAAAGCATCAGATGAAATTTTTCTGAGCTCGTGATTAACCAGCTGCTTAGGAAGTTTACAACCATGGTCAGGATTGGTCTTGGTAACATGGTGCTCATCTTATGCTCATCTTGGGAAGCTTTGCTGCAGTGGAGTGTAATCTGAAACAAATAGGAGCTCCCTCTTCTTAGAGAGAACTTTTGGAGTCAAGATAAGAGTCAGAATGTGGTGGAATCTGACTGCATCCGATGCCACGAGGCCAAGTAAAGAGACTGATGGCTCCTTGTGGATAAGATATCCCATATGTCACAGGCCTTGAACCCTTCTTGCTCAAGTGAGCAGGTACAGGTCACCAAAAGGAGGGCATTTTAAAGAAGGAATATCTAGGGGCTAAGTGGTGGCACACTTGATAGATACTACACACATAGTACTATGAGTGAGGATCCAGTTTCCAGCTCTCAGTCCCCACTTGTAGGCAGGAAGCTTCATGAGAGGTGGAGAAATGTTACAGGTGTCTCTCCTGTCTCTCTTCATCTTTGTGTCTTATCTTTTATCAAAACAAAAAAAAAAGAGAATGGGGTAGATGCTAAGAATGGAGTCATAGGGAGTTGGGTGGTAGCGCAGTGGGTTAAGTGCAGGTGGCACAAAGCACAAAGACCAGCGTAAGGATCCCAGGAGCCTCTAGCTCCCCACCTGCAGGGGAGTTGCTTCACAAGCAGTGAAGCAGGTCTGCAGGTGTCTTTCTTTCCCCCCTGCCTTCCCCTCTTCTCTCAATTTCTCTGTCTTATCCAACAATAATGATAATAATAACTACAACAATAAAACAACAAGGGCAACAAAAGGGAATAAATAAATAAATAAATATTTTTAAAAAGAATGGAGTCATAGTGCAGGCAACCAAATCCCAGTGATAACCTTGGTGAGAAAAAAAAAGAATAGAATGAAAGTATAACTGTCTAGAGGATAAGGGTACTGGTTTAGGCTAACAAGATCTAAATCTATTTGGTCACCTGATTGGTCTGAGTTTGTGTTGGCTCATCTATCAAATACGATCTTAAAGTCTATAGCAGAGATGTCAAATTTCTTTAAACATCATTGTTCAAGGTTGAGGAAGCAGCATAATGATTCTGCAAGATTTCCATGCCTGAGACTGATGTCCCAGATACCCCCACCCCCAGACTACCAAAGCCAGAGATGAGCAGTGTTCTGGTTAAAATAAATAATTACTTTTGTGTAAAAAAAAAAGTTAATGTATAGAATTCTAAACTCAAGGTCAGAGGGCATCTCCACAGATGTGCTGCTATGGAGATGTTCACAACAGCTGTAGCACAGGAGGGACGGAGGGTTGAGGCTAAAATGTGGACAAATGGAGAGGAGTCCATTGCCACAGTTCAGACAGTACACATGAAGGCCTGAATTAAAGTAGCACCATGGGGTGGGTTTGGACAATGCTTACAAAGAAAGCAGAGCTTGACTTCACTTTTGAGAAGGAGGAGATGTTTACAATGTCTACCAGATTTTTGTCTGGGAACTTGAGGGGCATTTCAATAGCAGAAGAATGAAGAATCTAAGATGGGAGGGGAGCAGCTAACTCAGCCAGTTCAAGTTGCAAAGAAATGACCTTCTGCTGTTAGGCTCAGAGCCAAAGCTGAGAAGGTATGTCCTGGAAAGAGGGCAGCAGGGACATTAGTAAAGGGGAATGCCAACCCTGTAGAGATCACCATGGGGCTGGTGACAGAATGAGGACCTTATAAATCAGACTGACCTCCCTGGCTAAGGGACAACGAGTACATTTATTTGTGATCTCCAGGTAAGAAAGGAATGAGCTACGAGAAGGGAACCAGCTACTGACCACCATGAATTTTTCAGTCTGATAGCTTTGTTACCCTGGGAGAGAAGGTAGGTTTGTGTGTGTTACTAATAAAGGGTTAAATGTAGAGTTCGGGAGTCGGGCTGTAGCGCAGCGGGTTAACAGCAGGTGGCGCAATGCACAAGGACCAGCATAACGATCCCGGTTCGAACCCCAGCTCCCCACCTGCAGGGGAGTCGCTTCACAGGTGGTGAAGCAGGTCTGCAGGTGTCTATCTTTCTCTCCTCCTCTCTGTCTTCCCCTCCTCTCTCCATTTCTCTCTGTCCTATCCAACAATGACGACAACAACAATAATATCTACAACAATAAAACAAGGGCAACAAAAGGAAATAAATAAAATAAAATATTTAAAAAAAAGATATTTAAAAAAAATGTAGAGTTCAAGGCCAAAGATGGAGCCTCTACCTGCAGGTAACATGACTCTCCAACCTAGAAGCTAGTTTAATCAGGTGGTTCTGTTTTGTCACTCACCAGAGCCTGTCCTTGAGTAGAGACTACTAATGTGTTCCTCCTATCTCTGCTCAAGTTAGCAAGGTGGCCAGTCACCTGGTTATACTGAGAATCCCAAGTAAGAGCATTAGGAAGGTGAGCCCAGGATTCAGAAAGTGAGCAATGTCATTCAGATGGATTAGGCCGGCATTTGTGCTCCCAGAAGTAGGTCAGAGAGAATGCACAGCAGGAAAAATAAGGATTGTTAACTCTTTCAGAATAGAAAAGGAATTCTGGGCAGAGTAGCAGTTGCAGAAATACAAGGCAAGATAACCCAAGAGACCAGTTGGAGAAGTAACAGAATGCGGTCTAGGTACTGTGAGAAATCAAGAATAAACAGGGTGGGGGAGATAACATAATGCTTCTGCAAGAAGACTTCCATGCCGGATGCTCCAAGGCCCCAGATTCAATGGCCAGCACTACCATGCTCTAGAACTGAGAACTGAGAAATACTCTAATTAGAACAAAAATAAAATAAAAATGAAGGGGTTGGGTGGTGGTGTTATGCCCTATTGAGCACACGTTATCTTGCACAAAGGAACTGGGTGCAAGCCCCTGCACAGGGGAAGCTTCATGAGCAGTGAAACAGGGCTGTAGGTATCTCTATCTCCCTCAATGTCTCCTTTTCCCCTTTCAATTTTTGTGGTCTTATCAAATAAAAAAAAAAAAGGAAAAAAAAAGAGGTGGATGACTGACTGGAGAGGTGGATTTTTAGTGCCAGCTCTGAGCCCCAGCAATAACCTTGGAGGCAATAAATAAAAGAATGAAGAAATATTGGCAGTAATCCAAATCTGGATGTAGATAATGTTTCCTGTATCAGACTAAATTGTAATATTTTTTTCCAAATCATAAAAACTGTACATATCACCATAAGAATATTGGAAACAGAACATGAAAAACGGGGGGAAATCCCCTACATAAAAGCTTCCAATTTTTGTCTAGTAACTTCAGTAGTACCCATATATATTTTTAAATTACATACCACATGAGCTTTTGAGCTGCACTTTGTCTTTATATGTCATTGTCTGTTCTTGGTAAACATTTAAATTGTGACAAACTTTGAGTCATAAAAACATAAACTATATGCATATATATATACATTTAAACAAACATTGTTCAATTTGGTTCGTTAAGGATGGGAAGTTAAATTTGAGAGAAAGTGCCGAATCCTGACCACTAGACCACCAGGGAGCACATGGGAAGTTAAATTTGAAAGATTTTTATGGCTGGCAGAAGGACCAGAAAGCTGGATCAGGGAAGAGAGTAGCTCCCAAATATGGAAAAGGTGTATAAATATTGTTGACTGTAAACCCCATCAATTTGATGTGACCTGGGGCCCATTTAGTTTAGGAGCCTAGGTGACCTCTGCATCCCTGTAGATCTGAGCTCACATTCTGTGGTCATAAGTAGGAACATTCCAAGCTGCCCCAATATCAGGACCCATCTTCCTCAGGTGTAGCATATATTGTCCAGCCTTCCTTCAGAGGATGGAACATTTTCTACCATTGTTGATCCAAGTTAAGCTTCTATACCACCATAAGCCATAGCTGAGCAATGTTCCATTGGGGGAAAAAAAAAAAAAGAAAAATAGTAAAACTATAAAATACCTTATAATTTCAAAATGAATAATGGGTATTGCAGGAAAAAATACAACACACATATTAACCATCACCACACCTCACAGATACTCCCTTTGTATGGAAAAAAAATAAAAGTCAATTCCTTGGTATCTATCCAGACAGATATCTGAGCATTTAAGAAAGCCCAAGTTTTCTAATTTCTTGCTAACTCATACATACCTTTCACAGAGTCAGAACTTGGAACTCATCAACAGAAAGGTGAGAAAGGAGGTTGCAGCTTGACAGTATGAAGGTGACTGCTGTGTAATCTCCTTATCTGGGCATTATGGGGCAGTTGCTCATTCTTTCCACCTGTGCAGTTCCATGTGCAAGGCTGGGCGCCCACTCCCCCTTATATTACATCCACAAGGCAGGTTCCCTCAGTAATCCTCTTGAGCAGTTTCTCAGGCCAGTTCTCTGCTGTCTGCCCGACACTTGCCCTGCTGTGAATCTATGCACAGGCACCAAGCAACTCTGAGATTCACCTGGAACCAAAATGCGGTCAGCACCGCCGACTTTGTGGAACTCATCAAGAGTGAATGCTTCCATGCTTCTCCTTCTTGCAGAAATTCCCCAGCGGATCCTCCTAATCCCCAGAGGAGATCTACTCCTTCCCAAGGCCAATGATCCCGGATAAAAATCCTGCTGACTCCAACAGGACACTGTGTCTAGTTTTTTCCTCCTCCTGTGATGAATGTAGTCGAATACCAGTTCACTAGGAACTGTGTGTCTGCAGAAGACACTGGCATTATGACTGGTCTGGAGCACAGAGGATGCAGAAGCTGAGCCAGAACTTAGGGCATGCTTATAGCTACTAAAAAATCTTACACTTTTTATTGGGGGGGGGTTAATGGTTTACAGTAAGTACAGTTTTTGAAACATGTAAAATTTCTCAGTTTCCTGCAAAACACTCTCACCCCCAACCTAGGTCTTCCTCCTTCATCATGTACCAGGACCTAAAAACACCCACCACCTGAGTCCTTTACTCTGGTGCAATATACAAAATGCAGTCCAAGTACTACATTGTGTTCCCCCTTCTGTTCTTATCTCTCAATTTCTGTTCATGAGTGAGGTCACCTCACACTCATCTTTCTTTTTCTGGCTTATCTCACATAACATGATTCCTTTAAGCTCCAACCAAGATGAGGTGAAGAAGGTGAATTCACCATTTTTAATAGCTGAATTATATATATACCACAACTTTCTTTTTTAAATATTTATTTTTCTCTTCTGTTGTCCTTGTTGTTTTTATTGATGTCGTCATTGTTGGATAGGACAGAGAGAAATGGAGAGAGATGGGGAAGACAGAGAGGAAGAGAGAAAGACAGACACCTGCAGACTTGCTTCACCATCTGTGAAGCGACTCCCCTGCAGGTGGGGAGCCGAGGGCTTGAACCGGGATCCTTGTGCAGGTCCTTGTGCTTTGCACCATGTATGCTTAACCCGCTGTGCTACTGCCCGACTCCCATACCACAACTTTCTTAACCACTCATCTATACACATTTTTTGCTACTAAGGACTCAGGTTCAAGGCCTTGGTCCTCACTTAAAGGGGAAAACTTCACAAGCACTGGAGCACATCTGTAGGTATCTATCTATCTATCTATCATCATCATCATCTCTCTTACATTTTTCTTTTTTTTAAATTAAAAAATTATTTTATTTTCCATTTTGTTGCCCTTGTTGTTTTTATTGTTGTTGTCGTTAGATAGGACAGAGAGAAATGGAGAGGAGGGGAAAACAGAGAGGGGGAGAGAAAGACAGACACCTGCAGACCTGCTTCACCACCTGTGAAGTGGGGAGCCGGGAGCTCGAACCGGGATCTTTGTGACACCTGCACTTAACCCGCTGCACTACCACCTGACTCCTTGGACCAAAATTCTTTATGGGGTGCAGAAGATTGGAGTTATGTCTTCTGTAATTGCTTCTCCACTGGACATGGACATTGGCAGGTGGATCCATACCCCCAACCCTTTTTCTATCTTTCTCTAGTGGTGTAGGGCTCTGGTCATTTCCATCAGGAACAACATAATGGACCCCTTTGTGGGCCCCTACAGGATCTTGTCCTCAATGTGAGTCAACAATGGTAGGAACTGCCCCATTCTTTGAAAGGAGGTTGGACCAAAATACTCTACCAACTGAGGAAGAAGGGTCCAGCAATGGGTGCAGCCTAGAATGTTCCTAGCTATGACGACAGAATACAAGCTCAGATCTATAGGGATGCAGAGGTTACATAGGCTTCTGCACTGAAGATAGGTCCCAGATAAAATCAATGGCATTTATAGTTTACTGTATTTATGTACTTTTCCCATATTTGTGAGCCACTCTCTTCCCTGATCCAGCTTTCTACTCCTATTTCCAACTATGACACCATTTCCCCAGACAATACCTTTGGTCCACCTGCATGTTAGCTGTCTGGCTCAGGCAAAAAATATTAAAGTCATGGACCCCTTGGAATATACCTAAAATAGACCTACAAGCGTTTTCCAAAATGGAGATCCCAAAACTCATCTGCTATATTCTTGTCTTTAGGTTCCTGACTATTAAAACAATTTTATCTTTATATCAATGCTTTTTCAGACACCAAGTTGCAGATGCTACCATGATGCCAACCTGACTTCCTTGGGCAGACGACCTCACCAATGTACCCTGGAGCCCCACCTCCCCAGAGTCCTGTCCCACTAGGGAAAGATAGAGACAGGCTGGGAGTATGGATCGACCCGCCAATGCCCATATTTGGCAGAGAAGGAATTACAGAAACCAGACCCTTCTGCATTCCATAATGATGTAACATTATGTGTTATAAGATGGTGATAGTCACTCATAGTCATCTATTATTTACATGCATGAGGTCTATGCTTGTAACATCCACTCACAGCTATTGCCTCTCACAGTCAGAGGAAGATGGGCCATTGGGAAGTCTTTAAGGGACTGAAAAAAGGGGCTGGGTCTACAGGCCATACTAGAAGTGCATAGCAAATGACCTTACAGTTTGAAAGGAAGGAATGAGAAGGGTTAGGGGAACAAGAAATAATCCATTTTTGTAAAACAGGTAGTGGGTAGCACATAATTCTACAGTTACTGGTTGCCTTTTTTTTTTTTTTTTTTTTTGCCACCAGGGTTATCACTAAGGCTTAGTACCTGCACTATAAATCCACCACTCCCAGTGGCCATTTTTCCAATTTTTCATTTTACTTGATAAGACAGAAACTGGGGGGAAGAGACAAGAGAGACATCTGCAGCCCTGATTTATCACTTGTGAAGCTTCCCCCCTGTAGGTGGGGACTTAGGGGTTTGAACCCGTGTCTTAGTGTATGGTAATGGGTACACTCAATTGGGTGTGCCATCACCTGGCCCTTCCTTCAGTTACTTTTATGAGGAGTGTTGGTAATATTGATAAAAATATATAATGTATCTTAAAACAACCTTAAAAATTAATTTTTTAATTACCATATGAGAGACATTATACAGTGTGAGACTTATAACAAATATGCCAGCAAGTAACATTTAATGAAATGTTCTTGACATGTGGCAACTAATCTTTACTAACATGTTCATTTTAAATAGATACATGCATAAGTAGACTTCATGGTTTATTCCAGATTGAATAGTAGCTGAAAACTTAGAGGAACCTGACATATATAAATCAATCATTGTGACTCACCATATCAGTGAAGTCCAAAATTCACATGACTGTGTCAATAGATAGAGAAAAAAACATTCAACAAGTTCTAACCTCCCTTGATGATGAAAACTAAAACAAAACATGGACAGAATATATCTCTGACTTCACATGAACCTTAGGAAATGTGAAAGATATTGTGCTTCTATATTTTGCTCCCTATGGATAGGACCCTGTCACAAGATATATCCAGACCATGTGACACACCATGAAAGAAGAAGAAAAAAAAAGTCTTCCAGTCTTCCAGGTATTCCAGTGAAATTTGGTTGAGATTCTAAAGCTAGACATGGCCTTTCCAATCGCAATAGGAGTATGACCATTCTTACAATATTGCAGAGGTAGCACCATCACCCTGAGCAGGAGGAGTGGCTCATTTGAGAGAATTCTAGTTCCATAAATTACATTCCAAAATCATTTCCAGTTCTAATCAATAAGCTGCATGCCTCATATTTGACCTGAACTTGTCATTAAAAAGGAGCATCCATTTACTCTTTTTTCTCCTGCTATAATCGACGCAGAAAGCCCAGCTTGAAACTGCTGGGGATCTGGAGTACTTCCAGAGCATGTGGAGAAGGAGTAAAGGGGAAGGTGACTTGGAAGAGATATTTGGTATCCAACATCAGCTGTGATGAATCCTCCCGGCTATTCAGGAGAGCCTGAAATTAGAACCAAAGGAAAAATGAATAAGGAAACCAGTACATTCTACTTTATTATTTTTTAAAATTGTGTTAGTGACTTTATATTAATTTGCAAAATTATAAGACAACAGGGGAATAATTCTGCACTATTCCCACCATCAGAGTTCTGTGTCCCCATTCCCTCCATTGGAAACTGTAGGTAGTTCCCATAAGGTCTCATATATGGGTTGATATATATATACATTTTTTTCCTCCTGTGGTCCCATCTTCTATTTATTTCCAAGTCACACCTACACTTATTACTACTTCTGAATGTCCTTCATTTTTTCCCCTCTTCTCTCTCTGGGTTCTGATGGAGCTGGAGTTCAGAGTCCTCTGGTCATCTTCCCTTTATGCTCAGCCCCCCCCTGGAGTATGGGCCAGAATTCTTTTCGGGGGTGCAGAAGGTGGGAGTCATTCTGTTTTATGAACTCTGTGGCAAGAGTAAGGCAAATAAATGGAACCTTCACTCTAGAAAATCTTCTTAAAAATTTAATTGATTACACAAAAGAGCTTCTAGACAGTATAATTTCTAGGTGAAATAGGACCTCCAGATTAACTTTTAGTTACAGTTGGTTACTGTTTTACTTCAGAAGTTAAATTTCCCACAGGATGGAGAGAGTGTCAATTGAACTTATCTAATATTATGTAGTTTTCAAAAATTGTTCTTGATAAGGGTCAGGTCATGGTACACCCTGTAGAGTGCACACATTAATATGTACAAGAACTCAGGTTCAAACCTTTCATCCCCACCTGCAGGAGGAATGCTTCAGAGTGGTGGGTGAGGCTGCAGGTGTCTACCTCCCTCACTATTTCTGTTTCTGTCAGAAAGGATAAAAGAAGGAAAAACAATAAATAACGAGGGTCATTGGGATAGTGGAGTTATATCGGTACAGAGTCCCAGCAATAACCCTGGTAGCAAAAAAAAAGTAAGAAAGAAAGAAAAGAAAAAAATTGGAAAAATTGTTTTATTCTTAGGACTTTATAGTCTGAAAAATTCAGAACCTGGAAGAGTTTTTGCATATATGAATATATTAATGCTTATATGATTTTAAAATGTATTAATGTAACAACAAACCCAAAAGACTTGTTAGCATCTATTTTTATTTAAAAAATAACAATTTTTATAAGCATTTTATTTTTTATTCATTTTTCTACTATAATTTTTGCTTTTCATATTACTTGAACAAAATAAGCATTTGAAACAGTTTTAGCTGAGAGAAGCATGTCTAGAAAGAACAGCACTCTTAGCACTACAACAAAAATAAATCTAGAACAAGGAGAAAAAGAAAACACTTTTACTAATTCATCAGAGCACTGAGATGATAAGACAACATCTTGACGTAGCATAGGAAGTTAAAAATATAAAGTGGCCTTGTTCTGATATTTTGGTAACTACGAGTCTGAATTAGTAGCGTTCAGATGAGATCTTGTATCATTTTTCTGCATTCAACCCCTTGTGATGCTATTTTGGTTGCAGTATACTAAGAAAAGTCTTGTCTCACAATACAGATATTAATAAAAGGAAAAAAAAAACCAGAAGAATCTAGGGACCAAGTGGCAGCACACCTGATAGAATGCACACATTATCACGTGAAAAAATGTGGCTTCAGGACCCCAATCCTCATATGCAGGAGGAAGCTTCATCAGTGATGGAAAGGGCTGCATGTGTTTCTGTTGTCTGTCTTTCCTGCCTCTCTCTTTGTTTCTCAACTTATATTAAAAAAAGGGGGGGGAAGAATGGCCTTCAGGCATAGTACAGACATTGAATCTATGGAGACACACACACAAAAAAGACTTTGTAGACTCTCAGGGTTTCTTGAACTAAATTTTGAGAACTGCTACACTAGTTCACTGGGGAAGAAAATCTGGGGAATGAAGATAAGAGAAGTTGACCCACAGGTATCAATACAGGTATTCAGCCTCTGCTCTATTGTAGAGCACTCAAAGGCTAATAAGCAAGACACCATAAGGACAGGAGCACATTAGTTGTGATTTTTAAGGTTTTAAAACTCATGTCTAAACCCATGTTTTAAATTTTAAAACCCTGAAAAGGGTTCTAAAATTTTTAAAAATAAATATATATATATACATTTTAAAATTATTTTCCCTTTTGTTGCCCTTGTTTTTTTATTGTTGTTATTGATTTCATTGTTAGATAGGACAGAGAGAAATGAAGACAGGAGGGGAAGGCAGGGAGAGGAAGAGAAAGATAGACACCTGCAGACCAGCTTCATTGCCTGTGAAGCGACTTCCTTGCAGGTGGGGAGTTGGGGGCTCGAACTGGGATCCTTAAGCTGGTCCTTGCACTTTGCGCCACATGCACTTAAACCTGAGATTTTGATAAGAAAAATGTCTGCAGCTTTTGAGCTTTCATTTGTGTACTTGGTAAACAGATATAAATCCTGGAATTCTAGAATGCTAATATTAATTTCTTACAGGATTCTTAGGAACTAATGTTAAATTAGTTAAATTATTTAAAAGCCACTTCCTTAAGGGTCTTACCTGTACTTTTCGGACAAAAGATGGAGTCACTCTTTTCTCGAAGTCATCTATAGGTGTGTATGAATTCAGGATCTTTATGATCTGCAAACATACACAAGATGGTGTTAGGCCAGAAAAAAGGGCAAAGGACAAAGCCCAGGAAATGATGGCTCTAGTTGTGTGGGAACTTTTGGAAACCTCAGATAGTTGTTGTTGTTGTTCTTCTTCTTCATTTTAATGTTTTATTAGGGAACTAATGATTTACAAGACAGTTGTCACACTGGTATAAATTTCCATCCTTTTGTGACAGGTGTTTGACACCAATCCTAATCCCCTCCCCCAGCTTAGGTCCTCCTCCACCATTGTGCACTAGATCCCCAGTTTCATGCCAGTACCCTGTCCCTGAAGCCACCACCTCTTCCCCTTGGCTTTGCTGTAACAGACCATATCTTGAATGGGAAGTAGGTGAGATAAACCAGAATGAGAAGAAGCAATTACCAGATTATCCACCTATATATCTTATTATAGATGGAATTCAGGAAACAAGGAGAGAAAGGTAAGATACAGGGTGAATTTTGGACTCAGGTAGTTGGTTTCTTATTTTTATTAGTGATTTACAAGATTATAAGACAATAGGGGTATAATTACATATCATTACCACCACCAAAGTTCTGTGCCTTCCCCCACACCCCTCAGGTAGTTCTTTTACACAGTAATTTGCTCTAGGGACCATGAGCTATTTATTTCCAAGAGATTAGAAAACAAAGTGAGAAAGACAGAGCAGTCAGCCAAGGCAAATTGCATAATTAGATGTGCAATGTTAAGAGATCACATACAGTGGCAGATGTGGCATATGCAATTCTGAGTCTCAAGGTCGAGAGTTAGTTTTTAAAGGAAATGAATGTTAGAGGATAGGGTGGGTTATGAGAAAGAAGACTACTCGCTTTTAAAACACACAAAGACACAGGTGCACCCCATGATTGGCTAAGACAGAAGAGGGGACACCAGCCAAGCAGCCTGGGCTCAGGATCAGGCTGGTCACCTGCACTGCAGACAAGGAGGTGCAGCGCTCATAGATGGCCTGGGCGTCGCTGTCTGTAATCTTCTTGACCTGAAGCAGCCAGGCTGCCTGAGAGAGAGGTTCCAACGTCTCCGTGGCTAAACTGCTCTGCAAATTCTTATCTTTAAGCCATTCTTCTAAGTAGCTGATGTTGCACCTGGAAACAAGCCAGAGGAGCAGAGAACAGTGGTTTATCCATTTGAGGCACTTCGGGGGAGAGGGCAAAACCTGCTCTCATTGTGTCCCAAGACAGCCCTCCAAAGCCTTATCGAGAGATTTCTTTGTAACACAAGGGTGTCTGGACCAGGGACTCTCAGGATCCATGGGGCTAAGGATTATGATGGTACAGTGAGGGTGATGGATAGAAAGGCTATAAGCTTCTGTGGAAGTGAGAGAACAGTAGCAACTGCATTAATTAGCAAAGTAACCTATTAAGATGCTCTAAATGATGGGTTTAAAAATCTACTTTTTAATATTTTTAAATTATCTTTATTTATTTATTGGAGACAGCCAGAAATCAAGAGGGGAGGGGATAATAGAGAGGGAGAGACAGAGAGACACCTCCAACACTGCTTCACCACTTGGAAAGCTTTCCCCCTGCAAGTGGGGACAGGTGGGCCCTTTGTGCATTATAACATGTGCACCCAACCAGGTGCACCACCACCCAGCCCTGGTTTGAAAATCTACTATAGGAAAAAAAAAATCAGTGACATTTGGAGGGAAGACTTAGACCAACATAAAAAAAAATGTTCCTTTTTCTAGAACTTTACTGCTCCAGGCTGACATTTTCATATAGGAAGAGCCAGAGAGAAAATACACTATCACACCAGAGCTTTCCTCTGTGGTGGTGGCCAGGCTTAAGCCTGGCTAATGCCAGTGATAAAACAAGCTCACCACGCAAGGGAGCTAAACTGTTGGCCCCGAATCTCCATTTCTTACCCTAAATTGTCTGAACTTTTCAGTTTGCAGTTAGCTTTAAGCCTAATGGGAACTTTATTTTTGCTTCTGCCAGTAATTGTTATAGGATTATGGGTTAAGAGGTATGGGTTCCACTAATACTCCATGTTTTTCTTGCACATATAGAGAGGACAATAAGAGACTATTTGCCATCTCTTTCATATGTCTGTTTTATTTTAAAATATCTGTATATTTGTTTTTGGATAGAAACATTAGGAATTGAGAGGAGGGGGTAGAGAGGAATGGAGGGAGGGAAGGAATGAGGGAGAGAGGGAGAGAGAGAGAGAGAGAGAGAGAGAGAGAGAGAGAGATGCATCCTTGCTTCACCACTTGTGAAGCTTCCCCCCTGCAGGTGGGGACCTGGGTCCTTTTGCATGGCAATATGTGTGTTCAACTGGGTCCTTGTGTGTCTGTTTTACAAGGTGGGATATTTGCTGCAAGGGTTAGTTATGGTTGTGTGAGGGAGAAAATCAAAGAATCAAGGGGACCACCTCTGTGTGAGGGCAGACAAGGACAGAAGAACATTTATCCAGGATCATAGCTACTCAGAGTAGAGTATGATATCAAATTGTACATCTGTAATGGAAAGTTGTTTAGCAGTTCCTCAAAATGACAAAAAAATCGAATCACTGTAATCCCACATCTAGTTTATGCTAAATAGAATTGATAACATGTTTGCATAAAAATGGGTAGACCAACATGTGTATGGATACATGTCAGTATTATTCACAATAGCGCAAAATTGAGAACAACTTCACAGTCCTTCAACTGATGGTGGATCAGCATGTGATGCTATATCCATGCAATGAGACATTATGCATCAGTAATATGTATAGTAGGGCATGGATGGAGGGTGAACATAGTGTGCTAAGTAAAAGAAATCAGTCACCAAAGACATGTTTACGATTCCATTTGTAAAAGATGGAGGGAGAGACAGAAGCTTATGATTCGGGATCCCTCAGTGTTCTTCCAGCCTCCTCTGTGGTGGGAGTCATGGTTTCAGGGTTTTACCTTATCTGCATCCCTTTTCTGCAGGAACACATGTCTTTGCGCAGGAAGAGGCTATTGAGAGTGACTGCCCCGATCAGGAAGAAGAGCTGCTTCACAGCCTGTCTCACGAGTTCTGGATCTAGGCCGTTCTGGCACATGGTGCTGTAGAAGTAGCTAAGCTGCTGCAGGATGGAGGCCATAGTGTAGGCATCCGTGTCATCAATACTGGAGGAGCGTTTACGAAAGCCTGTAGGCTTCAGGCCAGAAATACCCTGCAGACTTTCGTACTCCAGTAGGCCTGGCACTGTAGAGAAAAATAAGTTTTTCTTGCACATATAGAGAGGACAATAAAAGAATATTTTCCATCTCTTTCATATGTATGTTTTATTTAAATATTTATATATTTGTTTTTGGATAGAAACACTAGGAATTGAGAGGAGAGAGAGAGAGAGAGAGAGAGAGACCTGCAGCTCTGCTCCACCACTTGTGAAACTTCCTCCCTGCAGGTGGCTTGACCTGGGTCCTTTTGCATGGCAACACATATGTTCAACTGGGTCCTTGTGTGTCTGTTTTACAAGATGGGATATTTGCTGCAAGAGTTACGGTTGTAATGTGATGGAGAAAATCAAAGAATTAAGGGGACCACCTCTGTGTGAGGGCAGATAAGGACAGAGGAACCTTTATCCAGGACCATAGCTACTTCTGCTAAACTTGAAGCACTTTTCTCCTTCCACCAGGGCTATTGCTGAGATTCAGTGCATGCATGGTTCCACTATTCTAAGATGGCTTAAAAAAAAAAGGTGAGAGGGAGTCAGGTGGTAGTGCAGCAGGTTAAATGCACGTGGTGCAAAGCGCAAGGACCAGCGTGAGGATACCGGTTTGATCCCTTGGCTCCCCACCTGCAGGGGAGGTGCTTCACAGGCAGTGAAGCAGGTCTGCAGGTGTCTCTTTTTCTCTCCCCCTCTCTGTCTTCTCCTCCTCTCTCCATTTCTCTTTGTCTTATCCAACAGCGAAGACATCAATAACAACAACAATAACTACAACAATAAAGACAACAAGGGCAACAAAAAATAAATATTAAAAAAATCTTTAAAAAAAAGTGAGAGAGGAAGATAGAGAATATGAGAGAGAAGTAGAGAGAGACAGAGAGAAAGAGAGACATCTGCAACCTTGCAGGTGGGAATAGGGGGTTTGAACTTAAGTCTTTGCACGATCCAGTACCAACTCCCAAGGCAACTCTTCTTTCAACTACACAGGAAAGACAATGAGGGTGGATGGTGGTGCACATGTTAACATATACAAGGAGTCAGGTTCAAGGCCCTGGTCCTCAAAGGGGGAAAGTTCACAAGCATTGGAGCACACCTATAGGTCCCTATCTATCTACCAATCTATCTATCTATCTATCTAGCTATCTATCATCTTACATTTTTCTTTTTTTAATTTTTAAAATTTTATTTATTTCCCCTTTTGTTGCCCTTGTTGTTTTTATTGTTGTTGTAGTTATTGTTGTTGTCATCACTGTTGTTAGGACAGAGAGAAATGGAGAGAGGAGGGGAAGACAGAGAGGGGAAGAGAAAGCTAGACACCTGCAGACCTGCTTCATTGCCTGTGAAGCGACTTTCCTGCAGGTGGGGAGCCAAGGGCTCGAACCGGGATCCTTATGCCAGTCCCTGCACTTCGCACACATGCACTTAACCCGCCGTGCTACCACCCGACTCTTTTATTATTATTTTTTTATTTTTAAAGTATTTTACTTTTGAGAGAGATGCAGAGAGAGACACTGAGAGAAACACCAGAGCACTGCTCAGCTTGGTTTATGGTGGTGCAGGGGATTGAACCTGGGACTTCGGAGCCTCAGGCATGAGAGTCTCTTTGCATAACCATTATGCTATCTAACACCACCTCTCTTCCTTTTTTTCTCCTGCCCTTTCTGTCTTCTCCTTTTCTCCCCTCCTTCAATTTCTCTCTATTCTATCATTTAAAAAAGGAAAGAAATGGACACTATGAGTGGTGAAGTCACTGTGCAGGCTCCAAGCCCCAGTGATAATCCTGGTGGCAGAAAGAAAGAAAAGAAGAAAGAGAACTATAATCATGCTAATTTATGGCCAGGGACCATTTAAAAATCTCAAAGTTCACAAAAGTGATTAAGGAACACAAGAATCCAAGTGGGCTTTTGGGATTTCAAAAATACCTCTGTATGACCCAGAATTAGTCATATAAGTAGCAACAGTTCTCTAAACTCTTTTCAGAATGATTCACCCTTCCAGAGAGAAAACTATGACTCATGTATTTACATATTTAATAATTATTTCAAGTAACTAGACAATTGAAAAGTATACATCTGCACACTGAAATTTTATTTTGGTTTTAAAAGTGTGCTATTTGTAATCACATATTCCATAGAGATTATCCTTTTAAGTCTTAAATATTACAGTATTTCCCCCAGTCAACAGTCCTCTCTCTCTCTCTCTCTCTCTCTCTCTCTCCCTCCCTCTCTCTCTCTCTCTCTCTCTCTCTCTCTCTCTCTCTCACCACCAGGGTTATCATTGGGGCTAGGTGCTTGCATGATCATTCTAGCATTCATGGTGGCCATGTTTTTCTTTCTTTCTTCTTTATTTTTCTCAGAGAGACAGAGAAGAATAGAAATAGAGAGGGGAATACAGAAGGAGAGAAACCAGCAGCACTGCCCCACTGCTTATGATGCTCCCCCAACTGCAGGTGGGGACCAGGGACTTGAATGTGGGTCCTCATGGATAACCTCATTATGGTAACACACATAACTTACTGGGTGCACACTGCCCAGCCCCTTCCTCCCTCCTTCCCTTCCTTCCATCTTTCCTCCCTTCCATCTTTCCTTCCTTCCTTACTTCTTTTTCTTTTTATCTATTAGGGGGTTAATGGTTTACAGTACAGCTGTTGGCACATGGGTAAAATTTCTCATCTCTACAAAACACTTGCACACCCTGCCTAGGTCCTTTTCAACCATCATATGCCAGGATTCCTCCTCCATCCCACTCCCTCCTTAGAGTCTTTTGCTTTGGGGGCAAAACACCAAACCTAGTTCAAATTTTACTTTGTGTTTCCTCTTTTCTGTTCTTGCTTCCTAAGTTCAGCCCATGAGTGAGATCATCCCATATTCATCCTTCTCTTTCTGGTTTATTTCACTTGACATGATTGCTTCTGAGTTGAGGCTAAGAAAGTGGCTTCATTTTTTTTTTTTAAATTTTAAATCTTTATTTACTTATTGGACAGAAACTGTCAGAAATTGAGAGGGAAAAGGGTGAGACAGAGAAAGACACCTGCAACACTGCTTTACCACTCGCAAACCTTTCCCCCTACAGGTGGGGACTGGGGGCTTGAACCAGCCATTGTGCATAGATGCCACTACAACCACTCATCTGTTGATGGACACTGAAGTTGCTGCTAAGTTTGGGCTACTACAAATTGTGCTGCTATGAACATAGATCTCTTGCATCAATTCTTTTCTTACCTATCATTGGTTGAATGTTGTTTTCCATGACCATAATGAACTGATGATATATTCGTATAGCCACATCACTAAGAATCTGTCTGTATTCTGAAAGGTCAAAATTGGTCAAACAATTCTTATTCTGATGTGCACTGTTATGCTTCATGAATTCCTGAAAGTAAATTTAACCATATAAATAGACCAAATTAGTAGAGACTAGAGGAAATTAAAATACCTTCCCTTCTAACAATATTATAATCTACTTCTTTTTAAAATATATTTTATTTATTCCCTTTTGTTGCCCTTGTTGTTTTATTGTTGTAGTTATTGTTGTTGTTGATGTCATCATTGTTGGATAGGACAGAGAGAAATGGAGAGAGGAGAGGAAGACAGAGAGGGGGAGAGAAAGACACCTGCAGACCTGCTTTACCACCTGTGAAGCCACTCCCCTGCAAGTGGGGAGCCAGGGGCTCGAACCGGGATCCTTATGCCAGTCCCTGTACTTCGCGCCACGTGCGCTTAACCCACTGCATTACCGCCCGATGCCCTATAATCTACTTCTGTTACAGCTTTTACACTTTAAGACCCAGTGTGTGACCTGTATTCAATGAGTTCTGATGTCAGGTTAGCATACAATTTCTGCAACTAACTAAATGTTGCTGCCCCACCTACTCCTTCTCACAGACATGTACTCCTAGACTCTGTAGACTATAATGGAAAATGACTCCCATGGAAACTCACAGAAGTTTCATTGGGAGTCATTTTCCATTAAAGCATCAGGGCCCTGGCAGTAGAGTTTTGGCTTCCAGGAAAAGCTCCATGTATACTCTGGGAGCTGACCACTGTTGCAGCTTCTACTCTCCAAATGGTTCCCTTCCAGTTCTACAACCTCAGAACTGGGAATGAGCTTTAAGGGAGGCAGTCTTTGCAGTGAATACCCATAGGCCTGGAGAAATGTCCTCCCTATATCACCTTAAAGTTGTAACTCAGGATGCAGCCTGAAGTGATATGAGCCACAGCTCCAAGATTACTCTCCTGTGTGTACCCCTGTGAAAAACCTAGACAGGAAAGCCTGCAGATCAGAGCTAGCTCACAGTTAACAGGTGAATGATGGCTGTTGGGTAATCCTGATCAAAGAATTGGCCTATAAGACAGGGTGACTGCATATCTCCCCCTAGGGTAGATATCAACAGTACAAAAGGGAGCTAGAACCCATAGGACTCTCTTGCAGTAACCTTTTCCCCACTGTGGTAATGCCAGCTCAATACTAACTCTAGGCCTCTAGCCATCCAAGCAGGTGTAGAGGTTCCTGCATATAAAACAACATACCTTACTGTATTCTGAGTAAACAGTCTTGGCTTATGCCCTACAATCTGCAATACTAATAAACAATCTGTACATCAAATTAAGAAAACACAGTTGTTTACTTCACTTTATAGAAATCATGGCTTTTCCAGGAGTTCAATAATTTCAAACAATATATATGCATATGTATATGTAAACTGAAACTGAAGGAACTGTATTGGTAAGCAAAAACTAGAGCAATTCATCTCTACCAAACCTGCCTTACAAGAAACACTGAAGAAAATTTTATAAAGTAAAAACACTTCTGATTAGAAGCAGTCAGTTACCATAATGATACAGTGTGAGGGGGAAGAGTAAAAATGTGCGTGCTAAGATGAGTTCAAAATCTACATGTAAGATCAAAATTATAGAGCTCTCTATATAAACCTAGGATAATCTTGAAATCCATAGAACAACAGAAACTGGGAATACAAACACAACATAAAAGAAAGATGCTAAAACACAACTGAGAAGAAAATGAAGGTGAAACTATCTAGGGACTCAGAAGGGAGGAGTAAAAAGGAGTTTGGAAATCTAGTACCCCGTGACTGAGGGGGAAGATAGTTTAGTGGAGGATGAAACCTAATGACACCCACCTTGAGAAAATTTAGAACAGTAATCCTATAACAACAACATCTTTGTAATTCAGCTTTGCCTAAATAAATTTATCTGGAAATTGAAAAAAAAATAACAAAGACAAACTAAACAAACAAACAAACAAAGCCTCTGACCCTCACCACCAAACATAAAATGGCAATAGATACTTACATTTAAATAATTACCCTAGATGTTAACAATTTAGTTCACCAGTTAAATGGTATAGAGGGACTGAATTGATACAAAATTCAGTGGCCAGAGAGGTGGCTCAGTGGGTAGAGATTGTATAAGATTTGTTTGCATGACACCCTGGGTTCACTGTCCATATGCATATTCCAGAGCAGAAATCTGGGATCTTTCCCCCTCAAAATAAATAAATATATGAATCTTTAAAAAATATTTTTTTGCATTCTTAACTTCCAAGACAAATACAGACTCAAAATAAAATTTGGTAGATTGATCTACAAGCAAATATTAACCTCAAAATGAAAGGCACAATCATATTCAACATCAGATAAAATATATTTACAACCAAAAATACAAGACTGCTACTTAATACACACACACACACACACAAAAAGAATACATCAAATATGTAAACTAATATTAACAGGATCAATAATTAATATTGACAATAATGTAGAAATATTAAGTGATTTTAACACTTCACTCACATCTGTGACAAATCAAACAGGCAGGGGATATCAGGGAAACAGTAACTTTAAGTAACAAACTAGAGCTGATGTGTATAATAGACATTTATAGACTATATCACCTCCAAACAGCTGAATTTTAATTTTTGTCAAGTCCATAGTGAACACTCTCAAGGATGGATTTTATTCAGGGACACAAAACAAATGCCAATAAGCTTGTGAGGATTGCAATAATATCTAGTACTTCTTCTAATCACAATGCTATGAAATTAAAAAACATTATCATCACCACCAACAACAAAACTGAAAAACCTCAAACTTGTGAAGATTAAATAATACAATTCTCAGTAACCACTAGGTCAAAGATGAAATTAAAGCATAAACTGAAAAATACTTGCAGACAAGTGAAAAGAAAGGCAGAAGTTTGTATATGGCTCTGGGGAGAATATTCATTTTGATGATATTTATTCTTCCAATACATGAGCATGGGATGTCTTTCCATTTCTTGGTATCAGTTTATATTTCCTTGAAGAGTGACTCATAGTTTTCAGTATACAAGTCTTTCACTTCTTTGGTCAGCTTTACTACTAGATATTTTATTGATTTTGTTGCAACAGTGAATGGGAGTGATTTCTGGATGTCTTCTTCAGATTTAGTGTTTGCATAGAGAAATGCCACTGATTTTTGTTCATTGATTTTTGTAGCCTGACACCTTGCTATATTGCCTAATAACTTCCAGTAGTTTTCTGCTGGATTCTTTAGGTTTTTCTTTTTCTTTCTTTTTTAAAATATTTATTTTCCCTTTTGTTGCCCTTGTTTTTCATTGTTGTTATAGTTATTGTTGTTGTAGTTATTATTGTTGTTACTGATGTTGTCATTGTTGGATAGGACAGAGAGAAATGGAGAGAGGAGAGCAAGACAGAAAGGGGGAGAGAAAGATAGACACCTGCAGACCTGCTTCACCGCCTGTGAAGCGACTCCCCTGCGGGTGGGGAGCCTGGGGCTCGAACCGGGATCTTTATGCCGGTCCTTGTGCTTTGTGCCACCTGCGTTTAACCCACTGCGCTACCATCCGACTCCCCTCTTTAGGTTTTTCTATGTATACTATCATATCATCTGCAAATAGTGAGAGCTTGACTTCTTCCCTTCCTATCTGTATTCCTTTGATTTCTTTCCCTTGCCTGATTGCTATGGCAAGAACTTCCAAAACTATGTTGAAGAGTAATGGTGATAGTGGACATCCCTGTCTAGTCCCTGATCTGAGGGGAAACACTTTCACCTTCTGTCCATTGAGTATGATGTTGGCTGTAGGTTTGCTATATATGGATTCCACTATCTTGAGGAATTTCCCATCTATTCCCATTTTTTGTAGGGTTTTGAGCATTAATGGGTGTTGGATTTTGTCAAAGGCTCTCTCTGCATCTATTGAGATAATCTTGAACCCTAAGACAACAGGAACCTCACATTTCCACTATAGAGCCTATATTTCCCCCAGTCCTGGAACCTTAGGGTGGGGCCCACTTTCCTGCATGCTGCTCTCAATTAAAATCAAATAATATTGTATCCGGGGATCACAACCTAATCAACGCAATGAGTGCCACCACAACATGCTTCACTTCAGATTGTGACCAGAGACTTCAGATGTGGAATGACAACCCTTCAGCTTCATCACTCAGGTGAGACCTTTCCTTTCATAGTATTCTCTAATTCCATTCCAGGTGGTCCACTCCCCAATAAAGTCCCCAAACCTAGATATAGTCCAGGTCCCCTGAGATGGAGCATAGGTTCACACGTGCCCATAAACTAGAGGAAAAATATATACCTGAAAGCAAAAGTACACAAGAGCATGCAGGGAATACCCCCCAACACTTCATCTGCACTATTCCAGTCTTTAGGTCCATGATTGTTCAACAATTTGTTTGGCTTTGTATGTTAACTCTCTTTTCAGCCACCAGATTGCAGATGCCAGCAAGATGCTGACCAGACTTCCCTGGACAGATGACCCCATCAATGTGCACTGGAGCTCTGCTTCCCCAGAGCCCCACCCTACTAGAGAAAGAGAGAGGCAGACTAGGAGTATGGACCGACCAGTCAATGCCCATGTTCAGCAGGGAAACAATTACAGAAGCCAGACCTTCTACCCTCTGCAACCCACAACGACCCTGGATCCATACTCTCAGAGAGATAGAGAATGGGAAGGCTATCAGGGGAAGGGATGGGATATGGAGATTGGGTTATGGGAATTGTGCGGAGCGGAACTGTACCCCTCTTATTCTATAGTTTTGTTAATGTGTCCTTTCTTTTTTTAATTTTATTTTTTATTTAAGAAAGGATTAATTAACAAAACCATAGGGTAGGAGGGGTACAATTCCATACAATTCCCACCACCCAACCTCCATTTCCCACCCCCTCCCCTGATAGCTTTCCCATTCTCTATCCCTCTGGGAGCATGGACCCAGGGTCATTGTGGGTTGCAGAGGGTAGAAGGAAATGTGTCCTTTCTTAAATTAAAAAAAAAAGGCAGAAGTTTTCAGAACATATGGGATATACAAAAGAAGTAGTGAGTAAAGTTAATAATAAACACGGGCCTTCATCAACCATAGCAAGCAGTGCTCTGGTAAAAACAAACAAACAAGTAAACAAACCTTCACGATAAATAGAGGGAGTAATGAAATCAAAGGAATTACATTCTCTTCGAAAGACAGAACTAATATAGAAAACTATATGCCAATGAATTTGATAACTTGGAATAAATGTTAAAAAAAACCTGTTAGAAAAAGATTATATGTAATCAAGGAGAACTTACTAATCAGAGTATGAACATTAAATATAATTTAAAAATCTGAAAAAAGAAGACCTAGGACTGAATTTACCAGTCAACAGAAAAAAAAAAAAACTGAAAAAGGAATACTTCTAAATACATTTTGTTGTTAAAATTCCGGAGGCTCTGGCCGGCAGGGCTAGCTTTGCGGTGGTGAACAGAGACGCGGAGACAACGGCTGGGCAGGGAAGCTGTATTTCTTTATTCAGGAACAACGATTCATAAACTAAGACAAACTAATCCCCAAACAGAACTCTGCTGTCTCTTTGCGGTGGCGCAAGCACTCTTTCTTTTTCTCTCGAACTCAGGAACCCTCTCCCTTACTCTCGAACTCAGAAACTCTGGAACTCTCGAACTCTGGAACTCAGGAACTCTCGGACCCAGGAACCCTCTCTTCTCTCCAACCCTGCAACTCTGTCACTCTGGAACTCTGGCGGGTTTCCTAGGGGCAGGGCCAACCCCCCGGGAAATTAACAGGACTGATCCAATTCTCTTGGCGGGGGAGGGCTAGAACAAACCAATATAAAGCATAAGACAACATTTCATGAGATCAATATTACCCTGACATCAAAACCACATTTGGGCATCACAAGAAAACTAAAGGACAGAAGACGCGGAGCCAAGATGGTGACTTGGAGGCAGCTGCTGGCTTGAGCTCCAACAAGCAGTGGCTTGTGACCTAGGATTCGCTGGATAGGGCAGGATAATGGGCTGTCAGAAGGAGCATGAATAAGGGGTCCTAAGTGTTACACCAAGAAGGGGTCCTATAGCTCACTCTTGGGTTAGAAAATGGAGGAAAAAGGAAGGAAATATTTTGATTATTTCTGAATCTCACCCCCCCACCCCAAAACCAGACCCCAGGGGCTGGACAGTCACTCCTAGCAGGCTTCCCACTGAGCTATTTTCTTTACTAAGATTCCTGGCTCACCAGGGGTGTCATTCCAATCCTTTTCCCTTTTGATTTCCTTCTCTTTTTGTTTTTCTAAATTTTTTTTATATTTATTTATTTATTCTCTTTTGTTGTCCTTGTTGTTTTATTGTTATAGTTATTACTGATGTTGTCCTTGTTGGATAGGACAGAGAGAAATGGAGAGAGGAGGGGAAGACAGAGAGGAAGACAGAAAGACAGACACCTGCAGACTTGCTTCACCACCTAAATGAAGAGATGGACAGACTATACCTCCTGTATATTTTCAGAGTTCTTCACCCCCAAAAACTGGAATACGCATTCTTTTCAAATCCACACAACACATACTCAAGGATAGACCACATGTTAGGCCACAAAGACAGCATCAACAATTCAAGAGCACTGAAATCATCCCAAGTACCTTCTCAGACCACAGTGGAGTAAAGGTAACATTCAACAACAAACAGAAATTATTAAAAGACACAGAATTTGGAAACTAGACAACATACCGATTAAGAACCGCTGCATCAGAGAAACACTCAAGCAAGAAATTCAAATGTTCCTGGAAACAAATGAAAATGAAGACACAAGCTATCAAAATATTTGGGACACAGCTAAAGCAGTACTAAGAGGGAAAGTCATAGCCATACAATCACATATTAAAGAACAAGAAAAATATCAAATAAATAACCTTACTGCATACCTAAGGACTTAGAGGAAGAGGAACAAAGGAACCCTAAAACAACCAAAAGGACAGAAGTCACTAAAATTAGAGCAGAAATAAACTACATTGAAAATAAGAGACCCATACAAAAGATCAATGAAGCCAAATGTTGGTTCTTTGAAAAATTAAACAAGATTGACAAACTCCTAGCCAGACTCACTAAAAAAAAAAAAAAAAAAAGGGAGAAGACTCACATTAATAGAATTGTAAACAATAGAGGAGATATCACAACTGACACCACAGAAATCCAGAAAATCACACGAAACTTCTCTGAAGAACTATACGCCATCAAGCTAGAGAATCTGGAAGAAATGGCAGAATTCCTAGAAACATGCCTTTCCAAAACTGAACCAAGAAGAACTACAAAACCTAAACACACCAATCACAGAAAAAGAAATAGAAATAGTTATTAAGAATCTTACCAACAACAAAAGTCCTGGACCAGATGGCTTCACAAAGGAATTCTACAAAACCTTCAGAAACAATTAATACCTATAATTCTAAAGTTTTTCCACAAGATCAATGAAACAGGAACACTCCCTTCGATGTCAGGTCTCTCTGGTGGGGTGATCTCCAGGGGAAAGGTAACGGACTGGTTCTTTCTCGCTCACAACAAGGGAACACGAAGTAAAAGACACCAGGGAGCTCTACAGCGTGTTCAGAATTCAGAACTCAGAACTTGTTTATTAGCAAGGTGGACATGAGTTAAATAGAAAAACAAACGAAGGGAATTATTATTGAAATATGTCAGAAATTACAGGTTTCTTAATGGTCGGCATGCCCCTAAGGTAGGGGGCTGGTATGACAGGAATTGATGAGATACAAGACAGTTATTCTCCATGACACAAGCAACTTAATTATCCAAAGGTCTCTGAGAGAAGCAAAGGGATTAAACTATAGGGTGAGACAGAGAGAAGATGGATATCAAAAAGTCATATAGTTTGGAATTTCTCTTGTCTGGGGTCTGAGGTGTGTGATGAAGTGTGTGATAAGGTGTGTTCTTCTGTAATCAGAAGGTGACTTTGAATAAGTGAATCTGCAGCCATGTGGCCTGCAGTTAATGAAGGGAAGTATTGGGGTTTCTGTGGGCCTGAGAGTCGAGAAGGAAAGAACTAAGTCTGAGTTTCCCTCCTTTTGCTCACCTCGGTTGACAGAGACTTACCAAGAGGTTATCTTCTCAGACCTCCATCCAAGGATGGGGGTGGTTCTCCCTGGGCTCTATCAGGCTTACACATAGTCCCAACACCCTTCTACCTTCTATGAAGCCAACATCACCCTGATACCAAAAGCAGATAGGGACAGAATAAAAAAGGAAAACTACAGACCGATATCTCTGATGAACATAGATGCCAAAATATTAAACAAGATCCTGGCCAACCGGATATAGCAGTATATTAAAAAGCATGACCAAGTGGGATTTATCCCAGGAATGCAAGGCTGGTTCAACATACATAAGTCAATCAATGTCATTCACTGCGTCAATAAAAGCAAAGCCAAAAACCACATGGTTATCTCAATAGATGCAGAGAAAGCCTTTGACAAAAATCTAACACCTATTCATGCTCAAAACACTACAATAAATGGGAATAGATGGGAAATTCCTCAAGATAGTGGAGTCCATATATATAGCAAACCTACAGCCAACATCATGCTCAATGTACAGAAGCTGAAAGCATTCCCCCTCAGATCGGAGACTAGACAGGGATGTCCATTATCACTATTACTCTTCAACATAGTTTTGGAAGTTCTTGCCATAGCAATCAGGCAAGAGAAAAAAATCAAAGGAATACAGATTGGAAGGGAAGAAGTCAAACTCTCACTATTTGCAGATGATATGATAGTATACATAGAAAAACCTAAAGAATCCAGCAGAAAACTACTGGAAGTTATTAGGCAACATAACAAGGTGTCAGGCTACAAAAAAATCAATGTACAAAAATCAGTGGCATTTCTTTATGCAAATACTAAATCTGAAGAAGACATCCAGAAATCACTCCCATTCACTGTTGCAGCAAAATCAGTAAAATACCTAGGAGTAAAGCTGACCAAAGAAGTGAAAGACTTTATACTGAAAACTATGAGTCACTAATCAAGGAAATAGAAAATGTTACCAAGAAATGGAAAGACATCCCATGCTCATGTATTGGAAGAATAAATATCATCAAAATGAATAGTCTCCCCAGAGCCATATACAAATTTAACGTGATGCCCATAAAAATTCCACCAAGCTTCTTTAAGAGAATAGAACAAACACTACAATCATTTATCTGGAACCTGAAAACACCTAGAATTGCCAAACCCATCTTGAGGAAAAGAGACAGAAATGGAGGCATCACACTCCTAGGTCTCAAACTATATTATAAAGCCATCATCATCAAAACAGCCTGGTACTGGAACAAAAATAGGCACAGACCAGTGGAAGAGAATTGAAAGCCCAGACCTAAACCCCCACACCTATGGACATCTAATCTTTGATAAGGGGGCCCAAAGTATTAAATGGATGAAGGAGGCTCTCTTCAATAAGTGTTTCTAGGAAAAGTGAGCTGAAACATGCAGAAGAATGAAACTGAACCACCTTATCTCACCAGAAACAAAAATAAACTCCAGATAGATCAAGGACCTGGATGTTAGACCAGAAACTATCAATACTCAGAGGAAAACATTGGTGGAACACTTTCCCACCTAAAACTCAAGGACATCTTTGATGAAACAAACCCAGTTGCAAGAGAGACTAAAGAAGAAACAAACCAACGGGACTACATCAAATTGAAAAGCTTCTGCACAGCCAAAGAAAGTATCACACAAACAAGGAGACCCTTCACAAAATGGGAGATCTTCATATGCCATACATCAGACAAGAGACTAATAACCAAAGTATACAAAGAGCTCAGCAAACTTAGCAACAAAAAAGCAAATGACCCCATCCAAAAATGGGCAGAGGATATGAACAAAATATTCACTACAGAGGAGATCCAAAAGGCTATCAAACATATGAAAAATTGCTCCAGGTCACTGATTGTCAGAGAAATGCAAATTAAGACAACATTGAGATACCACCTCACTTCTGTGAGAATGGCATACATTAAAAAGGACAGCAGCAACAAATGCTGGAGAGGCTGTGGGGACAGAGGAACCCTTCTGCGCTGCTGGTGGAAATGTAAATTGGTCCAGCCTTTCTGGAGAGCAGTCTGGAGAACTCTCACAAGGCTAGACATGGAATTTCCATATGACCCAGTAATTCCTCTCCTGGGGATATACCCCAAGGACTCCATGACACCCAACCAAAAAGATATGTGTACACCTATATAAAAAAAAAAAAACTGAAAGCTTTCTCACTTAGATGAGGAACAACACAAGGCTGTCTATCCACTATCACTGTTCAGCATAGTCATGGAAGATCTAACCATAGCAATTATTCAAGAAAAAGAAATAAAAGAACTGGGGGGGGGGTGAGTCTTAGTGCTGTGGTATCTTTCTCTCTTTCCTGTTTTTCTCTCAATCTAAAAAACTTCAGCCCAGAGCTAAAAAGCCCAGATGACAATAAACCAACAAACAACCAAGGAGGGTGAGATGTACTGATACCTATCATGGTGAAATGTGAACAGTGTACCCCCCCATGACAACAACAATCCTACAGGATCAGCATTTCCACAAAAAATGATGGTGGTGGTGAAAATAAAACCAACTAAAATGTATTTAATAAAGAAAAGGGTTTCATACTGGAGAAGTGAAACTGTCACTACTTGTATATAACATCATAGTATACATAGAAAATCCAATGAAATCCAGTAAAAAAGTCTCAGAATTTATTAGGCAATATAGTTAAAAAAAAAGTGGCATTTTACTATGCAAGCTGTGAACTAGATGAAAAAAAAACAGTAAGAGCAATACCATTTATTATACCATTCAAAAGTTTTAAGTATATAGAAATGAATTTCATACATGTCAAAAGACTGGTACATTGAAAACTGTTGAGTCAGAGACACTGACAGAAAGCACAGTGGTTATATAACAGTCTTTCCTGCCAGAGGTTTGGAGGTCTTAGGTTCAATCCCTGGGATAAGACAGAGATGGATGGTGCTCTGGTAAAAGCAAACTATAAATTAATCAATTTCGTACTAATATATAAAGAAAGCCATGAGTCATCACAAAAATAAAGACATATGGAAATGGAAAGAATTTCCATGCTCATGGATTGAAAGAATTAATATCATTAAGCTATCCTACTCAAACCCTATCAAGATCCAAATGGGTTTGTTTATGGAACAGAACAAATGTTTTAGATGTTTATATGGGATCATAAGCGACTTGAATTGTCAAGGTAATTCTGAGAAAAAAAAAGAACAACAATAATAATGGAACTATACTTCTTGACCTGCAACTATGCTATATATCTATAGTAATCAAAACTGTGTGGTACTGGAGTAAAAATAGACAGCTCCAGGGAACAGAACTGAGAGCCCAGGAATAAGCCTTCACATGTACGGATGGTTAATTTGTGCCAAAATGGCCCAAAACATAAAATGGAGAGACAGGAGCCTTTTCAGTAGACAGTGCTGGGAAAATTGTATCCACACATAGAAGAAAGGAACATGTCACTATGCACAAGAGTCAATATCAACTCAAAATGGATCAAAGATGCAGATGTTAGACTGAAAATTGTAAAAAAACAAAACAAAAAAAAACACGGAAAAGAACATCGTCAAGACACTCCATGATATTGACTTCAGAAATGCCTTCTGAGACTCTAGCGAGGAAAACAAAAGCAAACTGAAAATCTTCTGCACAGCAAAAGGAACTGTTCCCAAAACAGAAAGACACCCTGCTGAACATGAGGTGGTATTTATATGTCACACATCGGACAAAAGGCTAATAACCAAAAGAGAAAGAGTTCAGAAAAGTTAGCAGCAGCAACAGCAATAAAAAGCTCACACAAGCCCGTTTAAAAATCAGATGGTTGGGGGCAGGAAGTGGCTCACATAGGACAGCACACACTTCACTGAACTAGGTTCGAGCCTCTGGCCAATACACTGGAGCAGCACACGTGAAGATTCACAAGCAGTGAAGTGGTGTTATGGTGTCTCTCCCCTCTCTCCTCTCTCCCTCTCTCTCTCTTTCTGCCTTTCACTCTCTATCTGAAAAGAAGAAAAGAGCAAAAAACAAAACAAACAAGCCAGCAACAACAACAACAACAACAAAAAACCACTTCCAGTAGCAGTGGAATCATGCAGGAACAAAGTCCCTACCTGACAGCAAGGAATCTGAACAAATTCTTCACCAGAGAGATTCAGATATACAAAAATGCTTAAAGACCCTGATTATCAGAGAATTGCAAATCAAGACAACCATGAGATGCCACCTATGAGACTATCACATATCAAAAAAGATAAATCAGGGAGTCGGGCGGTAGCGCGGCGGGTTTAGCGCAGGTGGCGCAAAGCACAAGGACCTGCGTAAGGATCCCAGTTCCAGGCCCCAGATCCCCACCTGCAGGGGAGTCGATTCACAGGCGGTGAAGCAGATCCGCTGATGTCTATCTTTTTCTCCCCCTCTCCATCTTCCCCTCCTCTCTCCATTTCTCTCTGTCCTATCCAACAACGACAACAACAATAATAACTACAACAATATAACAAGGGAAACAAAAGGGAATAAATAAATATTAAAACATTTAAAAAAAAGATCAGTAAGTGCTGGCAAGGATTCGGGGAGGGGAAAGGGCATGTACATTGGCTCAGCCCCTATGGCAAATATTCTCAAGATTCCACAAGATATTAAAAGTGGATGTCCTACATGATCTGACAGTTTTTCCCTCACAGCATCAATTTAAGTAACACAAAAAAGTTATTTGAAGAGATCTACACATGCTTATGTTTGTGTCAGTGTTATTTGTCTCAGATAAAATTTGGAAAGGACTCAAGTGTCCAACAACCTACCAGTAGTTAAGGAAGTTGTGGTAAATACTACTTAGCTGTAAGAATTCTGATCTCTTGCTAAAAATTGATGGAACCTGATATAATCATGTTAAGAAAAATAAACTAGAAGGGGGCCAGGCAGTGGCACACCTGGCTAAGTGCACACACCACAGTAGGCAAGTGGACCCAGGTTCAAGCCCCTGGTCCCCTGCGCGCGGGGGGCGGGGGGGGGGGCGGCTTCAGGAGTGGTGAAGCAAGGCTACAGGTATCTCTCTCTCTGTCTCTCTCTCTCATTCTTTCTCCCCATCCCTCTCAATTTCTCTCTGTTTCTATAAATAAAATAATAAAATAAGCTAGAATTACAAGGATGACATTGTGTAATCTTGCTTATAGATGAGACCCAAGAAAACAAAGCCAGGGAGAATACAGGATAGAGCTTTTTTTAATTATTTAAATTTCTTTATTGGGGGTTAATGTTTTACATTTGACAGCAAATACAATAGTTTGTACATGCATACATTTCTCAGTTTTACACATAAAAATACAACCCCCACTAGGTCCTCTGTCAATAGGATAGAACTTTAAGTGACTGTGGTCTTTAGCAGCAGATCTGGTGACTTAGATCTGGTGAGGGATGAGCTGTTTAAGGAGAGTTAGAAGTTCTATGGCAGAACAGGATGATAGCTTTGTGGAGGGTGAGTTGTGTTTTGACCCATCTTGGGGAAATGTGAAACAGTATCCCTGTGACAGCTACCTGTAAGTCAACATTTCCAAAATAAATTCCTTTTTCTTTTTGCTTCCAGGGTGGTTGCTAGGGCTAGGTGCCTCCACCATGAATCCACTGCTCCTGGAGGCTATTTTTTCCCCTTTTGTTGCCCTTGTTGTTTTATCATTGTTGTGGTTATTACTATTGTTGTTATTGATGTCATCATTGTTGGATAGGACAGAGAGAAATGGAGAGAGGAAGGGAAGACAGAGAGGGGGAGAGAAAAATAGACACCTGCAGATCTGCTTCACCATTCGTGAAGTGATACCCCCTACAGGTGGGGGGAGCCAGGGGCTCGAACCAGGATCCTTAGCCAGTCCTTGCACTGTGCACCATGTGTGCTTAACCCACTGTGCTACCACCTGGACCCTCCTTTCTTTTTCTTTTAAAATGAGAGACAGAAAAGTAGAGAATGTGGAGGAGGAAGACATGGAGGAGGAACAGGAGGAAAAGAAGGAGGGGTACAGAGGGAAGGAGGAGGATGAGAAGGAGGTGGTCACAGCACTGAAGATTCATTTAGTGCAGTAGGGCTAGGCTCAAACCTGGTCACACACTACAAAGAAGTGCACTATCCAAGTTGGCTGTTCGCTAGCCCAGTAAATTGATTTTTAAAATAAGCTTTGCTTATTAATTTCAGATACCCTTCATACAGAGAATTTGAGTCACATGAATTTAGAACCTAGATAAATTTAGAAAGTGATCCACTCCAATTGCAGAAGCTTATTTCTTACTAAACTCAAAACACTCAAAATGAAATGAAAAGCTCAAAACTGAACCTCTTAGTTAAATAATAATAATATTTGAAGATGAGCCACAAATCTGTCTGTAGTACAAATCAATAAGAAAAAAATGACCCTTAAGACAAATGAAGAGCAGATGTCAATTTGAAAGGAAATGAAATGAGCAGTAGCCATAAAAAATGATGTTTAGCCTCCCTTGTGAATAGGTAGTTGCACTCTAAGCCAACAAGGTATATTGGTAAAGATAGTCACGCACTTAGTGATAGGGATTGTGTTCTAAGAACTTCACTGTTTGGCAAGTCTGTCACTGAATGAATGACATAAAAGTGTAATTACAGAAATCCACTACCCACCTTTGGGGAAGCTATGGTATAGCCTACTGAACCCACTGTAGTGTGGCCAAAGCTGTCATTAAATGTCACATAGTTGTAGAGAAATGTAAAACATGTATGCTGTGTGGCCTGGGAGTTAGAACAGCGGACAAACCACTGAACTCTCAAATATTGAGGTCCTTTGTTACATCCCTGGCATCACATGTGTCTGAGTGATGCTTTGGTTCTCTCCTCCACACTCCCACTAATAGATAAGCAAATATTAGAAATAAAACAAAAAATAAAATAAAACATCTGCCAATACCAAGTACTAAGAAAGGTACCAATCACTAAAAGCTTCATATATTGCTGGTGGGGCGATTATATGTTAAAATCATTTTGGAGAGTAGTGAAAACCCAAAAAGTAACTTTGTTGTTTCAGGTCAGTGAAATTTTGCCCTGTAAGTCCTTGAAAGTGGAGACTTTATGATACTAATCCTTTGAAAGAATTGAAATGGCACAGCATTTATAGATGGGTAGCAGAACAATCAAAGCCATGTATAGCGAACAACTCTAGAAAAGCAGACTATTTTTGCCACAATATTAAAAACTTCATAGTTTTACAACCAGAAAGAACTTTAAAAATTACTCATACAACCCTGTTGATTTAAAAATCAAGGATTTTGAGGCCTAGTATCATGTTCAAAGTCTTTCTAGACTTCCTAGACATGCCTGGAGCCTGTTATTTATAATTTTATTTATTTATTTATTTATTTATCAGAGCACTCATCATCTCTGGCTTTAGGTGGTACGGGGATTGAACCTGGGACTTTAGAGCCTCAGGCATGAGAGTCTCTGCCTAACCATTATGCTGTCTACCCTGGCCCTTTCAAAGCCTTTTTATAGAAGTCTGCTGTGCTTTTCTCCAACTGGTGAAGTAAAGTAGGTTGCCTGGGGTGAGTGGAAGCCAGCAGGCCCCCTGGAGCAGAGACACACCCTGAGCTGGGTGTCTCAGTTCTGAACCCCACTGTGAGCTCTGGCTCATCAAGAAGCTTGTAAAGGTACAAACAGCAAAAGAACACAGGACAGGTGAGCGTCCCTACCTCTTCTCCACTGTACTGCTTTAGGCAGTTGAGGAAGTGACAAGTGTTGGAAAGCCAAAAGGACACCATTTCAAAGTCTTCTAAGTGGTCCTGGAAGAAACAAAACAGAGTTGAAGTCGATCACCAGAACCTCTGAGATAAGAAGAGATACAATTTACTGTTCAGTTAGTCGGTGGCTTTTGAACAAAATGGACTCCTTGGGGCCAGGGAGTGGCACACTGGGCTTACTTAGTGCACACAATACGAAGTGCAAGGACTTGCACAAGGATCCCTGTTCGAATCCCTGCCCCCCAACCCCTATTTGCAGGGCGGGCCACTTCACAAGCAGTGAAACATGTCTGCAGTTATCTTATCCTATCTGTCTGTCTGTCTGTCTGTCTGTCTATCTGTCTATCTGTCTGTCTATCTGCCTATCTATCTATCTTCTTCTCCTCTGCTGTCAACTTCTCTCTGTCCTGTCCAATAAAATGGAAAACAATGGTGGCCAGGAGCAGTGGATTCACAGTGCAGGCACTGAGCCCCAGCAATAATCCTGGAGGCAAAAAACGAAAACAAAAACAAACAAAACACACACACACACACGAATTCCTTTATAAAATAATCTCTTTACTGAATGTGGTATTAAATTTGACTTTTTAAAAATTTCAGCTTTATTGAGGTATAGTTGACAAAACTGTAAGATATTTAAAGTGCTGTCTTGATAATTTGCTACGTACATGCATTATAAAAGAATTCCCTTCTTTGTAGTTAATATCTGCAAATGTCACCTTTACAATGACAAGGACCCTGGCTTCAAGCCATGGGTCCCCACCTGTAGGGGTTGGGGGGAAGCTGTGGTAGCAGTGGAGCAGTGCTGCAGGTGCTTGTTTCTCTTTTTCTTTCTCCTTCTCACCCTCTATCAAAAAATAAATCAGTTAACTAAGTTAAAAAGAAAACACAGTGTTATTTTAGAAGGAAATAATTATCAATACCCAAGGAAGAGACATTTGCATTTGTGTGAATGGCTTAGGTAATGACTGTAAGGCTGCACTTTGGAAGGTTAAGTGTTGAGGCCATGGATACCCCTGACCTTACTAGTTTCTTAACAAATTGATTTCTTTCTCTGATTGGTATTTGTACTAGTTTGAGGAGTCACTCGGGTCACCAAAGACCAGAGACCACAGATGAGCAAAGCCTGGGCACTGGTCATTCCTATAGGTGTTGCTCAAGTGTGGAGGGCTACTATCAAGTGTGGAGGGCTACTATCAATGGTAGGACCCACCTTCACCACTTGCTTGATGCCATTAATGATGCTGTTCATGAGGGACTTGAGCATGCTGGCTTCATTCTGATAGTCTGCGTAGCGCACACACATGAACAGGATGTGAGCAGGTAGCCCTGGAATCATGTTCACAACCACGCCACGGGGCTTCAAATCTGTGAAGTGAGGTAATGAAATTACAGCTGCTGGTCAAACACTCCCTGAATACAACATAGAGCAACTTCTGGCTCTGAAGCAGAATTGTGCCTATTTGGTTCTTGCTGAAGGGCCTGAATTTGGAGGGATGGATTTGCTCTTTGAGGAAAGATTCTGCCCCAGAGCCAGAAGTTTCTCAGTCAGGTTCTGACCTTCGAAAAGATGAGCAAATGCCTCCTAACCCTCTTCTCAAAGTGCTTTTGCTTTGGCTGAGTAGAGCAAATAAGAGAAATACTCCAATGGGCAGTGGGAGTGTTCCACAGACACCTACCATGGAGAGACAGGAGTTCTGTAGAGCATATTTACTCAGTAAAATGACAGAAAAAATAAAGAATTTTTATAAAGAGAGGGAGAGGGGTAGGTCTTGGGAGTTTAAAGGAATCATATTAAGTGAGATTAGCCAAAAGGAGAAGGAAGAAGAACACATAATCTTACGTATAATTGAACTTAACAAATAAGGACAGAAAGGGAAAATAGATAAAACTTGGACTCGGTGTGGTGTCTTGTGCCAAAGCAAAGGCCTCTGGGGAAGAAGAAAGAGCTCGGGGATAGAGAGGATGCACAGTGACAGAAAAAGATTTAACTTTGGGATAAGAGTAATTTGCAGACACCAATCATGGTAAGAAGAGAAAATTATACTCAGGTATGAACAACTGTACTGTAAACCATTATCCCTTCAATAAAATGATTTGGTAAAAAGAGACAGAGTTTAAACTTCTCCTTTAGTGGAGAACTTGCATTTCAGATCTCCAAGTATAAGAGAGGAACCCCAGTTTTACCCCAGCTCCCAATGTAGCCTGAATGATAGGGGTGGATTATGACCTCATCCAGTGCCCCAAGGAGACATCCCAGGAGAAAAAGAGAAGAACTTTTTAGGACAAACCTGTGCAAACAACTTCCTGGTGACTGCATTAAGAAGGAAAAGTTAGGGGGCCCATGGCTGTGGGTACTCATTTGTTTAGGGTTGAGAGACATCTTGGAGAGCAGGCAGGGGCGGGGGTGTTATATATTGCCTTCCTGCCTTCACAGCTCCATCCTTCCCATGGAAAATGATGTGGTTTTCAGAGTAAAGACAGTTTTGTTTGTTTTTGCTATATCTAGTTTTGAAGACCATCAGCCCTGCATGTGTACTGCATGCTGGAGTCTACAACTGAAGTGAATCTGAGAAGCCCCCATGAAGATTGCCAGGAAGTAAACTGTTCAGAGGGCAAATAGCACAGATGCCACAGCGGCTTCCAGTAGGGTGCCTGTGCTAAGACACAGAGATGAGATTTCTCTTGGGCTGCCTTGCAAGTAAGTGTGGGGAGAGTTTAGGGCAGTGCTTCTTCACTGTGGGCGATTTGTGTCTCCATCTGACATTTGCTGATGTCTGGAGGCCCCATCCCCTACAGCTTCATGAGAATTCTCAGCCACAGGCATTTGCTATTGGCAAGACTAGAGGTTGCTACTGGCTTCTAGAAGGAACAAACTAAGGGCTCTGCTTGGAATTCTCTAGTGTGTGTGTGTGTGGCAGTATTGAGGTGAAAGAATTTTGTGCTGGAAAAGAAGCAATAGAAGATGAGGGGTCACTCCCACCAGACTACTGCAATGATCAGTGATCAAATTCTCTGACAGAACAACAACAAAAATCAGAGTGCCAGGCTTCTCTACCAAGAATGAGGTTTTGAATGAGGTTGGCTTCATCTTCTCTCTTGTATTCCAGCATTCCAAGGTACTCTTTGGGTCCTGAGGGCAAGTAAACATCATTGGCTGTGAATACAAGCAGAAAAACAAAATCAGTTAAATAAATACATAGAAACAGCTTCCACAGTGAGGCTACCCTGTTTCTTTTCACCCTGTTTCACCTAGGTTGTATATGAACTTATGCAACTTTTAGACATATGAAAACATGGAGTCCTGAAGTGTTTCTTCTGGTCATTGTTACCTGGGGATAACACATCAGTGAATATAACTATGGCTGAAGGGGCAGTTATCTTTTTAAATATCTGGTATGTATTCAGCACAACACAGGAATGAAAATATTTAAGCTATCCCTCTTGTCTTCATGAAACCACAGTTAAGGAAGCAAGAGGCACAGAACATTGGGTGTGTAAGGTGCCAAATTGCATGAGTCGAAGTTAGTTTCCTATGTGCCAATAGATAACAGATTTTCAAAACATCAAAATTTTATAATTCTGGAGCTCAGAAATTAAATTAGATTGCATAAGGCTAAAATCAAACTGTCAGTAGAGATGTCTTCTTTTTTTTTTTTTTCTCCCTCCAGGGTTATTACTGGGGCTTGATGCCACCATTACAAATCCACTGCTCCTGGAGGCCATTTTTTTAAATTTATTTTTTTGGATAGGACAGAGAGAAATTGAGAGAGGAGGGGGAGATAGAGATGGAGAAAGAAAAATAGACACCTGCAGACCTGCTTCACTGCTTGTGAGGTAACCCCCAACAGGTGGGGAGCAAGGAGTTTGGACTGGGATCTCTGTGTGGGTCCTCGTGCTTTGTACTATGTGCACTTAACCTGGTGTGCCACCTCCTGGCCCCCAAGATGTCTTCTTTCTGGAGGCTCTGGAAAAAAATCCATTCTTGTCTTTTCTAGTTTCTAGAAGCTGCGCACATTCCTTGGCTCATGGCCACATTACATTGAGCTGAATTTCCATTATCATGTCTCCTTTTCTCACTATACTTCTGTTTCCACAATACCTTCTCTCACTTGGACACATTTGCCTCTTATATAAGGGATTATTATTATTACATTGTGGTCAGTTGGGATAATCTCCCAATTTCAGGATCTTTAGTCACACCTGCAAAGTTTTCAGAATATGTAAGATAACTTATCCACACACTATGGGGGTTGGGATGTGACTCAGCTGCATCTGTAGAGGAAAAAGGGTCCATACATCCTGCACAGAGATAAATACACTGAAGAGAACATCTATGTAAGCCCACAAAAGTAAACATCCAGGACAAAAATTTCAAAAAACACCAAATATAATGATCAGACAGAAAAAAAAAGAAGAAGAAGAACATCTGAGGCAATTTGCGTACCAGGACAGAAGCCCAGGGAAAAGAAAAAAAAAACCAACAATATAGAAGCAAATAAGTGTGATGAAAACATCCAAGCATCAGTTGATGAGATAATTATGGGAGTGAGGAAAGTTTTTGATGGAAATATTATCAGAAATGGGGAAACAACAAATTAGACTGAAAGAAAATAGAAACTATCTCGAGTTGCCCACCAGAAAAAAAACCATCACCCAAAGAAAAGAGACTCCTTACAGAATGGGAGATCTTTACATGCCAAACATCAGACAAAAGACTAATAACCTAAATATATAAAGAACTCACCAAACTCAGCAAAAAAAAAAAAAAATCCAAAACTGAGGGGAGGATATGAACAGAAAATTCACCAAAGAGGAGATCCAAAAGGCTAACAAACATGAAAAAACGCTCCAAGTCATTGTCAGAGAAGTGAGGAAAAGACAATATGAGATAGCACTTCACCCCTGTGAAAATGTCATACATCAAAAAAGGATAATAACAAATGCTGGAGAGATGGCGGGGGTAATGGAACACTTTTGTCCTGTTGGTGGGAATATAACTTGGTCCAACCTCTGTGGAAAGCAGTCTGGAGAACTCTCACAAGGCTAGAAATGGACCTATCTTATGATCCTGCAATTCCTCTACTGGGGATAGATCCAAGGACCCAAACACACCAATGCTAAAAGATTTTTGTGTAGCTATATTCATAGCAACACAATTTGTAATAGCCAAAACCTGGAAGCAACCTAGGTTTCCAATAACAGATGAGTGGCTAAGAAAGTTGTTGTATATATATATGCAATGGAATACTACTTAGATATTAAGAATCAGGAATTTACTTTCTTCCCCTCAACTTGGATGCAGCTTGAAGGAATCATGTTACATTCTTAAGTCAGAAAGAGAAGGATGAATATGAGACGATCTCAGTCATAGACAGAAATTGAGAAATAAGGACAGAAAGGGAAATATAAAGCAGAACTTGGGCTGGATTTGGTGCATTGCACCAAAGTAAAGGACTCTGGGAAAGTGCAGGGACTTTCAGATTCTGGTGCATGATGGTAGATGAGGACCTAGCTGGGGAGATAATGTTTTGCAGATAGCTAAGAAATTTCACACATATGCCCAAAACTACCTACTGCAAACTTTTAGTCCCCCCAACCAAAAAAATTACTTGGGGAATGATGAAAATGAAGAGACCAGCTACCAGACCCTGTGTGATTCAGCAAAAGCTGTGCTAATAGAGAAGCTTAGAGCAATGTAGGCCCACATTAACAATCATCAGATTTCTCTAGTAAGCTATCTAATATCACAACTGAGTCAACTAGAAAAAGAACAACAGAGACCCAAAACTAGCAGGAGGAAGAAAACAGTATAAATCAGAACAGAAATTAATGAAATAGACTGTAGAAAGATGATTCAAAAGATTAATGAAACCAAGAGCTGGTTTTTAAAAAGGATAAAAAAGAAAAGAAAAGAAATGAAAAAGGAAACTATGATAACAACAATCAGGAAAAAGAGAGATGAAATTACAGACCTCCTACCTTTTGCTCCCATAAAGATCTTTGGTCCATATTCCTAGAGAGATAAATAATAGGGAAACTTCCAATGGAGAAGATGGGCTGTGAAACTGGTGGTGGAATTGTACATCTCTTATCCCATGATATTGTTAATCATTATTAAATCATTAATAAAAAGTTACAGCTGAAGATAGGGATACAAAGAATCATACATGAATATTATGAACATCTCTATGCAAATAAACTGAACAACCTTGAAGAGATGAATGCATTTCCAGAATCATACCACTTGCCAAGCCTAACCCAAGAGGAATTAGATAGCTTAAACAAGCTAATCACAAGTATAGGAATTGACTGGCTATTAAAAATTTTCCAAAAATGAAAGCCTAGGCCCTAGATGGCTTTACTTATAAATTCTGTACGACTTTCAAAGAAGAACACAAATTCTCCTGAAATTTTCCACAAAAGAGGGGCTAGCAACCCTGAATATGTTTGAGGAAGCTATAATCATTTGATCCACAAAGCAGAAAAGGACTCTACCAGAAAAGAAAACTGTAATGTGCACACTGATGCAAAGATCCTGAACAAGATCTTCGCAAATCAAATCCAAAAACACATCAAGAGAATAATTTACCAAGACAAAATGGGATTCACTCCTGGGAAAAGGGATGGTTCAGTATATACAAATTTATCAACATATTCTATCTTATCAACAAAAAGAAAGATAAAAATCACGTGGTCATATCAGTTGATGCTTAAAAGGCATTTGACAAGATCTAACACCCATTTATGATAAAGACTCTCCAGAAATAGGGAATAGAAGGACAATTCAACATCATAAAGTCCGTTTATGGCAAACCTACAGCTAACATCATTATCAGTGGGGAATAGCTGAAAGCTTTACCCCTAAAATTGGGAACAAGGATGTCCAATGTCTCCACTATTATTCAACATAGTCCTTAAGGTCTTCATCACTATAATCAGTCAAGAAAGAGATAATACATGTATATAGTTTGAAAAGGAAAAATCAAACTAACATTATTTGCTGAAGATATGATAATATACCTAGAAAACTCCAAAACTCGGGGAGTTGGGCGGTAGCACAGCAGGTTAAGCGCACATGGTGCAAAGTGCAAAGACTGGCGGAAGGATCCAGGTTTGAACCCCCTGGCTCCCCACCTACAGGGGGTTGCTTCACAAGTGGTGAAGCAGGTCTGCAGTCTTCTATCTTTCTCTCCCTTTCTCTTGTCTTTCCTTCCTCTTTCCATTTCTCTCTGTCCTATCTAACAACAACAACATCAGTAACAACAATAATAACTGCAATAATAATAAAAACAATAAAAAAACAAGGGCAATAAAAAAGGAAAATAATAAATATAAAAAATAAAATAATAATAATAAAAGAAAAAAAAAGAAACTCCAAAGACTAGCAAGAAACTACTGGGAGGCCAGGTGGTGGTGTATTGGGTAGAGCCCACATGGTACCATGTGTAAGAACCAGGGTTTAAGCCTCCAGTTCCTACTTATAAGGGAATAGCTTTGTGAGTGGTAGAGCAGTGATGCAAGTATCTCTCCTTTCTCCTTCCTCTATCAGAAAAAGACAGATGAAGGGAGTAATAACCTCTGGGAAAGATGAACTAAAGCAGGGGCCGGGTGGCGGCGCACCTGGTTGAGAGCAGAGGTTACAATGCGCAAGGACCCGGGTTCAAGCCCTCAGTCCACACCTGTAGGGGGAAAGCTTTGTGAGTGGTGAAGCAATGTTGCAGGTGTCTCTCTGTCTCTCTCCCTCTATATTTCCCCTTCCCTCTCAATTTCTGTCTGTCTCTATCAAATAAGTAAAGATAATGAAAAAAAAAAGATGAAGTAATTCAGGCACTGAGTCCCATTGATGATCCTGGTGGAAAAAAAAAAAACATTGACCCAGGAGTGGTGAAATTGTACATGCATGGTGTCATAACTCCATAAAGAAAAGAAAGGAAGAGAGAAAGAAAGAAACTAAATGTTGCTAAATGTTTGAAGTTTTATGTAACTAAGTGTGGGGGTAATTTGTCATGTGACAAAAGATAACTAACACAGGAAGTAAAGCTGACAAATTCTGTTTTAGATACATTAAATTAATAATCATAATAGAGCAGCCTGGGAGGTAGTACAATGGATAAAGCAATGGACTCTTAAGCATAGGTCCTGAATTCAATCTCCAGTATTACATGTGCTGAAGTGATGCTCTGGTGTATCTCTCTCTCAATCTCTCTCTCTCTCTCTTTCTCTCTCTCTCTTTCTAGTACATTTTTAAAAAGTGATAACAGAAAGGCAAAATAATAATGCTAAAGGGAGCACAGACGTTGGAAGAGTTTCCAGGTGAGGTAGATTTTGGAGGTCCTTAAGGTGAGTGACAGTTCTTCATTCTAACAATGGGGAGTTGAGAATGTGCTAGGAAGGACTGATATGGGGGTGGCAAATTAGCTCACCTGCATAGTGTGCTGCTTTGCCATGTGAGTGATATAAGTTCTAGCCCAGCCCCCATTACACTGAATAAAGCTTTGGCTCTATAGTCTCTCTCACCTCCTCTACCATTCTGTTTCTCTGTATCTACCTAAAAAATAAAATACAGGGTGGGGGTAGATAGCATAATGGTTATGCAAAGAGACTCTCAAGCCTGAGGCTCCGAAGTCCCAGGTTCAATCCCCTGCATCACCATAAACCAGAGCTGGGCAGTGCTCTGGTGTTTATCTCTCTCTCTGCATCTCTCTCAAAAATAAAATAAATAAAATATATAAAAAAGAAAAAATAAAATACAGAAATGGTTCCTGGCACCTTTATGGCCAACCCTGTTTATTACTGAAAGGGAGGTTCCTCATTTTTATTTCAAACATTCTAAATGTTAGAGCTGAAAGCTGAAGATACAACCTGAGTGAGAAAGATTGATGGAAAGAGTAAGCAATATGGATTTAAAAAAAAAAGTCTTAGAGCAGAAATAAGGTGGAGGAAAAAAGAAAAAAAAAAAAAGACAGAAGGTTCTCTCCCCAGGAGCATAAAAGGATACAGTATGGTGTTCAGTCCTTGTTTAGGACACTGTCTGGTCTCTGCTTTCTACTTCTTTCCTCTAATAAAAATTGGGATGTTGACCCTATGTAACTTGGACAGGAATATATTTCAAAACAGTTAAATCTGAAACTTGTTCACAGTTTTCCTCTCTTTCTCTTTCTTTCTTCTTTCTTTCTTTCTTTCTTTCTTCCTTTCTTTCTTACCTCCAGGGTTATCGCTGGGGCTTGGTGCCTGCATTACAAATCCACTGCTCTTGGAGGCTATTTTTTCCCTTCTATTTATCATGGTTGTTGTTATTATTATTGTTGCTGTTATTGCTGCAATTGTTGTTGGATTGGACAGAGAGAAATCTAGAGAGGAGGGGAATACAGAGAGGGAGAGAGAAAGATAGACACCTGTAGACCTGCTTCATTGCTTGTGAACTGACTCCCCTGCAGGTGAGGATCCGGGGGGCTCAAATCTGGACCCTTACGCCAAGTCCTTGTGCTTTGCGCCATCTGTGCTTAACCAGCTGCGCTATTGCCCAGCCCCCTAATTTTCTTTTTCAAAAATAAAAGCCAACAGAAGAGGTTAAAGAGTGAGTAGGTAGTGTGTCTTAGAATTATAATACCAAATTCGTTATTAATGGAGGAGCAGTGAGCATCAGGCCTCAAAGCCTCTTTTTATGAGTCTATCACTGAGCTCCAAATCCCACCAGATGAAAACTATTCCTTCAGGTTACAAAGATCGTGGGCCAGGTCAGGAAATATGCAAACCATAGCTGAAAGTAAAAAAAATAATAGTAATAAAACAAAACAACAACAACAACAGAAAAAAATGAGACAGTGAATGCTATTTTTCTACCTTTCCCCATTGTCTTGGTTAAAGTCTTGACTTGATCTTGTAGCTTTTTGATCACTCTGTCCTTCATGTCTAACTCTTCCTCAAGATCCTAGAAATCAAAAGAAACCAGGATATTAGCTTAGAAGCATTTGCACATTTTCTTATGTCCCCATAAAACATGTCATCATATCATTCCCACCATCTGCATGAGTCTTCTGCCGTGACTGTGTAGCAGCACTAGCTGTGCAATCATTACCAACATCTCATCCCAGGGCATTTTATCACACCAAGTTGAAACCTGCAACTTTTAGCCTTCACCCTCTGGTCTCGCAATTTCCTTCCTGCCCTTGGAAATCAGTAATATACTTTGTGTGTGTCTCTATCTGACTATCCTGGGTCCTTAATGTGAATGGAATCATAGAGTTCATGGCTTTTTGTGCCAGGTTGCTTTCACTTAGAACAAAGCTTTCAACAGTCTTCTGTGCTGTAGCATGTATTCATACCACTCCTTTCTGTGGTTAAATTATATCATACAGATATCATTTATCTATTTTTTTTTTCTGTAATAATGTTATGCCAGCTAGAGATCATTTTAAAAAGTGGGCTCTTTGCATGTCAGAAGCTGGGGGCTGAGACACTTCTGAAATGTGGGCACTGATTTTGCCTTTTCTTTCAGCTAGGTGTGGCCTGGCTCAAGTTGGAACTTGGCTCAAGAATTTGAGAATCTTAGATACCATAGAAAGTATCTGGAGCCGGGTGGTGGAGCACCTGGCTGAGCACACATGCTATAATGTGCAAGGATCTAGGTTCGAGCCCCTGCTCCCCACCTGCCAAGGGATAGCTTTGCAAGTGGTGAAGCATGGCTGCAGGTGTCTCTCTGTCTTTCTCCCTTTCTATCTCCCCCTGCTTCATTTCTAATGGTATCTATCCAATAAATAATGATTTAAAAAAGAAAGTATTTGTACTTTCTATAAATATCATAGTGCTGGCACTGGGCGGTGGTTCAATCCCTGGCCCCACCTGTAGGGAGAAAGCTTCACAAATGGGAACGCAGTGCTGCAGTTGTGTCTTTTTTCTCCCTCCCTCTCTATCTTCCCCTGTCCTCTCAAGTTCCCAATACATAAATAAAGTATTTTTTAAAAGGTGATAGTGTTGAGGTTCATCCTGAATGCCAATGGTGTTGGCAGAGAAGAGGCTTCCATGCACACACTGAAGACATGTGCCTTCTGGGAACTCAGGCCAAGGGCAGTTATGTTCTTTCTATTCTGTGACTGCATCACTCCCAAGCTCCTACTGAACACACGGGCACTTCTTCAACCTTACAAATGGGGGTACAGTTTCTTCCTTCCAATTTTTCCAGCCTAACCTATAAAGTCACCCATCAGTCTAGAATCTAGAAGAAACCATTTTTCACATTTTTATTTACTTCAATACTTTTTCTGCTAAGCTAGTCATAAGCATTTTACAAACATCTGAGTCATATGTTTCTGTTTATAATGCAGATACATCTCCATGTCATTGATAATATACTCAAACAGTTAAGCTACGATTATATTATAGGAATTATAATTTTACCTCTATACCCTTGATGGATAACCATTTTGTTACCTTTTTGGGGGTTCTGATTATAACATTATGATGAACACTTGGAACAAAGACATCATTGCCCATGTATCTTATTATTTACTTAGGATAGAATTTTACAAAGTTGTATTAATGAGTCTAAGGAAAGGTGCTTCTGAAGGTTCATGATGTTTATCACTTATACCAATTTATATACCAGACCATTTCAAATGTATTCCTAGTACAGTAAGATCTGTATTAAAGATAATATCTGGCTTAATTTTGAATTTCTTTGATGGATGATTACTCAATTGCTTTGTGAATATTTCCTTTCACTTAAAGGACTACATAGGGTTGAATAGTATCCCTTAAAAATCCATGTCTTAACTAGGAGAAAGTCTAAGCTTGCCAGATAAAGAAGGGACCTCAAAAGCCGGATAAAGGCAAGAAATTGGCTCACTTAATGATGGCCCTTTTGGCCACTATCAGGCCATCCTATTGCCCAGGGTCCTAGACAGGGAATCCTTGGATTCACCCACAGATAATATGGGCCTAGGCTTCTGATAGATTCCCTCTTTCTATAATCACTGATCACACCCATTGGGAATATCGTTATAAACCCCTTTTTAGGCTTCTTCAGGACTATAGCCTCACTATGAACTAGCAATGGTAGAAACTGCCCTACTCTCTGAAGGGAGGCTGGATCATATTACTCTGCCTCTTGAGGAAGACTAGTTCTGAAGTGAGCACAGCCTAGAATGTTCCCAGCTGTGACTGTGGACTGTGAGATCAGTCTGACAGGGACTCAGATGCTGTATAGGCTCCTGTGCTAAATGTGAATAGATATGGGTACTCCAATTATATCATTTTGGTAAATAGTTAATTGCATTTATATGTTTTCTTCAAGTTTGTGAGCAGCTCTCTGCCCCTAATCCTGCCTCCTAGTTCTACTCTGAAATCTGACACATCTTCCCCGACAATATTTCCAGTCTACCTCCATGTTAAGATAACAAGCTCAAGTAAAGATATAGACATAGACTCCTAGGAAGTAAAGACATAGACTCCTAGGAACATTCCTAAAATAGACTTCCTAGCTTCCTTCTATTCTAAGGTCCCTATTTTCATCTGCTCTATTCCTACTTTCTGTTTCCAGTTCACTGCATTTCAGTCACCAAGTTCCAGACTCTACTATGATTCCATCCTGACTTCCCTGGACAGATGACTTCACCAATGTGTCCTGTAGCCTCACCTCCCCAGAGCCCTACCCCACTAGGGAAAGACAGAAATAGGCTGGGAGTATGAATCAACCTGCTAATATCAATGTCCAGTGAAGAAGCATGTATAGAACAAGTCAGAACTCCCACCTTCTGCACCCAAAAAAATTTTGGTCCATACTTCCAGAGAGGTAAACAACAGGGAAGTATCCAATGGAGGGGATGGGACACAAACTCTGGTGGTGGGAACTGTATGGAATTATAACCCTATTATTTTACAGTCTTATAAATCAAGTTTAAATCACTAATAAAACATAAGATTCCAAGTCTTGAGGTCAGGTTGTTGTGCACATGGTAGAGTACATGTGTTACCATTTACAAAGATGGGTTCAAGTACCCAGTCCACACTTTCAGTGGGAAAGCCTCACAAATGATGGTGCAGTGCTGCAGGTGTCTCTCCTTCTTTCCCTCTCTTTCCCCCCACTCTGTCCTTCTCCATTTCTGTCTCTATGAGAAAAGAAAAAAGAAAAAAATGCCTGGTGGCAATGGTGAAGTTGTTGTGTAGGCAGCAAGCCCCAGCAATAACCTTGATGGCAAATAAAGAAATGCTTGTCTCCTTAGAACTCCAGAATGTGAACTCACTTGGGCCTTTGCATTTACTCTTTGGATTAATACGTGATTATATCAGACAGAAAACATCATAGAGACACACAGAGGGAAGCAATATGGAGATGCAGGCAGAGATAGTAGTAGTGTAACAAATCAAACAATACTAGGAGCCAGCTGGGGCTGGAAGAAGCGAGAAAGGATTCTCTCCTAGAGACCACAGGACAGAGGTTTTGCCAACACTTGGATACTGGAGACCAGAAACATAAGAAGACAGGTGTGTTGTTTCAAACCACTTGATTTGTGGGAATTTGTATGGCAAATCCAGATAACTTATATGGTTAAGTCTTAGATGTGGACAAAGTCCACCACCTAACATACAAACTGCATTCCCTTTGTGAATATTCATCTGCTTATTTGTAACTGAGGCTACTACTTATTGATGCATAAATAGCCACCCCTCTGTGTACATCTATATAAAAATATAAATGCTATGTACATAGTTTCTGTACTGTAAGTGCCATCAAGGGCTTATATAGTACAGGTTTTTGACTGTCGTCATCCTCAGATGGATGAGTCCATGGTACCAGGCTCAGTTACTCCTCCCACAGCCTTGGCTCTCTCCTTCTAGCCCCCATTCTTGCTCAGGTCCTTCTGGGATGTATCTAGTGTAAGTTCCCGGAACCCCAACAGTGGGCTTTAACTTCAGAAACCACTAGTCTTTTGAAATAAGGAAAGACACTGCCATTGGAGAACAGTGTCTTTGGGACTACTATTGTCCAGATGAAACTTGCAGAAGCAGGATACTTCCTGGAACATCCGTATATCCGCAGCCATTTTATCCACAGGTTAGAGGATGTCTCACCCTGTTTTCCACAGTCAGGCGAGAGACTTCCTGCTGGAAACTGCTCTTCACTTCACTCTCAGTTTCACATTGTTTCTCCAAGTGTTCACTGGTTTCCTGCATCTCGTGAGTCAGTTTCTCTTTCTCTTTGGGGTGTACTTCATTTTGGGTTCTTATGGTCCTGAGAAAAGATGAGGGGGAAATTGTGGTAGCAGCCTGAGTAGCACAGAGAAGTTACATGCTAAGTTATAGCAAACATTTATATTTTTGAAGACAGAAAAAAGTTATATTGATCAATTCATGTATCATGTGTAACTGGGACATGAATGGGGGCATCTCTGAACTGGGAGAAAGTGATTCTGAAGTGGGGCTTGGTGAGCCTGCCCCAGTCTCCCTGACCTGATAAGAGGTTGCCATCTCATCCACCGACACCCCTATCCCTCCACACCTTTACACTATGACCTTTATGAGCTGGAGCCTCATCATTTTCTCTTTTCTGGCTGTCCCAGGGATCAGATATTAAAAAAAAAAATCAGAGAAGAGAAAAGCCTATCAAGAGAGTTCAAAAATGGTGTGATTTCCTCCTACTTGGGGGCCCTTTCATCAGTTCTACTGATAAAGTCACAAGATTCCAAGTCATCACTGGAACACAGCATGGTCATGTACTTCTCTTAAATTTAACTATCTGTTAAATAGCACCATTTGTAGCACAGAGTCTTTTATGTCTGAGGCACCAGAGACCCCAGCTCCAATCCCTGCCACCAATGTAACCCACAGGCTGATAAGCAGTGCTCTATTTTCCTTTTAAATTTAGTATTTGTAAGAAACTGGCAGCCAAACAGAACATTTTCCTGATAAGTTTCTGCTAAAGACATCTGCTAGTCAGGATATAATTGAGATGGGAGTGGGACTTCTTTAACAACCCAGACTTAAACACTTTAAAAAATATTTATTTATTTATTTAGACAGAAACTGAGAAGGATGGGGATAGATAGGGAGAAAGATAGACACCTACAGCACTGTTTCACTGCTCATGAAGCTTTCCCCTGAAGGTGAGGACTGAGGGCATGAACCCAGGTCCCTGGGCACAGTAACATGTGCTCTCTACCAGGTCCATCAATGCCTGCCTCCTAACAACATAGATTTTAAACTTTACTCTAGATAATCTGTTACCTTACATGACCTTTGTCTATCAATTTTTGGAACAATCAATGCACAAGGTATAACATGCTAAGGCTATGAAAGGGCATATGATGGAGTTAGTCCCTTGTCCTCCTCAGTGTCCATGTCATTTAGTCACCTTCCCTGGAGAAGCATTCTTCCAGAAGAGTGTGTATGTGGCTATGTGTATGTGTGTGTGTGTGTGTGTGTGTGTTTTCTTCCTGTTTGAATGACAATATACTACATATCCTAAGAGCAGTACCTTGATTTTTTTGTTTGCTTATTAAGCTCTTTTAGTATTTCCAATAATTTCTGAAAAGAAAAGCATTCCATGAGCTTGCAGTATACAGATTTACCCATTTATTACTGAGAGAGTGAGAGAAAGAGAGCAGCAGAATATTACTCTGACACTTGTGCTGCCAGGAACTGAGCTTGGGAGCCCATGTTTAAAGGTCTAATGCTTCATCCATTGTTCTTCCTCCCAGTCTGCCAGGTATATAAATAGTAACACTCACTTTCTCTGTGTGCCTTCTTCTTGATTGTGATTCAGCCGATTAGGCAGTTCTTCCTGTTTCCCTATGATAAGAAGAATTGTCAGCAATTCAAGGTCCACAGCAATGTACTATAATTTGAGCTATTATTTTATTTCCAGTCACCAGGGGTCACAAGTTGTCTCTACCCCAGATCTCATCTGCTATATTCTTGCTTTTAGTTTCCTGATTATTAAACAATTTGTTCTGGTTTATATCTTAATGCTTTTTAGTCACTAAATTGAGATGCTACCATTATGCCAACCTAACTTCCCTGGGCAGACAGCCTCACCAATGTGTCCTGGAACCCCACCTCCCCAGATCACTGCCCCACTAGGGAAAGAGATAGACAGGCTGGGCATATGGGTCAACCTGCCAATGTCCATGTCCAGTAGAGAAGCAATTATAGAAGCCAGACCTTTCAACTTCAGTTCCCCATAATGATCCTGGGTCCATGCTCCCAGAGGGCTAAAGAACAGGGAAGCTTTAGGAGGCCAGGAGGTAGCACAACAGGTTAAGTGCACAAAACACAAAGCACAAGGACAGGCATAAGGATCCCAGTTTGAGCCCTCAGCTCCCCACCTGAAGGGGGGGCGGTCCCTTCACAAGAGGTGAAGCAGTTCTGCAGGTGTCTATCTTTCTCTTCCCCACTCTGTCTTCCTCTCCTCTCTTGATTTCTTTCTGTCAGCAAAAGCAGCAATAACAACAATAACGATAAACAAGGGCAACAAAAGGGAAAAAATAGCCTCCAGGAGCAGTGGATTTGTAGTGCAGGGACTGAGCCCCAGCAATAACCCTGAAGGCAAAAAGAAAAAAAAAAATAGGGAAGCTTCCAATTGAGGGGGTGGGATGGAGAACTCTGGTGGTGGGAATTGTACCCCTCTTATCCTATGGTCTTGTCAATCATTATTAAGTCAATAAAAAAGCAAAAACAAAAAAACCAAGTTGTCTCCAGTGTGAGATTAGGTTTTTTTTGTTTTAATCTGAACAATGTTTTAAAATTTCAAAACTAGCTGGGGAGATAACACAGTGCTTATGCAACAAACTTTATGCTCTAGGCTCTGAGGTCCCAGCCTGAATGTTGAACAGTGCTCTAGTAAAAGAAAAACAAGCAAAAACAAATGACCTATTATTTTTAAATGTGCTATTTCACACAGAAATCTGGAATTCTTGCTTAAGCAACATCTTCATACTTGGTGGCAATGGAGTCAGGAGTGCCCACTGCATGCCCAGGATCCATCTGTCTGGCCTCACACTTATGTCCCAGTCTGGGGCCAAAGGAGTCATCCCTAGAACCTCTTTGAATGCTGACTTTTCTGTATCATTACTGGGTACAGAAAAACGATTTTAAAAAAACAGGTTCATGTTCACAGCACGTTGTTACCTTTCGTGTGTTCTGTTTGTACATTGAGGCGAATTTCAAGATCTTGCTTCTGTTTCTCCAGTTCTAAGATTTGCTGTTTAAATTCTGGGATCATCTTTAGAGGACAAATGAAAAATCCCAAACATGAAATTCTTTTATCTAGGAACTTTGAAATCTCAGAGATACTTTGAAACAAACCACACCCTGTAGGTATTTAACCCCATGAGGCCTACAGCAGAAATTGTGGTATGGGGATGAGGGTTGACAGCCAAAGTGTTGTACAAGATGAGCACTATGTACTTTTACCTCTAGACCTACAGAGCCACAGGGAATGTTGATGTGCACAGAGGGGCCAGTTCTCACTCAGACACAACCCCAGAATCACAGGGGACTCCTGTGAGAGGATATTCAGAATGCTTGTGTTGAGAGAGGATGGTGTGATGGCAAGAACAGGCAGCCATCCTTTCTGGCTTAGACCTGAAAACATCATCTCCTCAGCCAGGAACAGGAGAGTTATCCCAAAGGAGACCCACTTTAACCTTTGAGTTTCAGACTGATGCTGCTCTGCTAGTGGAAGTCTAGAATCAGATAGTATATTTTATAACCCTTTGTGATTGTCAAGTTGTGTTTTTAAGAGCCCACCACCTTCAGATTCAGTCAGGTGGAATCACTTTCTCTGTCATTCAAGTTTCTAAAAAAACATTGGTATCTCTGAAACTCAAATGAGAATACTTGTCAGACAGTGTAGTTGGCTCTCACTATGAATTCCTCTAAAATTTCACCCAATATACTATATACACACAATGGAATGCTACTCAGCTGTTAAAAAGAATGAATTCATCTTCTTCACTTCATCTTGGATGAAGCTTAAAGGAATCATATGAAGTAAGTTAAGCCAGAAAGAGAAGGGTGAGTATGGGGTGATCTCATTCATAGAAGTTGAGAAATAAGAATAGAAAGAGAAACACAAAGCAGAACTTGGACTGGATTTAGAGTCTTGACTGTAAGTAAAAGGCTCTGGGGGAAGGGGTTTTTCAGGTCCTGGTACAAGATGGTGGAAAAGGACATAGGCTGGCGGTGAGCGTGCTTTGAAGAAAACAGAAAAAGCTTACACATGTACCAACAATTGTATTTACTGTAAACCATTAATTTCCCCCAACAACAACAAACTTCATGCAAGGAATACACAAAGATGTGAAGATCATTGGGTATGACTACACATGTCTACTCTATGCCTAGTATCATATCTCCTTACCTGCTGAAATAGCCCTGGGATATTCAGATATTTCCAGGTTAGGTAAAAAAGGAGGAGACAAAAAAGAAGCTAAGAGAGGGTTTACTTGGATAGTGCTCTGGCTTTGTCCTGGGCACAACCCAGCTTAGAACCCAGCTCCCACTGTACTGATGGAAGTGTTGTTACTTAGATGTCTTTATTTTTAAAAAATATTTATTTATTCCCTTTTGTTGCCCTTGTTGTTTTTTATTGTTGTAGTTATTGTTGTTATTGATATCATCGTTGGATAGGACAGAAATCGAGAGAGGAGGGGAGACAGAGAGGAGGAGAGAAAGACACCTGAAGACCTGCTTGAGAAGTGACTCCCCTGCAGGTGGAGAGCTGGGGGCTTGAACCAGGATCCTCATGCTGGTCCTTGCGCTTTGCGCCATGTGCACTTAACCTGCTGCACTACCACCCGAGTGTGAGGTGCCTTTATTTTTATCATTCTACCTCTTGTCTTTCTATCTTAAAAAGTCACTCTGGAGCAGTTAAGACCAGAAAAAGAAAAGGTAGCGAAGGAAAGGAAGCAGAAGAGGAGGAGGAGGAGCAAGACGAGGAGGAAAGGGAAGGGATAAGGGAAGAAGCAGAAGGAAAAGAAGGAAGAGGAGAAGCAGTAGCAGTGGCAGCAGCAGCAGCAGCAGCAGCTATGAGGGACCAGTGAGACAAAGCCTATAGAGCCTGGTACCCTGAAAGTCAACAGAAAAAAAGCAGTTATGTGCATAACCCAGGTTGAGGCTCCCCTCTCTCACTGCTCTGAAAGAAGCTATGGTATCATTCTGTCTCTTTCCTTTCTTTTTTTTTAAATATTCATTTATTTTCTTTTGTTGCCCTTGTTGTTTTATTGTTGTAGTTATTGATGTCATTGTTGTTGGATAAGACAGGGAGAAATGGAGAGAGGAGGGAAAGACAAAGAAGGGGAGAGAAAGATAGACACCTGTAGACTTGTTTCACCACCTGTGAAGCGACTCCCCTGCAGGTGGGAGCCAGGGGCTCGAACTGGGATCCTTATGCAGGTCCTTGCGCTTCCCGCTGTGCGACTGCCTGACTCTCATTCTGTCTCTTTCTTTTCTTTTATTAATTACTTTATTAGAAAGATAAGTGGAGAGAAAGAACCAGACATCACTCTAGTACATGTGCTGCCAGGGATTGAAGTCAGGACCTCATGCTTGAGAGACCAATGCTTTATCCACTGCGCCACATCCTGGCCACCTGTCTCTTTCTTTCTATATGAAAAAAGTTGGCTCAGAGTGGCAAAGCCTCAGCAATGACAAAAAAAAAAAAGGATAAAAACATTTATTGAATGTGCAAATGTGAGAGAGAAAGAGTCTGAGCCCTAAGTACTGAGGTTCCAGAATATGCAAAACCAGGGATAAAGCCCAAGGCCTTATGCATGAAAATCCCCTGCTCCTGACCCAGCTCTCTGTCAAAGAAAATTATGTTTTTCTGAGTGAGGAGATTCCTAAACCATTGCTTGAGCCAGTAGGTACAAGTTAGAAGAAAAGATGACATGGCTGGGAGGTGTCCCAGTGGACTCTCAAGCATGAGGTCCTGAATTTGACCCCTGGCATCATATGTACCAGAGAAATGCTCTGGTTCTCTCACTCTAATATAAATCAGTAAACCTTAAAAAAGGGGGGGGGGTTGCAACAAAGTCATAGGTAAGGTTCAGAGAAGAGACAAATACAGTAGAAAGGATCAGAGATAGGGGAAAAAAGAAAGGATCAGAGAGGAGACAGAATAAAAATATGAGCAGAGAAACTACTTGAACAGGCTAGATTTTTTTGTTTTTATTATTATACATCCACCATTCCCAGCAGCCAATTCACACTGCCCCCTCATTTTACTTGATAGGATAGAGAGACACTGAGAGGAGAGTGGTAGATAGGGTAGAAAGTGAAAGACACTTGCAGGCCTGTTTCACTGCTTGCGAAGCTTCCCCCCTACAGGTGGGGAGCAATGGCTTGAACGCAGGTCCCTGTGCATAGTGATGTGTGTGCTCAACTGGGTGTACTGACAGCTGGCCCAACAGGCTATACTTAAAAACACACCCATCACAGAATTGGGCCTCACCCTCTGATAAATATAAATATACTCAAATCAGAGTGCTCTGCAGTCTGACAAGTGTGTAATTTTATCTTTTCATTGTATTATTTCACTTTTGGATAACTGAGTTCTACTCTGTCATTGTATGACAGGAAACTGAATTTTTTACTTCACTAGTGAATAATATCTCTCCCTAGGCCTCTGGACAAGTTCATACCATATTTTCAGATGTTAGCCTGGTAACTTCGTGGCGGATGCTTTCGTTGATGTCATTTTCTTCTCTGAATAATTTCTGGAGGTGGTTGATTTCTTGACTTAGATGTACCACTTTGAAGTTCAAAGCTTCAATCTCTTTTTCATAGCAATCCTTCTGGGACTGGAAATGGCTCTCTAAGACTCTGTTAAAGGAAAAGTCAGGAAATGAATGGCATCCTCTTTGTGGTGCTCTGCTGGAGACTGTGTGCGTGCGTGTGTGTGTATAGCTGGTATGAAAGAAAACCTGAAGTTAAGAGTCATGTAATAAGTGCAAAAGGTTTGTCTATATGTACATAGAGTTACAGGACCATGGAAGTATAAAATCCCTCTAGCTAAGAACATATAATCATAAAATACCCCTACATGATTAAATATGTGACATGAGTCTGCAGTTAATGATGAGAAGGCTTATTTTTGATATTGAAATTTCATTTTTATGGTCTGGGAATTGGTGCGGTGGTAGAGGTCTGGCCTCATAAGCATGAAGCCTTGAATTCAATCTCCAGCATCACACATGTCACTGTCCTGCTATTCTTTCTGTCTCTCTTTATCTACCTATCCTCTGTGAAATAAATGAGACAAATCATTTTTAAAAATATCATTTTCATTCTAGCAGCTTAAAATACATACTTTGGTGGTGTGGTGGTGGTGGGGGTGAAAGAAGTAAGGGGAAAAAGAAGAAAAAATACAGAATCCTGTTGTGTATGCTGCAGTGGTAAAAGTGCACATGATTGCAAACTGTCAGCCCCATAGAATGTGGGGGGGTGAATCCCAATGTGAGCAGTGGGCACTGAGTGCTGATGACATGCGGCTCCATGACTACTATGCGGCAAATGTGGGTGAAGATTGAACACTTAACAGGGACAGAAGGTATTTGAAAAAAAAAATCTGTATTTCCAGATCTTCTTTTGTGATTCTAGGACATCTTGAAAAGTTATGTTTACAATGTAAAAAATTAGCAAACTTCCTATATTTACACATATCTATGGTAGTATTGGCTAACTTGATATAATAACCAACATCATAGCGCAGGTTGTAAGTTTTACTAATCGGTTTAGCCCATAAAAACAATTTTTCCTTACTAAAGGTTTTTTTTAAAAGATGTTATTGGCTAGAGACAGAGAGAAATAGAGAGGTAGAGAGAAAAAGAGGCATCTGCTGTACTGTTTATGAAGCTCCCTCAAGGCAGATAGGGCCTGGGGACTCAAACTGGGGTCCTTGCACATGCTAATCAACCAGATGCACTACTGCCTGGCCCTACTAAAGAGATTCTTTTTATTATTATTATTTTAATTTATTTATAAAAAGGAAACACTGACAAAACCATGGGATAAGAGAGTTACATCTCCACACAATCCCCACCAACAGAACTCCGTATCCCATCCCCTCCCCTGATAGCTGTCCTATTCTTTAACCCTCTGGGAGTATGGACCCAAGGTCATTGTGGGATGCAGAAGGTAGAAGGTCTGGCTTCTATAATTGCTTCCCCGCTGAACATGGGTGTTGATAGGTCAATCCATACTCCCAGCCGGCCTTTCTCTTTCAACAGATACTTAATGAAATATTTTAGTGTTTATTGATCTTTCTACTATAAGGAGTTTACTTAGTATATCGCATCTGCATGGGATAAACCTCTGACTTCCCTTTTATTATTGAAATGTCAAAAAGAACCCCCAGTGAAATTTCTAACCTTGTTGCTTTCTTTAATCCTTCATAAGCAAACCAAATCTCTCCATCCTCATTTAAATGCTCCAGATCTTCCACAGAAAGCCTGAAATACAGTAGGGTGAGAAAACTGATCATCTCCTATGCTATATGATTCTTAATCCTTTTATCTCTTTAAGAAAGTTAATATTAAGGAGATGTTAATTTACAGGACTATTGTCATAAGATGGATGTCAGAATACCTCAACTTCCACCAAATTGTCATCTTCCTCCACCATAGGACACTGGGCCCCCTCTGTCATATGTTTTAAAATATTTGAGGAGTGAGTCGGGTGGTAGCACAGCGGGTTTAGCACAAAGCACAAAGGCCAGCATAATGATCCCAGTTTAAACCCCTGGTTCCCCATCTGCAGGGGGGTTGCTTCACAGGTGGTGAAGCAGGTCTGCAGGTGTCTAACTTGTGGTCTGGGATGTGGCACAGTGGCTAAGGCACTAGATTCTCAAGCATGAGGTCCTGAGTTCAATCCCCAGCAGCACATGTACCAGAGTGATGTTTGGTTTTTTTTTCTCTCCTCTTATCTTTCTCATAAGTAAATAAATAAAATCTTTAAAAAAATACTTGACAGTGCAAAAATGATTACCTGTTTCGTACATCTTCTATGTTATAGCTTTCAAGAAGTTGGTTGGTGATCTCTGACATCTTTTCTGAAAAACAGGCAGAGCTGTACATTTCTGCAAGATTGATCTTTTCCAGCTAACCATCCAATAAGCTAAGATATCTCCCACCAACCAATCACCAACTTACAGATTTGTGGCTGACTATCCACTCAACCCACCATATATCCAGCCAACCAGCCAACCTACCAGTTTTACAGTCATTGGACCAGAATCTTGTGGGCTCAGTGGCATTTTTTTGTTACCTCTCATTTCTCGTTTTTGTGACTGCACATGTTTTTCCATGTCTATCTTCTGTGTCTGAAGCAGCTCTATCTCCTTTTCAAACTCAGAGATTGTCTAAACCACAGCAATGATGGATATAGGTGAAAAAAAAAACCCATAGCTGTTAGGATTTATATTAGACAAAGGGATCCAATCACAATATCATATATCCATAAAAAGGTGTCCTCACTGCAGGATTTGCTGTTGATTTTTGTTTACTTGTTTTTTTTCCACCAGGGTTATTGCTGAAGCTTGCATTGCTTATATGGTGATTTCACCATTTTTTGGCAGCCATTTTCCCCCCTTTTTTCAACAGAGAGGGAGACAGAAGGAAATTGGGGGGGGGGGCGGAATCATTGTTCCAGCACTCATGAAGTTTTCCCCTTGCAGGATGGAACCAGCTCTTGAACCTAGATCCACAGGTGTGGTAATAAATACACTTTACTGGGTGGCTACCGTTCAATCCTTAACTGCAGGTTTTTAGTTAAAATCTTGTTAAACTGTCACTGTCCATAGAGCTTGACTTCCATGCATATTTAATTGCTCAAAATACTGTTACTTACTCCCACATCTTGGGTGTATCAACAGGACTTACTTCTCTAGTTTATAAAAGGAAAAATACTACTATATACTACTAAGGATTCTTGAAGGCTCTGGGTGGGGAGACTTGAAAGAAGTAAAATTTCAAGCGATAAATCCTGCCACTATGTGCCTAGCAAGATAGTTCACTTGGACAGTATGCTTACTTTGTCATGGACATGATCCCCTTTAAGCTTGGTTCCCCCAGAACTAAGGGAAGTTTTGGCATTGTGCAATCTTTTCCTCTGTTTTTTCTATTTATTCCTCTCTATCTGAAAAAAGTTGTCATGGGGTGGTAAAGTCCCAGTGATGACCAAACAAACAAAGAGATAAGCAAACAAACAAACACTCCACCCAAATATCTTTAAATCCTGGCTATAGTATGTGAATTAAGTTGTTGTTGCTTTGGATTCCCATAGGTCTAGATGCAGAGCAGTGACAGAGTCTGAACTGCTGAAGACTGTTTGGGCTTGGCAATGGAAGTCTGACCAGAGACCTTTAATGGGGAAGCTCTGACTGGGGGAAGAGGCTGTATTCTTTTTTAAAAATTTTCTTTATTTATTAGTTATAAATCAAGAGGGAAGAAGGTAATAGGGACAGAGACAGAGAGACACCTGCAGCCCTGCTTCACCACTTGTGAAGCTTTCCCCCTGCAGGTAGGGACTGGAGACTTGAACCTGGGTCCTTGCACATTGTAAAATGTGTGTTCAACCAGGTGAGCCACAACCTGGCCCCTGTATTCTGTCTTTATTTATTTTGGGAAGCCAGCTTGAGTAAGGATCACAAAGTATTTCTGTGGTTACTAGAATTCTGCAGAAATAAGTCATATTCTTTAGTATTTTTTCAGTTACTCTAAGTACTTAAGGACTGAAACTCATGTCATTATGGAAGATGAGAAGGGAGATCAAATTGACATTTACAAACATGACCCAGTTCTTGTAATAGGCTTATCAGGTGATTTAAAGAGAGCTTTTAAAAACTAGATTACTGAAAGGATATCAAAGAGAAAATGATTCCAGGAATGAATGGGGAGTCAGCATAATTTAGGTTATACAGAAGGCTTTCTTGCTTGACACTACAAAGTCTAAGACTCAATTCCTAGTACCACCAGAAGCCAGAGCTGGGCAGTGCTCTAGTAGAAAGAAAGAAAGAAAGAAAGAAAGAAAGAAAGAAAGAAAGAAAGAAAGAAAGAAAGAAAGAAAGGAAGAGAGAAAGAAAGTAAGTTATTTTACTGACTACATCTAGATAGGGTACTGGGAAAGATTTCTTCTTAGGGCAGTCAAACAGTTTACTTGTATAGTGCACTTGCATTATTATGAGAATGACCTAGGTTCAAGCCCATCTCCTACTGCAATGAGGGAATCTGTGGAATGGTAATGTCTTTCTCTCTGTCTTCCAGTCTATAAAAGTTGGCTTATAACAGTGATAACAGAAAAAAAAAAGATAAAAACCTAAATTTCTTCTTTCAGTGACTTAGTTCAGAGCTTCATGGCAACTGGATGGAGGACCCAGTCACCAAGCACTCATCCTTACAATTTTTCAGTAAATCAAGTTATAATCTGATAATAACATAGATAATTTAGTGATGCTGGGTTTATTATTATTAGTTATTATTATTATTTTGAGAATCAGACCAGTCCCATTCATATACTACAATGGACAGTGAGTACTACAAGTTTAACAACCAAAAAGGAAATGAGTGACAGCTATTAATGCCTCATGCCAACAGCAGTCACACAGTTTCCCAAGACACAGAGTATTATAGCCAGATGACACAGTTCCCAGATAGTGCTAATAAACAAAGGAATGAAATTCTGACCCACAGTCCAATTTCTTGGTTTTAGATAATAAGGAAACACATTCCAAAGAATATGAACAGCTCAGTTGTAAGGTTCAGAGGCAACGCAGATGTGATTCCAAAAGTTCTAGACCACGGCAGGCCTCAGGTTATTCACATAAGTCTAAGAGACACTGCACTAAGATGTGTTTCACATATTTATGGGAAGTCATGCCATTCTTGCACTGAAATGCTTTGCATTTAAGAATGTAGGGACAGGGACTCGGCAGTAGCGCACCTGGTTGAGCTCACACATTTCAGTACATAAGGACTTGTGCTCAAGCCCATAGTCCCCACCTGCAGGGGGGAAGCTTTGTGAGTGGTGAAGCAGGGCTTCAGGAGTCTGTCTCTCTCCCTCTCTATCACCCCCTACCATCTCAATTTCTGGCTGTCTCTATCTGATAAATTAAATAAAGGTAATAAAACATTAAAAAAGAACTTATTTTTTAAAAAGAATGTAGGGACATGGAGTCAGTGATGGCACACTTGGTAGAGCACACACATTACCATGCATGAGGATCTGGGTTCAAGGCCTGAATGGTGGAGTGGTGATTTGGGTGTCTCTTTTCTTCTCTCTCTCTCTCTCTCTCTCTCCCTTCTCTTTCCTCTTTCCCTTCCTTCCCCTCCTTCTCTAGTACTCTGTCTGCCTCATCCTAAATCAGAGAAAAAGAAAATAATTAACCTGGCTGCCAGGAACAGTGGAATCATGCAAGGACCAAACCCCAGTGGTAACCCTGGTAGCAAAAAACGAAGAAAATGGATACATAGCTAAGTTGGGAATTCAATTCACTTTGACTACCTGAGAATGGATCATTGCTTTCTGGTGACAGTTTCATGTGGAGGGTTCAGATTAATTTATTTCAAAATAAATAACACAATGGGTTATAGACCAAGGGTTCATATTGATGCATAACTTTACTGGGAAGCACTCTCTGGGTGAATGTATTTGAATCTATGTAAATGTAATGTCAAAAAAAAAAAAAAAAAGGAAAGCTGGCTTTCCAAATACTGAAAACTATAGTCCAGCCAGAGGCAGTTTAGGAGCTGGCAAAATAGTTTGCTGGGATAGTGCACTGCTTTGTCATGTGTTAAGACCCAGACTTGAGCCTGGTCCCCACCAAACTGGGAGGAAGCTTGAGTGCTGTGATCTCATTCACTCTCTCTGCCTCTCTCTCTATATATGAGCAAAAGTCATGCCGAACAGTGAAGCTTCATTGATGATCCCCTACTCCCACCCTCAAAATAATCATGATCATGATGATGAACAAAAACAGTTTGGGATTCACTTGGAAGATGAAGAGGGCAGGACCCTTTGATTTTTGGCTTTTACAGGAGTGTGTTTAGCTGTCTGAGCCTGTGGGACTGTAAAATTACCCCCTCTCGGCAAGTGGACTGATTTAGCTACATGACAGCAAGGTCCTACCTTTGCCTGTTTGCTCAGCTGGGCCACATCTTCCTTGAGGCTTTCAGAAGTGATACGCTCTTTCTCTAACTCACTCTGGAGCTGCATCTTCTCATCCTTGAGAACATTGATTTCTTCTTTCAGTGATTTAATGTGTATCTCATAGTTATGCGATTTCAGTTCAGAACTTTTTTCAAGAAGTCTGGTCACAAAAGAAGGAAACGAGTAATTTAGAGTTGTCTCTAAAATTTTTACATTGAATTAGCATTATGCTAAAATCTTTACATTGAATTGGCATTATGCTATTCCACTACAGAATACTGTGCCCCAGTATGGTTCCGTAGCCCCCATGTCCACTTGGTCGATTCCAAATTATATTCCTCCATGAGGATCATTTCTGGAACCATCCGTTCCACCCCGGTTCCATGGCTGCCAGTTCTTAGCAACATCGCCCTGCCAGATATTCGTCGGGATGTGGCATCATCTAAGTTCATTTCCCACGTCTACGCTCGACCGGACCTGCCAATATACGCGGATATCTTCACCCACCCTGTTCAACGCTTGACGTCTCATCATCCATTCCGGTCCCCTACGCCTACACTGAACTTCTCTGTTCCAGACTCTTGGAAACAGAGTTGGCAGTCAGCTGAGGTAAAGAACAAACACCTCATCACAGACCCCTGCAAGCGTCCACCCGGCTTTGACCTAGCACGTTATGATTGGGCCCTCCTCAATCGCTATCGAACAGGCCATGGCCGGTGCGCTGCTATGTTCCATCGCTGGGGAGCCAGAGACGACCCGAACTGCCCCTGCGGCTACAGACAAACTATGACCCACATAGTCAATGACTGCCACCTCTCCAGATTCAAAGGAGGTCTCGAAACTTTACATCAGGCTCAACCTGACGCTGTTGACTGGCTACGGAAGAAGGGCAAACGCTAGAAGAAGAAGAATGATATACCATTTTTAATAATAAGAGGAGACTGAAAAGCAAACTCTAATCTGAGAACTATGGTTATTTCTGGCTCCAGGGCTAAGTAAAACAAACGATTATGAGTAGGAAATACAGGACAAGAAAGCTGAAGAGAAGGACTCAGTGGCATTGGAATACAGTATTCCCAAAGACACTCTGGTTTCATGCACTTCTCTGGAGGGTCTACTTCCCTCTGAAAACACATTGGCACTTTCTGCCAAGTCCTGGCCAGATCTTCAGGTGTTGGACTTAAACCTAAACAAGTTAACATAGTCATTTAGTATGTCGAAGAGTTCAGTGCCAAATATTATGGAATAAATGACAAGAAATCCAGGTGCACTAAGTCCATGGAAACACAATTCTTTGTGAGGTGCATTATCAACTAGACATAGGATAACTGGCTTTGAAAGTAACCAGAGGGGCAAATGACCTAGACAAACCAAATATAGCCCATATGGGTCCAATCAAACTAAAGAAGTTTAATGAAAACACTAATTCAAAGGGACATATGTAACTCTATGTTCAAAGGTGCATTATTCACAATAGCCCAAGAATGAGAAAAAAATGAAAGTGCCCATTGACAGATGATTTGATAAAGGAACTGTACCTACTTCCATTTTAGAGGATGCATTTTCTTTTTTACTTTTTTATTTACAATTTTAATTATCTTGATTTATTTATTGGATAGAGACAGTCATAAATTGAGAGGGAAGGGGGTGACAGAGAGGAAGACAGACAGACATCTGAAGCACTGCTTCACCACTAACAAAGCTTTCCCCCTGCAGGTGGGGACTGGAGACTTGAACTCAAGTCCTTGAGCATTACAGTATGTGTGCTCCAACAGATGTGCCACCACCTAGATGACACATTTTATAACAGTTACAGATCCTAGATACAGGCTAGGACCTAGAGCACTGAATACATGTGTACACATATCTGTACATTAGGGGCAACTATATACCTCAAAGGAAAAATGCTTAATAGTCTTCTGTGATTAGATTTAGACCCAATGAGCTTGGAAATATAGTAGGAAGGCCTAAAGAAGGCACCATAAATTCCCAAGCAAATAGTTATTATTTAGTCCTAGATACCCTCCTTTCATACCCCTACTTCACTTTACTCAAGCACCCTCTCTACTCAACTAACTATACAAAAAAATATATAATATTTACTCTTCTACCTTTTTAATCTCTTCCGATAGCATCAGCATTATCATCACCCATTGACAGTCTTTAGAAGAAACTGTTATACATAATTTCCCAAGATATATATATATATCAAATAAATGACAGTGTCCTTATGACAACCTTTATTAGAATCATCAAACAAATAAATGCAGAAAACCTTGAGGTTAATTTAGACTCCACTAAAATCTTAGGTCTATCTGAGGCCATACCCCATAGATCTAATACCAGCTTGGATACAACTGACACTCAATGCTCTCACAAATAGCAGCAAGTCTAAACTCATCAGATAAAGAAGGGACTACAAAAGCTGGAAAAGAGGGAGGTCGGGCAGTAGTGCAGCAGGTTAAGTGCACATGGTGTGAAGCACAAGGACCGGCCGGTACAAAGATCTTGGTTTGAGCCCCCAGCCCCCTACCTGCTGGGGGGTTGTTTCACAAGCACTGAAATAGGTCTGCAGGTGTCTTTTTCTCCTCCTCTCTGCCTTCCCCTCCTCTCTCAATTTCTCTCTTCCTATCTAATAACAATAACAACAGCAATAGCAACAATAATAACAGCAAGAACAATGGAACAAAGACGGCTGCCAGGGGCAGCGGATTCATGGTGCAGGCACCACTGAGCCCCAGGGATAAGCCTGGAGGCAAAACAAACAAACAAACAAACAAAACAAACAAACATACCCTGGAAAATGGCAAGAAACTAGCACACTTTAATGATGGCCTTTTAGGCCTATACCAGGCCACTTCTTTACTTGAGGTCCTAATTAGGGAATCCTTGGGTTCCCTCGTGAACCTAGACCTCTAACAGATCCCTCTCTCCACCATCACTGATCACTTTTATCAGGAATGTCATCATAAGCCCTCTTGTGGGCCTCTCTAGGACCCTGCCCTCACTATAGAGTAGTAATGGTGAGGAATGCTCCACTCTCTAAAGGGAGGCTGGCCACCCTACCCTACCACTCAGGGAAAACTGATCCCGAAATGAGTGTAGCCTAGAATGTTCTCAGCTATGACTATGGGCTATGAGCTCAGACTGACAGGGTCTTGGGGTTACACAAGCTCCTGTGTTAAATGGGCCCTGGGTCAGATCAAGAGAGGTGCTAAGGAAAGAGATTTTCAAGGTAACTCATCAAATTACCTATCTTATAGCTGATGTGAGGATCATGAAATACTTCATGTATTGGCTCACTCTTAGAGCTCTCCAGTGACTCTCTGCTTTTTGGCATCCTGTCTCCTCAGCCAGTTCTAAGCTCTCCTGCTAACTGAATGCATGCAGAAGTTGTATATAAAGCCAGCGTAGGCATCCCTGGACTGGGTAGCCTCCAAAAGAGAAAAGCTAGAACTTTTCCATCTCTGCCCAACATCCTGCCATGCACCCTTACTTTGATGTCTGAAATCTTCAAGTTCATTCTTTCAGACAGGATCCTGGACTGGAGTCTGAGGAGGCTGAGGAGCCTGGCAAAAGGGTTCAATGCAGGGATGGACCTATGGGGCTGGCACAGTACAACGTCATGGGGACCTGCCTTGTTTCACTTGGGATGGGATATATCCCTTACTATCTGGGACAAGACTCAAGCTAAGAGGTACAACAAGTAGAGGAAGAGAGGGACATTTATTTCCCTTCTTATTTGAACGTAATAGGAGTGGGGAGGGGTGAAAGTCTTTCTCACCATCTCAGCAATAAAGGGAAATCAAGGAATTTTCAGCTTCCATGATGTCCTCAACTCTAGAACTTAGGTTGTGTCTGAAAGGAGTAATGGAGATTAGGAAATCTCAGTTTCTTACTTCCAAAAACACTCACTCCCTGCTTTTCTGTATCTGTGATCTGCCCACTGCAAGCTGAGAAGCACAATATAAAGAGAGGGGACAGAGTAGGAAAGTTATTAAGTTATTTTAAAGGTAAACTCAATTCCATACATTCTTTGCCTTTCTTCTTTGCGCAAGTCTTCAAAGAACTGCTTGGTGAGGTTGTCCATTTTATCTGCAGAAAAGAGAGTGCTGTTTACTAATGTCCTGGGATGTTTGTGCTCACTGACAAAACACAGAATTAAAGCACAAATCTAGCCTGGGAGGTGGTGCAGTAGAAAAATCACTGAACTTTCAAAAATGATGTCCTGAGTCTAATTCCTGGCACTGAATGTATCAGATCTATGCTGTGTTTCTTTCTTTCCTCCTCTTTCTCATAAATCTTAAAACAAAACAAGGTATAAATCTATAAAGTTATCACAAACTAAACAGAGTTATTCTCTGTGGAACAAAAAATTTTCTCACTACACTATGTATAGACCAGAGATTTCCAAGTCTGCTTACAAGTTGCTTCATACTTGAATAACTGGATAGTTGAATGCCTGAATGTGTGTACCAGACCACCTTAGGGTTTACCTTTTAACTCTTCAGTCTTTTCTTGAAGCTGCAGTTGTACTTGTTCCTTTTCTTTTTCCAATTTGGAATTTTGCATCTGCAGCTTTGCCAATTTCTAGCAAAGGAAAGATAATACAACTTTATTTTTTAGGAAGCTCACTTCAAATTTTGATACCACTACCTAAATTTGGGAAAAGTTATGTTTATTTGTTCATTTAGTTTCTTCTTTGTTTTTGTCTCTACTATTGTACACCAGCCCCACAGCAAGATGCTGAATTTAGTTGAACATTCAGGGGGCTCTATGAGATTTTCAACAAACACCAGTTCTTTAACTGGTCTGACAGTGGCAGGAATCAAGAGTAAAGAGCATCAAAACAACAAAAAAGGCAGCCAGGAGTGATGGAATCATAATTCAGGCACTGAGCCCAACCAATAATCCTGCTATCAAAAAAGAAAGCAAGAAAGGAAGGAAGGAAGAGGAGGAAGAAAAAAAAATCCATGAGCTTCTCTAACTCAAGAAGCAGGTTCCCTCTGATAACATAAACCAAGAGTTGATCTGATTTGCTCTGCAGCTATCTGCTCTGCAAGAAAATGTAAGTCTATTTATCTTTTCCATGTAATCTCACAAAGCTTTCCCACAGTCACTAAACCTCTGACCTCTTCCATGGCCGCCTTGTATTTTTCCCCCTTCTCTTCATAATTGTGCTTGTGGGTAGCTGCTTTGTCCAGTTCTAATTCCATTCTCTGCATTTTCTCCATGTCACTAGCCCGAAGAGTGGCTAAGCTGGTCAGCTTTTCTGCCAGTCCATGGTTCTCTTTGTTCTAGAGAAAAGAAATATCAGGTACTTAGGGTATTATTCAATATAAAGGACCAAGTTGTTCTGTTGGCCTCTCACAGCCTTTGGCATGGCATCTAAAGACAAACAAACAAACAAAAATTCTTTTTATTTATTCCCTTTTGTTACCCTTGTTCTTTTATTGTTGTAGTTATTATTGTTGTTGTCGTTCTTGGATAGGACAGAGAGAAATGGAGAGAGATGGGGGAAGACAGAGAGGGGGAGAGAAAGACACCTGCAGACTTGCTTTACCATCTGTGAAATGACTTCCCTGCAGTTGGGTAGCTGGGGGCTCAAACTGGGATCCTTACACTGGTCCTTGTACTTTGTACCACATGCACTTAACCTGCTGCGCTACCGCTTGACTCCCACAAACCCTCCTTCTAAGTGACATATGCTCTCCTAGCTGCATTATTCACAATATTCAAAACACAGAAGCAGCCTCAATACCCATGAGAGATGGCTAAAAAAGTTTACAATTGAATATTCCATGGAATGCTACTTTGTAACCAAAAAATGCAATATTTTTTATTTTAATTTTTTTGGGGGGGACAAAATGGGTTGAGCTATAGATGATTATGCTTAGCAAAGTAAGAGATGGAAGATAAGTATCAGATAGTTTCACTGATATGTGGAGACTACAGAATTGATACACAGAACTAGCAAACAAACAAACAAAAAACCCAGAAGCAAAAAGTTCCTAAGAATTGATGAGGGGGCTGGGTGGTGGCGCAGCTGGTTAAGTGCACATGGCACAAAGTGCAAGGACCGGTGTAAGGATCCTGGCTCCCCACCTGCGGGGGGGGGGAGCCATTTCACAGGTGGTGAAGCAGGACTGCAGGTGTCTATCTTTCTCTCCCCCCTTGTCTTTGCCTCCTCTCTCCATTTCTCTCTGTCCTATCCAACAGCAATAATAGCCACAATAATGATAAACAACAAGGAACAAAAGGGAAAAAATAGCCTCCAGGAGCAGTGGATTCATAGTGCAGGCACTGAGCCCCAGCAATAACCCTGGAGGCAAAAAAAAAATTGATGAGAAGTATGGTGGTTATCTTGGGGAGGAGGGTGGGGACATAGAGCTTTAGTGGTGGGTCTGGACCTGTACTCTGTAATCTATAATCTTACAATCTTGTTACTTACTATTAGCCACAAACAAAAATGAAAAAAAAAGCATCAACTTACACCAATCAAGGTAGGTTAAGCTGAATTTCATACGTACTTGTCCTCTTGAGCAGTTGCCCCAGTGCCATGTATAACCTATACAGCAATGTTGTTTTACAGTGTGCTCAGGTGGTCCTTGTAGACTATTTGCACCTCATAGCATGGAAGTAAATCCTTAAAAATATATTTATTTATGGACGAGAAAGAGAGGCAGAATTGGAGAGAGACTGAGAGAAAGAACCAAAGCATCACTATGGTACATGAGATGCTGGGGATTGAACTAGGGACCTCATGCTTTATCATCTGTGCCACTTCCCTGGCCTGTTAGTGCTAACAGCATAGGTATGGAACAACCTAAATGCACTGGAAAAAGTAAATATGAAAGTTGCATTATGAATACTAACCTGATCTTCTAGCTTCTTCTGTAAACGCTGGACTCTGTAAGTAAGCTGAATGTTGAGCACAAATCGTCGGATATTCTGAAACCTGCGCCTGGCCAGCCATGCTCTTGCGTATTTCTGAAGAATCACAGCTTTGTGTTCCTTCAGCATCTTAAAAAAAGGGTTTTTTTAAAAAAAAAACAGAAATACTTTATGATCTAACAATACCACTCCTAGGTATATATTCCAGGAGCATAAGAACATTAACTCAAAAAGCAGTATGTGCTTTATTCACAATGGCCACAGAGTGAAAGCAACCTAAATACCCATTGACAGGCATGTGACTGGATAAAGAATTTATGAGATTTACACTTAGTGGAATACTACTAGGCAATTAAAAGAATACTGTTGTGTCCTTTGGGATGCAACTGGACATGATTATTTATGCTTAGTGAAGGAAGGAGGTGGAGGACAATGACCACACGGTTTCACTCACGTGGAATATAGAGTATTAAAACACATGAAATTGACCCAAAAAAAGTAAGAAGAAAGGTAATAGTATTTGCTAAATTATCTCAATGACTCTGTGAGCATATACTATGCTGGCTATTGTCGGGGGAAGCACAGAGCTTTGATGGTGGATATAGTGTGAATCTGTACCCCGGTAATATTATAATCTTATAAATCACTCTAAGACACTAATAGAAAAACAATATTTTTTTTGGCTTTTCTCACTTCACATGAGTCCAAGTTCCCAATAAAATGATATAAATGTATTTTTGCAAAATGTAGATGGGATCTTTTATGATTCCCTCATCCACTCCTCCAAGGTTGAGAAATGCAACTATCAATATCTTTCTACAACGTAAAACTGGAATCTCTTGCAATCAACTTACAAAACCTTTTATATTTTAGGTTTTTTTTTTTTTTTATACAATAGTAAATTCCTGTAGTGAATGTGAATGGATACATATTCTCATGCCAGAACTCCCTGATCTAGGAAGGTCTTCTGCAGAAATTCTGTCTCACCTTAAAGTTGGTGAGAAAATTGCATTAGCATCGGCTGGGTCATAACATATTCAGTAGAGGGCACACAATAACATGACTATACCTTAGTTCAAGTCTCTGCAGGTGTGTGTGTGGTGTGTGTGTGTCGGGCGGGGGGAGACCTCACAATCACTGGAGACATTGTATAGGTATATTTCTTTCTCACTGCCACTTTCTCCCCCTCCATCTCTATCCTTCTCTATCTCTCTGTCTCTCATGCCCTATCAATGGAAAAAAAAAAAAGCACTAGGAATAGTGGAGTTGTTGCACAGGCACTAACTCTCAGTGATAACCCTGGTGAAAATACATAAATGGATAAATTTATTTGTTTATTTTGCATTAGCCTTGGAAAATCCATATCCAAGAAAACCTGTAGTCTAAGGCCGCACCTTTCGATACTTCCTCCTCGCCAAGAATCCTCGGGTGTAAGCCTGGATGGTGATGGTGGCCACACGAATCAGCTGATATAAATTGCGGACAAGATATCCACGGCAGTACTTCTGGATGATGATGATGGCCCAGGCTTCCTTTAGGGCTGTTGCAGTAATGGCTTTCCTTGGTTTAAAAGAATGTAGAATAAATGTTACCTACAGTACACTAATTTTTTCTAAAGCTACAGGCTGTTTAGCACTTTTGTACTTCAGAATCCTTATTGTTACTTCTGCCCACTTGGAGAGTATCACTCTTGGAGTGACACCTCCTTCTTCCTCTGACCACTGGAGAATGCCTACATATTCATCTGTACCCTGGAGTCCAGGAGAGAGGCCCTCTGACCTCAACAATGCCTCCCACTGGAGGGGGTAGGACAGGAAGCTGAGTGACTCTACACATCTTCCCAGAGTGCAACACACCTCACTGTCTGCTGACCCCGGAAGTACTGCTGGATTGTCAAGGCAGCTTGTCTCTTTTGAAGGAACTTTCTCCTCTGGAGCCAGCCCCGGACATGCTTTTGGATCAGCACACAGCCCTGCCTCAGCTTATCCAGTCGGAGTTTCTCTAAATAAGCCACTTGTCCAGCTCTGAAGAAAATTTTGGTCTTACCAAATTGGTACTGATCAGAATCCTGAAATAGAAAATAGTACACTGAAATGTAATCTTTCAAACTTTCTCTAGTGTCTGGAAAATATATTTAAAGACCCCAAGATGTCCAAAACATTGTTATTCTAACAAACCTTTTATTTTAAAATATAGATTTCTTTTTTTGTCTTGTGAGAGGGCACAACTCAGGCCAGAGCACTGCTCTGTCATAAGGGCCAAGCTCAGAACCTCCTGAATTGAATTCCTCTCTCCGCTGTTCTCTGAGACCACACAGAAAAAAATAATCATGATCTAAAAATTTATGTTTTGGTTTGTTTATAACTACTTTGAGGGAATTAGTGAGTGTGAATTTGAGGCATTCAACTTTGGGGAAGAAAGTGCAATTCTATCTTGTTGACTGTTGGAGGACTTCTGGAAAAAAATTCACCTTATAAATGTGGTTTCCTCAGAAGAAGAGAGGAACCTGGGAAGTTATGGTCTGTGCCTGAATTTGAGTTCTCTTCACCACCTGCTCATTCTTCCCTTCAGCTTGCCCACCATCATTCATCTCTTTAGCAATAATCCACTTGTGTTCTGAGGGCCATGTGTGGATGTGGTTAGCAGTCCAGGTGACCAACCCAAGAAAACTCCCAAGATGTGACAGCAGGAATATCCTTAGGGACCCAGATCTGAATCCTGGCCACCACCACTGTCCCCCAAATATACACTCCCACCACCAAAGTGCAATCTCCCTTCGCCTCAGGGCACTAGATCCCCACCACTTCTTAAGCCCCTCTTTCAATTCCACTCAGTAACCTCAGGCAGCCATGATAGTTTGGTCCTGAGACTGAGGTCAGGATAAAGCAAGTCATTTGGAGGACTTGCCTCTCAGTTAAGAGCCCACTATTTCAGGAAGGAGAGAGACTGACCTGAATGAGCCTGTGGAGGACCACTTTGCACACCTCCTTTTTATCACTGCCCATCAGCTCCTGCTTGGTCATGAGCACACCGTAGCGACTGAAGAATTCAATGTATGTCCACCTGAGAAGTCAGAGCAGGAGCCCAGGAGGCATGTGGAGAAGAGATGAGACAAGTCACTGGGCCTGCCTGAACTGCCACTATGGGTGAAGTCTCTTTCATGGGTGATGTCACAGATCTGTCACCTGTCTCCCCTCTTGTCAGTCTGAGGACATCCATTTATTTGCTCCCTGAACTGTTATTTCTCGCTGCCCTGATTTCCCTCACCAGGAGTGCTGGGAGGCAGAGGGTCACTGTCCCCAGCAGCATGCAGTGTCTTGGGGTCTCTGTCTGGAATGTCACCTGTTTATACCCCCTCACATTAACAAAGCATAGCAGCAGGGGTGTGCTGTTTGGGAATGTCTTAGAGAGGTAACAAAAGATAGGCCAGCCACTCCCTGGCCCTCAGCACATATCTGAAATGGCCACATTCTCACTCATCCCCTCCAAGAAAGAACTGCCCACATACCTGGAAGGGTAGCTCTGTGCACTGATATGAATAGTTTCCAAGACACCACAGGCTCGCAACTGCTGGACAATTCTTTGGGAGTCAAATCTTAATGATAACAATTGGAAAGTCTGTTAAGTCATCATACTTAA